>NW_027187340.1:855241-907899 GCF_028583685.1 Petaurus breviceps papuanus
ATATGTCATATAATAAATATGCATTGATGTATACCATCATATAATATTGTAGTGGCAAGCACCCCAAGCGTCCTCAGGGTTTGCTGCCAACACAGATTCTTAGATCTGCTTTGATAAAGGAAAGCAACTCAAAATGGGTTAACAAGCTTACTTTAATCAGTCAAACATGTATCGTTTACCCAGTTCAGGGGAAAAAGGTCAGCACCCCGAACTTCAGAATACACAGACAGAATTATCAAGACAGAAACAAATCAAGTAGACAGATTTCCAAACTGTCCAACCATTATATCCATACCCAATCAACATCTGGGTTTCAACATCTGGGTTTTTCAAAGCGGGGGGCTCTGGACAATGGCTTCCTAGAATCCATATCAATTCACATAACACTTCTCAAAGTGAGCCCCAAAACAAAGCTACACATCAGGGCTTATATAGCCTTCTCCTGGCTCAGAGAATGTAACAACCTTATTGACTCACTGGCCAATCAAGAAGTATCTACTGAAAAACAAGCCTCCCACCCCAGGCTCCAGGTTCACTTTAGCATAGGGGCAGGGAAGATCTTTAAATTTGCATTCCCATTACAAATATGATGTATACTAAATTGGCACACATTATGGATACAAGTGTTAGATTCTAAACTCCCTTCTCATGTTGTCTTCTTTCCCCTTGTGGAATGTAAGTTTTTTGAGGGTAGGGTCTTTTTCATTTTTTATCTTTGTTTTCCCAGCACCTAACTTGGAGCCTAACATACAGTAGTCACTTAAATGCTAGTTGAATTATTGCCTGGTGACCATGTGCACTATTTTCTCTGTACTCTAGACACTGTTGAGGGTTAACTTCATTGTCTTCCTAAAATAGCTATTTGTCTAAAAAATTATGGGATGCTTATATTTTCCAGGGTTGTCTACTATCAGCTCAGATATGTATGTGTTTGTGGTTCCCATATATAATGAAACATCCTACTGGAAAAAAATCCTAGTATTTTCTTCAGAAAGCATTTTGCCTTTGCTGGAAACATTCTATGCACATTTAATTCTCCCATGTGAGCCCTGCAAAGAGTCAGGCTATATATAATTTTTGCTCTCTTATTAAAAAAAAAACACCCCAGTATCTTAAGTTAATTGCCTATGTATTCTCATTGATGGATCTGAATGTTTCAGCTGATGTCAATGTTTCAGTTCTCAAGCAAACACGCTGGCTAAAATAGTCACGTAGAGTTTTATTTTTTTCAAACAATGTAACGGTCAAAAATAGCGATTTAGTGGTAAGAGCCCTCCACTAAGAAAAAGCAGACTCGGGTTCTGCCAACTACTCTCTAGACATTTGACTTCTCTGACTCTGTTTCCTTATTTTAAAAATGATGATAATAAAATTTACCCTGCCTTTTTCATAGAAATTTTTTTAGTGAAGCTTCAATGAAATAATGTGCTTTTAATACTGAGTTACACAAATGTGAAGTATCATTATAATTATTTAATAATATTAATATGTAATAATTTATTATTGTTATTAAATAGTAAAAGTGTCATCATTCTTAGCAGCATTGGATAATGGAGAGAACCCTAGACTTTTAATCAGATGGTCAGGATTTAAGTCCTGCCTGACTTCTGATACTAGCTGTGATAACTTGTGAAAAGTCTCGACCTTTCTAAGCCTCAATTTCCTCACCATTATAATGGAGATTTTAATATTTACACTTAACTCTCAGGAACCTTGTGAGGAAAACACTTTATCATGTATAAAACATTACATAAATGCAAGACAAAGAAGAAGGAAGGTAAAAAGCCTACTTTGTGCCAGGCACTGAACTATGCATTATAAAAATCATCTCATTTGATACTTATAGCAATCCTAGGATGTAGGTGCTATTAATGGCATTTTACAGTTGGGGAAACTGAGGCAGAGAGCAGTTAAGTGACTTGCCTAGGATCACAAAGTTAGTAAGCTTCTGATACAAGATTAAACTGACTCTAGGTAGGTGGTATAATGGATAGAGCACTGGTCATGGAGTCAAGAAGTGAATCCCTGGGGCAGGGGAGTCTAGGTGGTGCAGTGAATAGAGCACCGTCCATGGAGTCAGGAGGACCTGAGTTCAAATCCAGCCTCAGACACTTAACACTTACTGGCTATGTGACCTTGGGCAAGTCACTTAACCCCAATCACCCTGCCTTCCCCCTGCAAAACAAAAAATAAAATAAATAAATTAGTAATAAAAAAAAAAGTAAGTCCCTTGTATTTTTTTTTAAATTGAGGGTTACACCATGTGGGAAGGAAGAGTTACCTTCCTTTTCTCAATGTAAGACTTCAGATGTGCATGTCAGATAGCCCTCTGGTTTATTACATGCATAATATATGTGAATTACATAAGTAAAATGCAAAACTGCTAAGCGAGTGAGGAGTATGTGCTACATATGTACTCCTGGAAATTTTATATGTCTATGCACTATAGGAAATCAGTAAGAACTAATGAGGTAGCACTTAGTGTGACTACTTCCTTTAGAAACTATATCTTTGTTATTTTTATTTTTAATTTTTTTTAGAAACTATTTCACAAAAGCTCTGTGAAGTAGGTGTTATACATACTGTTATTCCCATTAATGTATAGAAATAAGGGAAAGAATCTGAATTATAATATGTTGTTAATCCTCAGATTTTAGTTTATTTTAAAAATTTCAATTTTATTTTCAGTTCCAAATTCTCTCCCTCTCACCTTTCCCCACCCCTTTGGGGAACTCCTATTCTCCTTTCTCCTCATTGAGAAGGCAAGAAAAATAAACCCATTACAAAAATGTCACAAAGTCATTTTTAAAAAGGACTAAGTATTATCATCAATAACCTAGGACTCACACAACCTATTTCTGCATACTTTGACTTTTTCCACTTGCTACATGTACAAAATTGGGAAAGTAAAATTAGCAAGCATTTATTAAACACTATGTACCAGGTACTGTACTAAATCCTGGGGATTACAAGCATCTGTATCATGTTTTTGTTTTGTTTTGTTTACTTTTAAATTTTTGTTTTTTGGGGTTTTTTTTTGGTGAGGCAATCTGGGTAAAGTGACTTGCCCAGGGTCATATAACTAGTAAGTGTCAAATGTCTGAGGCTGGGTTTGAGCTCAGGTCCTCTTGACTCCAAGGCCAATGTTCTATCATCTGTACCACCTAGCTGCTCCTATGCCAGGGGTTCTTAATTTTTTGTGTCATGGATCCTGGAGAAGCCTATGGACCTGTTCTTAGAATACTATTTTTAAATGCATAAAATAAAATATATAGAACTACAAAGGAAATACAGTTATCAAAAGGTATCTAGGTGGCATAGTGGATGAAGTGTCTAGTCTGAAATCAGGAAGACTCATCCTCCTAAGTTCAAATCTGTCCTTAGACACTTACTAGCTGTGTGACCCTGGACAAAGTTACTTAACCCTGTTTGCCTCAGTTTCTCATCTATAGAATGAGCTGGAGAAGGAAATAGCAAACCATTCCAGTATCTTTGCCAAGAAAATTCCAAATGGGTTCATGAAGAGTCAGACATGACTGAAAAGACTGAAAAATGACACAGTTATCAAAATGTAAAAAAAAAAAAGTTCATGACCCTTCTGAAATCTATTCATGGACTTCTGTTAAAAAGTCTCTGACTAATGTCTGTCTATTCTATCTATCATATTCTGTCTATCTAGCTATCCATCGCATAGTTTGTTTAGCCACTCTCCAACCTTGGGGCATTTAGCTCTTTCCCAATTTTTAGCTGTTACTAATAGCTACAAACATCTTTGTACAGATAGTCTTTTTTTCCCTTTTTAATTACTTCCTTGGGAGAAGCCCCACTTTTAATAGAGATCACCATAAGGAGTTCAAGGGCTATTATAATCTGAACTCCTTGTGATGCTCTGCCGTCAGGAGTGTTCCTAATTGCCCTGTTACGCCTGTGTAGGCTTCCTGACTAATCCTTTTATCACTCTTAGATGTTCCTTTGCTTAAATAGAGCCTACTAAAAATAATCTCATATAAAAATATGTGCAGGGAATTTTCATAAGAAATTTATTGTGAATTTGACTTTAAATAATTAGATCTGTGGCCTTAGGAAATATGCAACGACCTCAATGAAGGACTTCAGTACACTGGGAGGATTCTTGGTGGAAACTTTATGGGAGAACATGGACAACAACCATACAAGGTGAGTAGTCACGGATGCATTGTAATCTGGATTTATGGAAAGACTAGACACATAGGGGAGATTACGGAGGTTCTAAGTACTGAGGACAAACACAATTATATAACGAATTGGGCAGTTAGGTGCTGCAGTGGATAGAATACTGGGGTTGAAGTAAGGAAGACCTGAATTTGAATCTGCCCTAATTCATGTATTAGCTGTGTGACCCTGGGAAGTCACTTAACCCTGTTTGCCTTATTTTCCTCATCTGTAAAATGATTTGGAGAAGGGAATGGCAAACCACTTCAGTATCTTTGCCAAGAAATCCCCAAATGGGGTCACAAAGAGTTGGATATGATCAAACAACATATAATGGATTAAACTTTTAGAAGGACTTTCAATATACAGAGAAGTTTTTATAACACTTTATTTATTGCCTCACCCTACCCCAACTTGACTTTTTCACATTCTAGTTGTTTTTTCATCCCTAACAACAACTGATAGCCATCTTGGATCTTTCCATTTGCTCTTTGAGTCATCTGCAATTGTGATTTTTATAAATTGTGTTATTCCACTGCTAAAAACCAAAAAACATCACTTGCAGATTGGTGATGTTCAATGGTGTATTTTATTAGAACACACAGCCTGGTATCATTGAAAAGATGGCACAATTTCTCATTCCTTTTTCTAAGAGATGACATTAAAAACCCAGTCAGTCAGTCAATCAACAAACATTTATTAAGCACTTATTATTTTACAGACACTGTTGTAGTTGTTAGGGTTACAAAGAAAAAACACAGTCCTTGTCCTAAGGGGAATATTCTAATGGGGGAAATTCCATGTAAATAACTATGTTATTTGGAATATATACAATATAGATAGAAGGTAATTTCAGGGGGGCGGAACTGGGGTGGAAAGACCAAGAAAGGCCTCCTGAAGAAGGGGAGATTTTAGCTGAGTCCTGAAGGAAGTCAGGAAAACCAGCAGTTGCAGGTGAAAAGGGAGAGCACTCCAGCCTTGAGGAAGAGCCAATGCAAACTGACAGAGTCATTTGTAAGCAGCACAAGAAACCAATGGATCAGAATTATATAAGATATTCTCTGGAGAGTAATAAAGTTTAGGAAGAAGGGAAAGGCAGGAAGGAGTCCACTTGGTTTTCTGTGTTAAACAAAGGATTTCATATTGGATGATGGAACCATGGGAGTTTTTTCAGTAGGGGGAGGTATAACAAGACCTCTACTTTAGGAAAAATACATGGGCAGATGAATGGAGGATGATTTTCAGTGGAGGAAGATGAGTCAACAAAGTCAACGAAAAACCTATTTCAATAGTTCAGGCACTAGGTGATAAAGGCCTGTTCAAAGATGGTTGCTGTGTATGTGGAGAGAAGGGAACATATAAGAGAAATGTTGTGAAGGTAAAAGTGGCCCAACCTGACCATGGTTTGGATTTATGAGGTGGATATGAGTATCTTCAAGGATAACACTGGACCTGTGAGCCTTGGTGATTGGTAATATAAATGATACTTTGCCAGTAACAGGAAAGTCAAGAAAAGGAGAGAGTTTGGGGAAATGATGTTAAGTTTTGTTTAGCTCATGTTGAATTTGATCTGCCTATAGGACATCCACCTTGAGATGTTCAAAAGGCAATTGTTGATATGGGACTGGAGCTCAGAAGAGGGATTAGGTCTGAAAGTACAAATCTGGGAATCATCTTGCTGAGAGATAATAATTCAAACCATGCAACATGCTGAGAAAACAAAAAATGATAGTACAGAGAGAGAAGAGAAGAGGGACAAGGCAAAGCTCTGGGGTACACTTAGTGAGTGGTGAATGTGACTTGGATAAAGATCCACCAAAGGACACTGAGAAAAAGTGGTCAGACAAGTAAGAGGAGAAACAGGAGAGAGAAGCATCACCAAACCCCCCCCCCCCCAGGGAACAGAGAATGGATGATTGGAAGATGGACATTAGACTGAGCAAGTAAGAGATCATCAGTAACTTTGTAAAGAGTAGATTTAGTCGAATAATGAGGTCAGATGCCAGATCGCAGAGGGTTTAAAAGGGCATGAGAGGAGTGCAGCTGGCTTTCTCAAAGAGATCAGTTGAGGAAGAGGGGAGAAATATACAATGATATCCATCAAGGACCGTTGGATCAAGTGTGGATTTTTTAATGATAGAGGAGACGTGAATGTGTTTGTAAGCAGCATGGGAAGAACTAGTAGGAAGTGCAAGATTGAAATGTAGAGAGTGAATGGGGATGTCAACGGGAGCATTTGCTGGGGATGGGATCAAAGGTGCAGTAGAGGAGTTTGCCTTGATAAGGAGAAGGGACATCTCTTCATGGAAGACAAGAGTGAAGGAGGAGATGATGGGGAAAGATGTCGGAGTGATGTGAGAAGAGGAGAGGGAGTAAAGCCATCTGGTACAATTATCTTTTTCAAATTTAGTCAAGAAAGGAAAAAGAGGGAGCTCTTAAAAAATGACCTCAGTATTTTGAATTAGGAAACAAGGTCCTCAGCTGAGGGTCTGGAAGGAAGGGGAAGTATTCAGTGGAATTCTTGAGGAAGACTGAAAAAGTTTTAGAATAATTACTGCAGGATAATGAATTGATTACTGTAGTGTAAAATGATTATTGCAGTTCTACCTTAAATAAGTTATTTAGTTTCTCTGAGTGAAAGTTTTCTCATCTGTAAAATGTGAAAACAACAATAATAGCTAGTATTTACATGGCACCTACCATGTGCCAGGACATGTAGGTGATGCTGTGGATAGAGTCCCAGGCTTTGAGTCAAGAAGACTCATCTTACTGAGTTCAAATCTGGACTCAGACACTTATTAGCTATGTGACACTAAGTAAGTCACTTAATCCTGTTTGCCTCAGTTTCCTCATCTGTAAATCAGCTAGAGACAGAAATGGCAAACCATTTTAGGATCTTTGCTACGAAATCCCCAAATGGGGTCATGAAGAGTTAGGCATGACTGGAAAACAACAAAAATGTGCTAGGCACTGTGCTAAGTGCTGTACAGATATCCCATTTAATCCTCTTAACAAGCCTGGGAAGTAGGAGCAGTGGTGTGAAGGAAAATGCTCAGGAATTGAATCTCTGAGAAAAAAAAATGTTTTGTTTTTTTTTTACAACAGCCCCACTTTTAATTTGCATTACTAACATTTTCTCTATTACTTTCTTAATATAGACAATTAACAAAACAATAAATCACATCCAAATTTGTAGCATTTGCTGTTTTCTGAAGCATATATGCTCACAGTGAAAAATACAACAATGCAGCCTCAAATCAGCCACTTGAGCTAGACCCAGCATGCTCCTGATCTACAGTCTCTGCTCCAGGTACACACAGACAGACACACAGAGAAGAGAAACACCCGTACTCACTCATGCATACTAACAGACAACTTTTAATGGGCTGCCTATCCAACTGCATGCTATAATTTGGACAATATGTGTTTTCAACTGCCTTGTTTTTTCAGTGTGGATGGCTAGGTTAATATCCTTTGAGCATTTAATTATTTCATTAAGGAGTATTCATGGTGTTCTGGGACTTGATGCAATTATCCAAATATTATCTGTGCATAGGAACAATAGGGAACCTTGACATCAATGGGAAATCTTTCTATCTGGATTCCACATAGGACATTCTCCATGACATTACCTTAGTTGAGCACTTGTCTCCCTATTTTATGCCTTCATTGATGCTGGTTTGAAATAGATCATTATACAACATGACCTTTGTGGTCACATCTGTCATGGAATTCTGTATGCTTTTAACAGAGATGTAAAAGACACCAGGTTTGAGATAACTCTTTAAGGCTGCATTTTGTTCTGCCAAGTCAAATGCTTTTAAAAAAGAATCAACAGTCAATTGTGTGACTGGGGAGATGTGGTCTAATGTAAAAAGAAATTGTAAAAGCCTCTTCGCTTTCTATGGTTTTGTGAAGGATGCTGTTGATATACGGATGGACCCCTCTCAGAAAAATTTGGTAGAGATGCTAAAGTAAGCAAATAGATCTGTAGTGACTAATGAAGAATCATAAGAGCATAGAATTTAGAGTTAGAAAGAACTAAGAGGTCTTTTTGTCCAATATTCTTATTTTTATGGACTAGAAAACAGACTTTGAGATAAACCCAGATCTTCAGATTTCAAATCAAGTCCTCTTTTTCAGTATACCACAGGACTTTTATTTATTATTTTTAGGTAGATATTCAGTTCATAATTTTTTTCATTCTATTGTTGCATTCCTTCCCTTTGTGATGGTTTGAAATTTAATTCGAGTGCCTTTAAAATCGAGTTTCTACAGATTTCTTCTGTACCAACCCATTACTAACTTCATCTTGGTAAGTGCCATTAACATATTGGTACATGGTACACAGGGTACTGATACAGAAGAATCCAAATGGAGTTGTTTCACGATTGTCATCTGTGAAAATAGATCATTTTAGAAGCACTGGCAGATTTATCCATTTCACATCTATTTAAAGTCCTGCCAGTTTTATCTACTGATTCCTTTGGCATGATCTGGTTTAGTGGAGACTCATGTCAAAGCCTCTGGTGCTTCATTTTCTGCTCCAATGTTCTTTACTCTCTGTGAAACAATATCGTACATAGTCTTTCATCATATTCTCTTGTCACTTTTAATAAATTAGCTTGGACCCTAAATCAGTGTTGTCCCCTGGCTCTTTCATCAGTTCACTTGACCAGGAAATTCTGGTGTCGTGGCAGGTGTTTTCCAGCTGAGGGAGTTTCAATATTCTTTTGGTCTCTTTGCTGTAAGTGACAATTTTGTATCAATTAAAATTGTCAAAAAAAATAATGAAAATCAGAATTCTTCTTTTTAGTGGTAGCTTCTCTAGGTGTTTGAATTAATTTGTGTATTATTTTTTTATTCTGAATTTAAAAACCAAAAAGAGTATTGCCTATGAAAAGAACATGAGAAAATAAAAGGATGATATATCAACAAGTCTTCATTTTATACTACTAGCTTTAAAAAAAAGTGTGTATATAAGTGTGTGTATATAAAATGTATGGTACACATTGTTTTCAAGATTGTCCTGCTTATTATCCATGACTTCTTCTGAACTTCATTTTGTTCTCTTCTATGCACTTAAAAAAAAAACTTTAAGTGGAGCTCTTTTTTTTTTCATCACTATTTGTTAACTTCCCCTTTCCCTCTCCCATCCCCCATTAAAACAGAGAGAGAAAAAAACAACCTTGTACCAATTAAGTCTAGGCAAACAAAACAAATCTATGCTGTGGACACATCCTAAAATGTGTATCTCTTTTTGAACTTTGAGTCCATAACCTCTGTGTCAGGAGATGGATAACATGCATCATCGTAAGGTTTTCTGGAGACTTGGTCATTGCTTTGATCTGAGTACTGAAGTCTTTCGAAGTTATTTTTCTTTGGAATATTGCTATTCTTTTATAAATTACTCTCCTGTTTCTGCTCTCTTTGCTCTGCATTAGTTCATACTTTTCAAAAGTGGCTGAAATAATCTACTTTGTCATTTCTTACAGCTTAAGAACATTCATATACTACAATTTATTTAGCCACTCCCCAGTTGAAGGGCATCGCCTTAGATTCCAGTTCTTTGCTTTTGTTTTCCCCTTTTATCCACCTTTTAGGATCAATAAGTTTGTTTGACATGGGACTATTCCCTTCCCAGTATTGTCCTACTTTTTAACACCTCATCCCATCTCTACTCATTTCCCTGTTCAGTTGAATAAATTTCTAAACCAATTTGTGTGTGTGTGTGTGTGTGTGTGTGTGTGTGTGTGTGTGTGTTAAACCCCTTTTGGTTTCATTCTCCATTTGTATTGGACTGAATTTGATTTGATGCCTACTTCTTCCACTTCTTTCTTCATGCACATACTTTTGTATACTTTGTATACTTTTCTTCTTGAGTACCTCAATTATGAGAAATATCAAGTTCCACATACTTCTTCCTACTTGCTACCCTAGGGTATTCTTTTTACTCTTCCTTTTCTTTCCCCTACCCACCTCAGAATAGAATCATTCCACACCAGGTCCTCTTTTTCCTTACTTAATTCTCTTTAATACTAATTTGAAGACATTAAGTTTGTGAAAAAACAACTTCTTTCTTTTTCTCCCATTTGAATGGTAGCATTGAATCATTATATAATTTTTTCCAATTGTTCAATAAAATTTGCCTTCTCAGATTTCTCTTTAATCTTGTTTGTATTTCAAAGTTCCTATTCAACTCTGTACTTTTCACCAGTAATTCTTGAAAGTCCTTTATTCTAGGGGTCTACAAACTATGGCTCAAAGGCCCAATCTGTTTTGGCAATCTTTTTGTAGGACCAGTGAGGTAAGAATTGTTTTTACATTTTTAAATACAACAAAACTTTATTTAAAGATGAAATAAACATTCTTAGATCATGGACATGGACAAGCAGAATGGATCTGGCCGAAAGTTTACTAACCCCTGCTTTATTCCATTAAACATTCATCTTTTTTTCCTTCCTCCCTCCCTCCCTTCCTTCCTTCCTTCCTTCCTTCCTTCCTTCCTTCCTTCCTTCCTTCCTTCCTTCCTTCCTTCCTTCCTTCCTTCCTTCCTTCTTTCCTTCCTTCTTCCTTCTTTCTTTCTCTCTCCCCCCCTTTAATCTTTTCAGGGTAAATTATTCTTAGTTTTAAACCTATATATTTGCCTCTTGGAATTTTCTAATCCAAGATTTCCTCAAGATAGCAGAACCTGCCAGGTCTCGTGTGGTTTTGTGATTTCCTGATACTTAAACTCTTTCTTTCAGGTATTTGCACTATTTTTCTTTGATGTAAAAGCTGTGGATTTTTGGCTGCCACATTCCTAGATCTTTTCCTTTTGGAGTTTTTTTTTGATCAATAGATTCTTTTCATTTTTCACTTTATCTTCTGGGCAGATCTGGGCAATTTTCATTTATACTTCCTTGAAATATAGTGTCCAAGGGGAGGCTAGGTGGCACAGTGAATAGAGCACCAGCCCTGGAGTCAGGAGGACCTGGGTTTGGATCCAGCCTCAGACACTTAACACAAAAACTAGCCATGTGACCTTGGGCAAGTCACTTAACCCCAATTGCCCTCCAAAAAGAAAAAAAAAAGAAAAGAAATATAATGTCCAGAATTTTTTTCATAATCATGGTTTTTAGGAATGTAATGGGAATGCAAATTTGGAAGATCTTCCCTGCCCCTAGGCTAAAGTGCACCTGAAGCCTGGGGAGGGAGGCTTGTTTTTCAGTAGATACTTCTTGATTGGCCAGTGAGTCAATAAGGTTGTTACATTTTCTGAGCCAGGAGAAGGCTATATAAGCCCTGATGTGTAGCTTTGTTTTGGGGGCTCACTTTGAGAAGTGTTCTGTGATTTGATCTGTATTCTGGGAAGCCGTTGTCCAGGGCCCCCCCGGCTTTGAAAAACCCAGATGTGGAAACCCAGATGTTGACTGGGTATGGATGTAATGGTTGGACAGTTTGGAAATCTGTCTACTTGATCTGTCTCTGACTTGATAATTCTGTCTGTGTACTTTGAAGTTTGGGGTGCCGACCTTTTCTCCTGAACAAGGTAAACGATATATGTCTGACTGATTAAAGTAAGCTTGTTAACCCATTTTGAGTTGCTTTCCTTTAACAAAGCAGATCCAAGAACCTGCTACAGCAGCAAACCCTGAGGACGCTTGGGGTGCTTGCTGCTACAAGGGATTCCAATGATTTTTAAGTGATCTCTCCTTGGGAGGAGGCAGAGTCAAAATGGTAGAGTAATAATAGGAAGAAATACAGCCACCATCAATTCTTCCAAACAGATCTAGAAAATATACCAAATTAAATCTTAACTAGAAAATATTTAAAAAAATCACAAGTCATTTTTTCTAACCCAGATCAGTATGAGAAGATAGCCAGAGAGGTCAGCAAACAATGGGGAAGGGGTCTGTCTAGGAAGATACTGAGGATATTGTAGCACAAGGAGAAGTTGTGCACCAGGGTAAGAAGAGGTCCCAGATCTAGTATAGAGAAGGCTAAGCTTGTACAGAGTGCAGAAACAGGTGCCAACACACAGCTCTGTCACTTAGTACCTCCTTCTGGGGCACAGATTTTGGGTGAATTGAAGAGAGGAGAGAGCAATTCAAGACAAACCCAGACGAAGAGAATGATTCAAAAAACATCTACAAGTAAAACTTCAAAGGAAAACAGAGTTTGGACACAAATTCAACTAGAATTCCCAGAAAAGATGAAGCAAGAGTATTTTTCTAAGAGTAATTTTTTTTAATAAATGAAATGTGAGTTCTTTGCTGTTGTTATTTCATCGTTTCAGTAGTATATGACTCTTCATGATCCTATTTGGGGTTTTCTTGGCAAAGATACTTAAGTGGTTTTCCATTTCTTTCTCCTGATCATTTTACAGATTATGAAACTGAGGCAAACAGGGTTAAGTGACTTGCCCAAGGTCACATAGCTAGTAAGTATCTGAGGCTGGATTTGAATTTAGGTCTCCCTGTCTCCAGGCTTGATGCTCTATCTGCTGAACCATCTAGCTGCCCAATGAGAGTGCTAGAGGGGAAAACAAAGGAAAAGAAATGATCACTGTGGAAAAAAGAATTGGAAAGGAATCTAACGGCTTGGCACAAACCTTGCCCAAGTAACATGCCCTGAAAATTATAGTTAGTCCAAAGAGAGGTCAATGATTTTATAAGACAAGTAGACACATTGAAACAAAGCCAAAAGATGGAAGATAAAAATAGAAGAAAATATAAGATATCTCACAGCAAAAAACAACTGACCTGGAAAACATCTAGGAGAAAAAAAATAGGAATCATTGGAGTATCTGAAAGCCATGATCCAAAAAGGTCCTAGGCATCCTATTTTAATAATAATAATAATGATGATGATGATGATGATGATGATGATGATGATGATAAAATCTGCTCAGATCTTTTAGAACCAGAAGACAAAATGGTCAGTGATTGGCAGAGCCAGGATTTGAAATGAGGTCCTCTCCAAATCCAGGCTTCTTTCGCTTGAATCACACTAAATCAAGAGCTTCAAAAAATGTACCTACCATTAAAACTAAGCTTGTTTGATAAATTCTTACTTTTACAATATCTCTGCCACCT
The DNA here is from genome assembly GCF_028583685.1 of Petaurus breviceps papuanus. Lineage (NCBI taxonomy): Eukaryota > Metazoa > Chordata > Mammalia > Diprotodontia > Petauridae > Petaurus > Petaurus breviceps. The sequence continues at coordinate 868,510 of NW_027187340.1, forward strand.
TATCTTTCTTATGAAGCTATCTCCTACTTGTTTGTTACTGGGGAGAGTGTTTGAGGAGAAGTGAGGGAAAGAAGAGTGAATAACAGCTGTCTGACTTGCTGTGGGCTGACTGCTATCATTTAAAAAAAATGATTCATACTGTCTTTATCCTGGCCCCACGACTGCTCTCTGCTGCCCTTTCCTAGCAAAGCTGGGCAGCAGTAATGAGGAAAGTGGCAGGTTTGGGGAAGTTTTCTGAACTGATACAGAGTGAAGGAAGCAGAGCTGGGAGAACAATATCCATGTTACATTAGTTTACTCTGGCCCCACTTCCTGAGGGCTACAAGCTTTACTTCCTTAGTCCTCCCCATGCCTGATTCTCTAGGAGACTAAGGGGGTTGAGAGAGTCTCTCTTTTCTACCATTGTCTAGAACCCCCACAGATCATGTTCCTCCCAAGTTAAGGAGTAAGAACTAGCACCCCAGTTCCATTTAACCACTTAACATCAGATTAGCTTTTACAAAGAAGGATTTATTTCATAGGTACAGATCAAACAACAACAAACATTTCCCTCAATAGCTGGGTGAGGAGTATAGTCCTCCCTCCCCTCACCCCCCCACACACTATCTTGGTCTCTTGGAAGGGAAGGAGGGCCAAGCTCATAGCTTAACTCAATTACCACATAGTATTATTCTTACCATGTCCAAATCCATATCCTCCCTTGGGATAGCATCCCAAATGATTTGCCTTTTTTGAGTTTTCCTGTTGGAATGGTTACAACATCTGGCCTAGCATCCTGGGCTCCAACTTCCATAGCTTAAAGTCCCAGATAGTGGCTCCCCTCTCAGCATCTAGAACTGAAAGGACAAAAGAAAACAGCCCCAAACCCCAAGCCCACCTCTAGAGGTCACATAACTTAGGTGGAGCTAGATGACTCTCAGGCTCTTCTCCCACTTAGACATCTCTTGCTATGAGTTAATGAGTCCATCCCCAGACACAAATTCAAGAATAAGACCAAGACTGTCAGGTCTTTTTAAAGATGCGAAAATTCCAGGCATGCAGTCAATAGAAAGAGGCCACTGTGTGGTAGGCCAATAAAAAATGTCCTCATACACACTAGTTCTCCTGTCTCCCAGAAGTAGGTTTCAGGCATTTCTTTTAAAGTTCCTCCATCTTAGGTGATCTGGGCATACACCAAATCTCAGTCATAAGCACAATAATAATAATGTAAATAAAAATAACACTAATATCAAACTGAACACTGTGTTGTTGTAATGACCGATCTTGGTCCTAGATATCAGATGAAAATCACAATTTCTTCTATCTTAAAGAGGTAGTGATTACGGGTATAGAATGTTACATATGTTGTCATGTGGTCCTCATCCTGGTTTTGCTTAACTGTTTTTTAAATCTGTAACAAGGGCTGTGTTTGTGTTTGTATGGTATATCTAGGAATGACTGATGTAAAAAAAAGACAATAATGGGGCAGCCAAGTAGCACAGTGAGTAAGAGCACCAGCCCCAGAGTCGGGATGACCTGGGATCGAATCCGGGCTCAGACAACTTAGCACCCACCCAGAAACACCTGGACGTGTAACCTTGAGCAAGTTACTTAACCCCAATTGCTTAAAAAAAAGACAATAAAATATTAATTTTAAAAATAAAAATAAAATGAAGGGATTAGAGTAGATGAATTCTGAGATTTCTGTCAACTCAAAATCTGTGCTCCTGTGGTCTCCTAAGGCACGCTACAGATGGATTATTTGTGCCAGAGGAATGAGGGGCCACAATAATGAAATCATTGAAATGTTGAAGCAGTTCTTTAATTTTTCATCTCTTCCACGTATACCTGGTGTCTTGTTGCTCAATAATGGAATCATAACAAATGGTCGTATTTCTAGGCTAATCAATGATTTTTGAATATTTAATCCACAAACTGTCAGTTTTCATGGCCAGCTATGGGCTGTGACATTTCTCCTTATCCTCTTTAACCAGAAATCCATCATGCAACTAAGTAGAACTAAGTGGGGGTGTCAGAGGCTCTTTCAATAATAATCAGCTTCCCTTGCTATTTCTGAAGCAGGAACCTAGTTCAGTAGTTAAAAGATGACTTGTAGAAAAGTGGCCCTTATCTTCTTGGGAAAATGGGATTGGTTAGTACCATTCTAGGTGTTATATTCCAGTAGATAAATTTTATTGGGTTGAAAATTTCTCCATTAATGGCTTTAATTACATCCAATCAGGTCTCTCTTGGGCAAACACAGGTAGAGGGACACCTGGAGTACCTCACACTTTACCATCCTTATAGATCTGTATAGTTATCTTTTAAAATGTGGTATGTATGATTGGTCCCTTCAGATTGTGCTTAGCATTAGCCTGGAAAACCTGACCTCATTCTTAGGTAGCCACTCCCTACTCCACCTCCCTTGACTGACATCAGTTGGCTTATTTGTTTGCTGAAATGGTCCTTCTGTCAACTTAGTCTGACCTACCACAGAGCCAAATCCCATTATAACTGGGAAAAGCTCTCTCATCTCCTTGAGCTTACAAGACACTGTTCTTCACATACAAATATACTGCTGTGATCTTCAATTATTAAGACACATGCTTTGAGCTGGTTTTCTAGGAGTGGGGATGGGTTTGCACTGATCTATGTTCTTGCTTCAAGTTCACCTTGTGATCAACACCATGCATTTCCCAGTAGGTTGACTAGAGTTAGAATGGAGTCATGAGAGAAGCTAACTAAAATATAGTGGGGGTGGGATAGACTTCAAACTTATGACCTTGACCTCATTAGCTTGGCTTAAACCTATTGAGAATCCCCTAGACTGTGACAGAATGCCCTTTCTCTATCCATTTCAGATATTGAGGTGTTAAAGGACAAAACAAGATGGAGATAACTTTTCTTATTGGTGGGGGTGGGGAGGAGAAGGTTTTGGATGACTTCGTTTACCTTAATTGTGAGACCAGAAGAATTCTTCCAACCAAAAATAACTGTTGCATTATTTGAAAAAATAAAACAATACAAAACCCAACCAAATGGACATTTTATTCAGGACTAATTAGTAGTTCCATATTTTTCATGTGATTGTGAGTCTATGGATTTCTTACAGTTATCATGGCATAATTTGAATAGTAAAAGTCATAGATAATTCTTTTTTTTTGTCATAGATAATTCTTGATAGAGGAATCTTTCTGCTAATTCATTTCACTTGGTTCCTCTTCAAAAGGCCGTCCCAAAATGGGTAGAATGCTGGATCTGGAACTATAATGCTCTTAGTTTAAACCTAGACTCTGGTATTTACAAAGTGTAAGACTAAGTCAGCGAACTCTCTGGGCCTCAGTTTCCTCATCTGTAAGAAGGGAATAATAACATGAGAAGCACTGATAACATAAGATGATCGTGAGGTTTAGATGAGACACCATATATAAAGTAATAGACACATGTTTATGGCATAAGGATCTCTTTGGATACTTTGGGTCAAGAAAAGCAGTCAGTTCCACTAGGGCTATAGGCCATGCCCTACAAAAACACCATAAAACCAATCTACCTAATCATTGACCCCTGTCAGAATACTGTCCATTAGTAAATGAGATGTAAAGAACTAAGCTGCGCTGAGAATCATATGGGTTACTTTATGGCTTTAATGAACAGCCTAGTCACTTGCTTATATACAATTTTGGGAATCCCTAGTCACTAGAATGGGCAGCTAAATGGCACAAAGTGCTGGTCCTGGAGTCAGGAAGATTCATCTTAATTTATTCAAATTCTGCCTCTGACGGACTAGCTCTCTGATCCTAGGTAAGTCACTTAACCCTGTTTGCCTCAGTTTCCTCATCTGTCAAATGAACTGGAGAAGAAAATGGAAAACCACTCTAGTATTTTTGCCAAGAAAATGACAAATGGGATCACAAAGAGTTAGATACGACTGAACTACAATGACAATAGTCACTAAAACACTACAACTAACCATTTTAATCTCTTGTTTACAAATGTAATGACAGGACAGTCCTGGGTGGACAACCTAGCTATTTAGCATGTGAAGCAAACACTGGCTTGGGAGTTTCTGAGTTAGCCACAATCCTAATTAGGTTTGTAGGATTAAAGTATCATAGAGTTAGATCTGGAAGTGATAACAACACCTAAAGCAGCAGCAACAAGAACACTGTAACAGGTAGCATTTATAAAAATTAGCACTTTAAGGTTTGTTAGACATTTGATAAATATTAATGTACAGCAGCCCTGAAAGGTAGGTGCTGTTATTATCCTTCTTTTACATATGAGGAAACTGAGGCAGGCAGAGGTTAAATGACTGGCCAGAGTCACACAGCCAATATCATACACATATATGTTATATATATACACACATATATATAACATATATGTGTGTGTGCGTGTATGTACATATATATGTATCCATCTATAGCTCAGAAGGCAGAACTTGAACCTAGGTTTTCCCTTGACCGTTGCTCATAGTACATAAGTCTCTCCTGACTGTTACTCCACTCCTACCTCTCAATTATCTCTCTATTTGATGTCAAAATATAAACGTCCACATTTTTGCTTTCCCATTTTCCATTTTCATTTACTTCATTTGCCTTCTTCTTTGCTTGGCATCCTATACAGTTTTTGACATTTAAAAACCATATTTTATTCCCTGTATTTAATAAAAACAGAACCATGAAACTCCCCAATGAATAGAGAAACCTGAGTTTGTACTAATTTGGATGGAAGTGTTAGCATTTCCATCAATGTAACCTAGATCCACCTCAGCTGTAGTTAATTTGAAATCCTATTTGGATAGTTGCTTTGGCATTTTCTTTAATGATTCAGAAGATCAAGCTCAATTTGAAACATAACTACTGCTATCCTTCATAACACATAGCAACACTAATTTAGAAAGCGGTTTTACAGCACCCCAGCACATAGGACTCCAGGCCTAGAGTCAAGGAGACCAGAGTTTGAATCTCGCCCCAGGCATTTCCTAGATGTGTGTCCCTGGGCGAGGCAATTAGCCCTTTTTGCTTTGGTTTCCTCATCTGTAAAAGGAGCTGGCAAAGAAAAAAGCAAACCACTCCAGTATCTTTGCCAAGAAAACCTCCAATGGGGTCACTAAGAATCAGACACGACTGAAACAACAGAACAGCAGCAATTAAGAAAGGAACAAGTTTCTATTGAATTTATGATCAGGTAAGAGAATAGCTTTCTTCCACTGGAAAGGATCATGCAGATTGCACATTCTTGAAAATAGAATTGTCCCTCAGAAGAGGAGGGTAAGATCATCATAGGATCCAAATCAGAACTCCTTTGATTTAGGATTTTAAAAATAAGCAAGGGCTGAATGCTTCCAAGTATATACCCTGTCTAGGTGTGATAACACCATTTAATGTATGTGTGTTTGCTGTGGTTTGCAGCAGCTGATGTGCAAGAGTGGGGAGAGCTGTACTTTACAATGATTCTGAAAAACAAGGAGAATGTATTATTTAGAACAACCACCACCAGAAAAACAACCCAACAATGGAGACTGCATATGTGTGCACAGAATAAAAGACTTGCCCCTGCATCAGGTTTCTTGCTTTCCCCTTGTCTCTCCCCACCACCTGCATTAGCAATCACCATCAGTGCTCATCTTTGAATATGAAAAACAATAATATATACACGTATAAAAATGTGCATTTTATTACCCCTGCCTCCATTATCTCTCCTGTCAAAACTCCTGCCAGGGAAAACACACACACACACACACATACACACACACACACCTGGAAGCTAATTGAATCCAACAAGGTCTGTATCACAGCAGCTTAGCAGATTGTATAGGAAACCAGACCTAAACAAATTAAATCTTGCCTCCCACGGAGTGTGTGAGCCGAGTGCTTGAGGAAATACAGGGGAATAGCTGGAGATCACCAGTAAGGAGAAACAGCATGAGTATGTAGATTTAAATTTATGACCTCTTGTGACCAGAACTGGACTAATGTAAACCTAGTTTCAATCACAAAGGCTTATCAATCATTAATGCTCAGTGTCTCATTTTTTGACTATGTAGATAATCTTGGAACCTCTGAATTTAGCTCACCTTTCCAATAAACTTTTTGAAGATTTTATATATATACATATACATATTGTATTTATATTATATTATATATTTTATATATACATATATATAAATAATATATAAATATTATAAAACAAATAGATATATAAAATGGCACTTGGCTGAGTTCAGTAGCAAGGAGTAAAACTCACAGCACCAATATAGAAAGTCTCTATGCAACTAGGTGGTATCTTGGATAGAGTACTGGCCCGGAGTTGGGAAGATTTGCCTTCAAACTTGGCCTCTGACACTTACTGTTTGACCCTGGGCAAGTCACATAACTCCCATTTGCCTCAGTTCCTCATCTGTAAAATGGGGACACACTAGAGAAGGAAATGGCAAACCACTCTAATATCTTTGTCAGGAAAACACCACAGATGAGTCCATAGGATCACGAAGAGTCAGATATGCGTGATAGACTGAACTGCAACAAACAGATGATAAGGACCTGTAGAGTGGAAAGGATGTTGGTTTATAGGGGCAGTTATGTGGTGCAGTAGATGGAGCGCTGAGCATGGAGTCAGGAAGACTCAGTCTCATCCAGTCTCAGACTCTTACTATATGACCCAGGGCAAGTCATTTAACACTGTTTGCCTCAGTTTCCTCATATGCAAAATGATCTGGAAAAGAGAATGGCAAATCACTCCAGTATCTTTTCCAAGAAAAACCCAAACAGGGTGACAAAGAGACACAACCGAAATGACTGAACAATAAGGAGTAGAATTGGTGTAGTTGGAGAAGGTCAGTGATGGCAGTGTCCCATGTTATGTTTCTAGTTGCTCTTTGGGTCTTCAATGTCCTTCATAAATTATGACACCCAGAACTCAACAATACTCCAGATGTTGTCTGATAAGGGAAGAACACGGGGGTAGATACCTCCTAATCCCTGGAAGCTATGCCTATCATGGCAGCCAAAGATTGCAATAATTTCCAGTTATTCTAGAGAGGAAATTGGAACTCTGACCCCAAAGTTACTAAACCGTACATACCCATATTTCCTTTGTCCTTCTTAGTCTAGACATAAATTTTCTTTATTTTTTCCAAATTTTTAATTTTTAGTTTTCAACATTCATTTCCACAAGATTTTGAGTTACAATTTTTCTCTCCCCATCTTTCTCCTCCCCCCACCCCAAAATAGCAAGCCTACTTCCTTCTTCCTACTACCCCTTCCCCCAATCTGTTCTCTCTTATATCCTCCCCCTTTACCCCCGCTAACTTTCTAGTAGGGCAAGATGGGTTTCTATACCCCAGTACCTGTATATCTGATTTCCCAGTTGCATGTAAAAAAACAATTTTTAAACATTTGCTTTTAAAACTTCAAGTTCTAGATTTTTTTCCCTTCTTCCTTCCTCACCCACCCCCACTGGGAAGATAAGCAATTCAATATAGATTGTACATGTGTAGTTGCCCGAATAATTTCCGTAGTAATTATATTGTGCTCCAAATTTCCCTCCATCCTACCCCACCCCCCACTTACTATATTTTCTCCTTTGAACTTTTCCCTTTTCAAAAATGTTTGTTTCTAACTACTCTGTCCCCCAATCTGCCCTCCCTTCAATCTTCCCCCCTCTTATCCCCTTCCTCCTTATTTTCCTGTAGGGTAAGATACCCAATTGAGTGTGTATGTTATTCCCTCCTTAGGCCAAATTCAATGAGAGTAAGGTTGTCCTATTCCCTTTCACCTTCCTGCTCTTCCCCTCCATTGTAACAGTTTTCTCTGCTTCTTTTGTAAGAGAAAATTTACCCCAATCTATTGCTCCCTTTCTTCTTCTCCCAATAAATTCCTCTCTCAACTCTTAATTTTATTTTTTAGATATCATCCCTTCTTATTCAACTCATCCTGTGCTCTCTGTCTATGTATACATGAACATACAAATGCCCGCACTCACATATATATTTATATAGACATACATCCTCCTATACATACACATAATGTATGTATACACACACACACACACACACACACACACACACACACATATATATATATATATATACACATATACATATATATTCCCTTTAGCTATCCTCATACTGAGAAAAATCTTATGAGTTACAATTATCATTTTTCGATGTAGGAATGTAAATGCTTCAACTTTAATAAGTTCCTTATGATTTCTTTTTCCTGTTTACCTTCTCATGTTTCTCTTTGCTTCTTGTATTTGAAGATCAAATTTTCCATTCAGCTCAGGTTTTTTCATCAAGAATGCTTTAAAGTCCTGTATTTCATTGAATGATCATATTTTTTTCCTGTAGCATTATACTCAGTTTGGCTTGATAGGTATTCTTGGTTTTAGTCCTAGCTCCTTTGACCTCCAGAATATCAAATTCCAAGCCCTTTGATCCCTTAATGTAATAGCTGCTGGGTCTTGTGTTATCCTGATTGTGTTTCCACAATACTCAAATTGTTTCTTCCTGACTGCTTCCAGTATTTTCTCCTTGATCTGGAAACTCTAGAATTTGGCTATAATATTCCTAGGAATTTCCTTTTTGGGATCTTTTTCAAGAGACGATTGGTGAGTTCTTTCAATTTTGATTTTGCCCTCTGGTTCTAGAATATCAGGGCAATTTTGCTTGATAATTTCTTGAAAGATGGTGTCTAGACTCTTTTTTTGATCATGGCTTTCAGGTAGACCAATAATTTTAATATCTCTCCTGGATCTATTTTCCAGGTCAGTGGTTTTTCCAATGAGATATTTCACATTGCCTTCTATTGTTTTCATTTGTTTGGATCTGTTTTATAGTATCTTGATTTCTCATAAAGTCATTAGCTTCCAATTGCCCCAGTCTAATTTTGAAGGAGTTATTCTCTTCAGTGACTTTTTGAAATTCCTTTTCCATCTGGCAAATTCAGCTTTTTAAAGCATTCTTCTCCTTATTGGCTTTTTGGGCCTCTTTTTCCATTTGAGTTAGTCTATTTCTTTTTCTTTTTTTTTTTTTTAAAGCAATTGGGGTTAAGTAACTTGCTCAAGGTTACACGGCCAGTTATTATTTCTGGGTGTGGTGCTGAGCATCTGAGCCCGGATTTGATCCAGGTCATCCCGACACTGGAGCCGGTGGTCTTACTCGCTGAGCCACCTGGCCGCCCCTAAGCAATTGGGGTTAAGTAACTTGCTCAAGGTTACACGGCCAGGTGTTTCTGGGTGGGTGCTAAGTGTCTGAACCCGGGATTCGATCTCCAGGTGTTCTCAACACTGGAGCCGGTGCTCTTGCTTGCTGTGCTACCTGGACGCCCCGAGTTAGTCTATTTCTTAAGGTATTATTTTCTTCAGTGTATTTTTGGGTCTCCTTTAGCAGGCTGTTGACTTGCTTTTCCTGATTTGCTTGCATCATTCTCATTTCTCTTCCCAATTTTCCTTCCATTTGTCTTACTTGATTTTCAAAACCCTTCTGGAGCTCCTCCATGGCCTGCAACCAATTCATATTTTTCTTGGAAGCTTTTGATGCAGGAGTTCTGACTTCATTAACTTCTTCTGGTTCCATGTTTTGATCCATTTTGTTCCCCAAAAAAGATTCTATTGTCTGATTGCACTTCCTGTGCTTGCTCATCTTGCCAGCCAATTATTTGACTTTTGAGCTCTTTGCCATGGTAGAACTCTGCTTTCAGAATGCAGAGAGCTATGTCCCAAATTGCTGGGGTTATTTTTGCAGTTGCCAGAGCTATTAGATGGGTCCCTTTCTACAGCCCCCACACACTCTGGCTCACTGGTCACACACCCCAGGACCACCATCCAAAACCATGATCTGGATCCAAGCAGGTAAAAGCAAAAGCCATTGCCCTCTGAATGGTTGCTTGTCCCCCTACAATCTGCAGGCCAGGAGCTCCAGAAGCAGTCACATGGCAGCAGTTGCAGCCACCACACCTCCTCTACTTCTTGCTCTGGGGGCAGCAGCCAGATCATGTTTCCCCTGTTCCCAACCAAGTTCCACACTGACCTTTTACTTTGTCTTTGGCATTTCTGAATTGAGAAGTCTGGAAACTGCCACAGCTGCTGGTGATTTACTCTCATGACATTTGCTCCAGCCACTGCTGCTGGTTGGGGCGGCCCTGGGGCTCAGTCATGGCTGAGTGCGGATCCCAGCACACTGCAATGGACCCTTCCTGCCTGCCTGCTGGGCTGCCTTCAGCAGAAGATTTGTTTCTCTCTGTCACTTTGTGGGTTCTGTAGCTCTAAAGCTTGTTTAGGGTCATTTTTGACATGTATTGGAGGAGATGAAAGCAGGAGCTGTGTGGAAGTCCTGTTTCTACTCTGCCATCTTGGCTCTGCCTCCCAGACATGGTTTTTCTTAGCCAAGAAGACAGAAAGAAAAAAGAAACTGAGTAGTTCTGCATTCCTATATAATTTTAAACCACCACCCCCAAATCTTAAAACATCTTTTTGTTGTTCTTAGCTTTTCTTGCCATCGTTAGTTCATTCTTGTCTTTTCTACTCTTAATTCTATTCTTATGGAACCATGTAACACTCAATAGAATGTGAGCTTCTTGAGAGAGAGAAGTGTTTTATTTTTGTCTTTTTATCTCCAACACCTAACACATTGCTTGGCAAATACTAAATGCTTAAAAAATGCTTATTGATTGGTTGGTTGCCCTGGCATTCATCCTCTGTTATCTACCTTTGCTTCATTCATTAAAAATCCATGTTCTTTGATGAGTTCCTCAGGTATCACCTTTAGCCTCTTACATCAGAACCATCTTTTTTTATTTTTAAAAATAAAAATAATTTTATTATAATTTGACAGCTACCAAAAACTATGATTATTGTCATATATAAAGGACAGGGGAAAAAGGGATTGCGTAGGAGACTGTAAATCTACCATGCCTTTTAAAGTATATATGTCAAATTTAAAGTGACTTTATTAACACACTGTCCTTATCTGTGTCTTTTCCTTTTGTTCTCCTATGTATATTTTGAAATGTTTCATTGATGCTCTTTTCCTTATTTTCTTTGCATTATTTTCACTGCCTCCTTTTCATCTCCTCTATAATACTCTCCCTTTCCCCAACAAAAGCTATCCCTTTGTATTATTCACATCTGGATACATGTCATCTCATTTGGTACCTAGTCAGGCCATCTCTTCTCCATCAAAAGGTGAGAACATTATTCACTTTCTCCATTTCTTCCTCAGTGGACTTGTTTCTTGTATTAGAAGCCTAGTGGTGGCATTGTAGAATTTAAAAATGTATAGGATATGTTTTGTGACAGTCACCATATTGAGTTGTATGGCATTTGGGAATCAGTAGGGGTGGAAGAATACTTGTCAGTATCATGGCACTAGGAGAAAAGTGGAATGTGGCCTAGTGAAAATTAGTTTTTGTGCTCAAATGCTAAAGAGGAACTTATTCTTTGCATGTGCATCAAACCCATTCTCCATTGTTGCTAACCATAAATATATGGACTAATAAATTCACTAGATAAATCCAGGTTTCCTCTGAGTTACTACAGGGCCTCAGGAGACTATGATTGAGGATCTATTGGGGAACAACAGCTATATCTGCCCTAGTACCCAGAAAAAATGGTCTTACACAGGAGGGCCTTAAAATGTATTTGTTGAATTAAAATGAATTTGTTTAATATTGTTTGATCAAAAGCAAGGCATTGCAAAAGATTTAGAAGGATGAGTGCAAATCCAGTTCCCAATTCTCTGGGGGAAAATCACCTCAAAATATATGTAGGGGGTTGATTAAAGAAGTACAGTATTTTGAACGAGTTAATGAGGTTGCTAGGCCTCTGTTTGGGATTTTGATAAACATTTGCTCCTTGTACCTCCTTGAGAGTAGTTTTCATTAATAGACGACTGCTTCCAGGTCAATCGGTCTCCTTTTTTGTTGGCCTATAAAGAAGACCCAATAAGAATTTTTTGGCCCCTTTCCCCTTTTAGCTTTCTTTGGAAATAGCCTAAGAGCATAGTGATGGGACGAAGCTAAGACTTGGTAGGCTTCCCTTTAGAGGCCAATACAAAGGGGTAGCTCCTCCCAGAACACTTGTCCCACTGAGCTTCTAGTCACCTTGGGACAGTGTTTCCTATTGTTGTTCAGGTGTTTGATTCTTCATGAACCAATAGACTACAGCACACCAGTGCTGTCCATCAGCTTTTCTTGGTAAAGACACTGGATTGGTTTGCCATCTCCTTCTCCGGTAGATTAAGGTAAACAGAGGTTAAGTGACTTGCCTAGGCCTCACACAGCTAGTAAGTGTCTGAAGTCATATTTGAACTCAGGAAGATGAGTCTCTCTGACTCCAGACCTGATACTCTATCCATTACATCACCTAACTGCCCCTGGCTACCTCACCCTTCAAAAATGCTTAACTAAATTGGGGCCAGCCTAATTAATGCTTGGGCTATCAATCAGTCAACAAGCGTTTATTAAGCCCCTATTATATACCAGACAAAATACTAGGTACCGGAGATACAAAGGCTAAAATAAAATAATTCTTACCCTCAGGGAACTTATATTCTATTAGGGGAAACAGCACATACCCGTATATGTCTCCACAGTAGGCTTCTCACTGAGCATAAGCTTCCTTATTAGGTTGTAATCTCTTTAGCCTTTTTTCTGGTTCTAGTGGAAAAAAAAATTTTCTGGGGAATGAAAGCCCTCTACTTGGAAGAATAAATCTTTAAAAGAAAAGAAAAAGGGTGGGTGGAGCCCAACTTGTCCTTTTGTTTCTAATATATTTTTAAGCAGCCACCAGCTGCTTCAATAACTTTATTGTCCTAACAGGGTATACAAGGAGCACCGGCTGCTTGGACAAAGGGCTGTCAAGCTTCAAGCCTCACTGGTCACATGAAGTGGGTAGAGAAGAGTTTGCAGAGAAGAGGAGGAAAAGACTAGAGTTTTTTATTCTATTTATGAAAAGGAGATCTGGAGTTAAAGGAAAGGGGCCCAGTATCCTGCATGAGTGAAGTTCAAGCAGTGCCCCACGTCCCCCCAACTGCTAATCCATTAAAAAACAACAACAAAACCTGATCAAGTAGGTTTTACAAACATAATCCTTCCCACAATGGAAGCAGGATGATAAGTAGGTGCTGCCTCAGATCTGTGGCTCTGGATGAAGCCTTTCTTAAATTGGCAGCTCAACAAATGGCGAAGAGGCCCTTTAGAAATGCCTGGGGTTATGACATGTGACCTCAGAGTAGCCAGTGGCATAATTTAGCCCTGTATAGCTCCATCTTGGGTCTGTCTGATAAAAAAGCAAGCAGTGGTGAGGATGAAGCAGGATATTTGCTGCTTTAGGAGCATTCTGAGGAGGTGGAAGGGGAATAAATTAAACCCAGGCACTTTTCGATAGTGCTGCTTTTATTTTAAAAATTTCAGATTTTAAAAATATAAATGGAATTTAGTCATAGGATGTTAGTGTCAGGAGAGACTTTAAAGGGTCTAGCCCCTATATGTTACAGATGAGGAAACTGAACCCCAGAAGCTCTTAGGACCCAGGTCACATAGCAATCATTTATTAGAGCCATGATTTGAACCTTCACTTCTGAGTTCGAGGTCCATTGTTCCCTTGTTTTGAGACAAGGAACTCACATGAATCAAATACTAGTTTGGTTTGACATGCTGGAATTTGTCCCAACAAGGTCCCAGAAATATCAGTCATAAATTGTTGGGTGAGGGAGAGGGCTTCCAATTTGAATCCAAGTGTCACCAAAAGCAGGCAGCACCTTCCAAATAGCCCAGTGAGGTTAGTGAGGGCTTGATTAAGAGATTATTTTGACATTATAGTTTTATCCCAAGCCTAGTTTTTTAGAATATGATTCCCATTAAGACTGGTTCATGGGGAGTTTGTTTTCAAATATATATATATCTTGATATTTCACAACATGAATCATTTACTCAGAATCTCGTCTTTTTTTTTTTTCAAAATAAGGTATGTCCCAAAGGAGAGTTTTAAAATTGAAATTTCTTTTTCTTTTCTATTATTTTTTCTTTTTGGAGGGAGGAAGGCAGGGAAATTGGGGTTAAGTGACTTGCCCAAGGTCACACAGCTACTGAGTGTTAAGTATCTGAGGCCGGATTTGAACTCAGGTCCTCCTGACTCCAGGGCTGGTGCTCTTTTCACTGTGCCACCTAGCTGCCCCTAAAATTGAAATTTCAAAGTTGAAGTCAAGCTCATTATAAAATAGCAAATTTTCTTTAAAAAATGTTGATACTTTAGATAGCTATTACTAGACTGTGAATTCTTCCCTTTTCCCCCTTTGATAGCCAAGTCCAAACTGCTGCCTAGCCATGATGTTAAGGTAAATGTTGGCTATACCAATGAAATGTGGACCCTTGAGCAGGTTTTACTGATGCAGCAAAGTTTTTGAGTTAGAGCCTGCTGATGGTGACATAACTCACAAAGATGATTGATAAAGCCCTAGAGGGATTGCTATTTGTGTTGGTGAAGAAAGTTAAAGATCACAGATCCTGAAAGTATCAAAACATGTATAAATTTGGAATACACATCTCCTCCCCATCTTTCCACTCCCACTTCTAGAACTCGAGTCATATAAATCACTGTTGAGGAAGAATTGGCTGGAGATTCCTTTCTAAGGTTACACTGCTTTGGGACAGACAAGAAATGGTTTTCTTCATGGATTTAATTAGAGATTCATAGCAGTCATGAGAATTGCAGCTTTAGAGCTGAAATGGATTTTAGAGGTTACCAAGTCCAAATTACCTAATTTTACAGATTAAGAAATTGAGTCCTAGAAAGGCGACTTATCCAAGATTTTGGTTGTTGTGGTTTGTTCTTCATTTTCTTTTTTTTTTCTTTTTGGAGGGGGGAGGGCAGGGTCAACTGGGGTTAAGTGACTTGCCCAAGGTCACAGGCTAGTAAGTGTTAAGTGTCTGAGGCCGGATTTGAATTCAGGTCCTCCTGACTCCAGGGCTGGTGCTCTATACACAGTGCCCTGTTCTTCATTTTCAAAGAGGATCAATGACATCATAGGCAATTTCATGACTGGTGGGTGAACTGGATTTAAGTGAGGCAGAATCGCACAAAGTTGTCAGCCTCTCTCTCTCTTCCAGAGTCATCCAAGTCCAGGGGCAAGACAAAAGTCAGGACAGGTGATGGCCCAGGATGCAGTGGATGACCTTGGCATCTTCAGTGTCTGATCAGTTTAAGTGCTCTATAGCACTTGCTTCAGTCGCCTCCGTGGCTTCTGGGACAAATTGTTCTCATCTGCCCATTCTACTGGTAAAAATGTTCACATTATTGGGGTAGGCATCCCCCTAACTCACAGACAGGTTTGAGGCCTGTTGATTACCCTCAACCTGGTTTAGCCCCTTGGACAAGATGGTTTGCTTATATGTAGCCTCTGCTCACAAAAGCTACAGTTTGTTGGAGTCACAGGTGAGAGGTGGGTGGTGGATAGATACCAAGGGTGAATGAGCAGCCCTGAAAAGTGCTTGGCAGTCTTCACACCAGAGGCACTAGTCCTTCTGGACTAGTAGTAATCAGTATTCTTTCTTTTATTGTTAGAGGTATATCAACGAATCATTGACATGTAATACAAGTAATAATAGCTAACATTTAGATGACACTTTGAAGTTTGCAATGCACTTTATATATATATATATATATATATATATATGTATGTATAATGTTAATGGGATATAAGATCTTTCTTGCCCATTAATAGACTTCACATGGAGCCCATTAAGGGAAGCTTGCTTAGGGGAGGCTTGCTTGTAGGAAGGCTTTCACATCTTTTGCTACTTTCTAATTAGGCACTGAGTCAGGAGGGCTGTGACCCCTTCTGGCTCTGAGAAGTGTATATATATTCTGAGTTAGCATTTTGCTTTGGGGGCCCGCTTATGAGAAGGATCTTGTGATTCCCTGGTCTAGATTCTGAGTGGTCATGTATTCAGAGCTCCCTGCCTGCTCAGATGTAACTCTACAGAGATATAGGGAGGGCTGCCCCTTTTCCTAGCACAACTGGATTCACAGGCTGACTGTTTTCTGATCCTTCCCTGCTCTTGCCTCCCCCTGGGCACATTTCCCCTTTCTGAGTGTCCTCCATGGCATTGTTACGAATGCTGCTCCCCCTGACCCAGCCTGAGTTCCTACCACATTCTAGCTACCTGTGGGGTTCATTTTCGCCTTCAGCTAAACCACCCACCATACCTACTCTGTGGGGTTAAAATATGAAGAAATAATATATCTGAAAATGCTCTGAAGAATATAAAGTATTAGAAACCATTATTATCCCCCTTCAAACCAAAGAAAAATGATAATTGTACATTCTTCTCTTTAATATCTCCTAAGACAAAGAATATAACCTTCTTTGGTCCTGTATTCTCAATGTTCCAAAGTCCTTACAGTCAGGGAATTCTTCCTAATGTCAGATTTCAATCCCTCTAGGAGGTAAACATTAAAATTTCTGTTCCCGTTTGACAGCTGAGGACACTTGGGCTCAAGAGCACTGACATGACTTAGCAGAAGGCACACAGCAATCTCGACAGGGGTGACGGGCACTTGCACATGGTTGCTTCGACTCCCACCTCCATACTCCTATCTACTAGACACATAGCCTCTATTCCTAGTTGGTAATCTGTTCCCTATGATTAAATCTATTTGATGGCTCATTTTAAATCAGCTTTAATTGAACACTTGCTGTGTTTTAAAAATACTACTCTCCCTATCTGTGTAATTTTTCCTTCTACTTTATTACTTTCTTAAGCACAAGACTTTTTCTTTCTTTCTTTTTTGGAAACAGCCCATAAATGCTTTGCCGACCCATCATTCTTGTGTGTGTGTGTGGGGGGGGGGGTCAGGTGGTTTACTTGTCCTTCATTATCTGGTAAATGTAACCTGTTGATAATCCCTGATATATAATAAATATGTTTTGAATCCTACATAAAAACCTCTCTTAATTAAGAGTAATTTATCCCTTAAAGTTTCAATGAGCTGTAAAATCACCACTTTGCCCTGAAATGCTTGGTAACTGATGGAACTTGATCTTTAGCAACAGGGTCCTGTAAGTTCATCATTAGAGATGATGTTTCTTTGTTCTCAACTTGAGCCAATGAATTGGGCCTCCTTTGCACTCTAAATTTAATTCTTCTTGTTTTTCAGGTGGCCTTGGGTACAAATAATAGAATCACAAAAGAAGTTGCCTTGATGAATAATTTCTACTTTCTAGAGATTGTATGCTCCAAAAGGTGGGTAGAAATTATAAGGCCACTGTAGCTCTATTAATTCTGTGTGTTCACAGGAAGAGGGCTGATTTGAAAAAAATGCCATGAGGTCTATCTGGAAAATTGTCCTTATATGGAATTATATGATAGATCTAAGTATTATGTTTAGACATTATTTATTAGGCTTGATCCTACTGATGAGAAGAGAGTAAATTGCTTACTTTTTTTTGAGGGAGGGGACTTAGACTATTTCAATCTGCTCTGATGAATCATAAAACATGGAAATAAACATCACTGCATTTATCTGGATTTTTACATACCCATTAGTACCCACTGCTTATGCCTCTAGGTGCCATTATATATTCAGAAATTTCCGAGTAACAAGGTAAAATCTCACATAGGTGACAGTAGCCAACAGTTACCAGACAAATCTTCAATCAACCACATCCAGCTGGAAACAAAACTCTTTTCCAATCAAACACTTGAAACCAAGGTCTGAGTTGAGAGAAGGATCTTACATTCAAACCAGCTGGCTGAACCTTTCACATTTGCTAAGATTACTTCCATTCTGTTCTTAATGTATTTTCACTTTGCACACTCAAGCATACTAGTAGGGGATGATTTCAATAGAGGAATGTGTTGTCATTTTCATAGAAAGATGCCACCTCTCTGACCTACTGGCAGTATGGGAAGTGTTTTGAGATGCTCTTCATGGAGTGGAGAAATGTCTCTCATTGATAACTTTTCCTACTCTTATCTGTATTGGTCAAGATGGTGGAATGGAAGCAGGACCTCCCCACGGCTCTGGCTTCCACCTTCCCCAATCCATGTAAAAAGGGGACTCTAAACAAACTTTGGAGCTGCAGAACCCACAAAATGACACAGAGAAGCTAACCTCCTTCTGAGGACAGCCCAACAGGCTGACAGGAATTGGCCAGTGCAGCGCTCCGGGAGCTGAGCCCAGCTCCATGCCGAGGCTTTAGCCCTAGGGCGGGACTGACCAGCTGCCAGCTGGAGGGACTCCAGACCAGCAGCAGCTGTGGCCATTTCCAGATTTATCTACACATAGATGTGAAAGACAAAGTGAGAGGTCAGTGCAGTCTGGACTTTGGGACCCAGTAAGTGGGAGTGTGTGGCTTTTGCCCCTGGGGCAAGAAGCCACTGAGATGGCACAGCTAGCCAGTACCATGTGGCAGCTTCAGCTCCTGGCCTGCAGAGTGTAGGGCGACCAAGCACCAGTCTGAGGGGTAATTGCTCTTGCTTTAACATGCTTGGATCTGGATTGCAGTCTAGGGTGGAGGTCCTGGGGTGTGTGTCCAGCTTGCCAGAGCCTGTGGAGACCTCAGAGAGGGCACCCATCTAATACCTTCAGCAGCTGAGAAAACCCCACCGTTTGGGACAAAAGCTCCCCTGTCTGGTGGCAGAGTCCTACTGTGGCAAAAAGCCCAGGGGTCAGGTGACTGAGGGGCAACATGACCAGGCAAAGGAAACAAAGAAGACAGAAGATTCCAACATTAGACTCCTATTTTGGGGACAAAAAGGAGCAAAGCATGAAACAGGAGGAAGACAGTGAAGTCAGAACTCCTGCACCAAAAGCTTCAAAGGGAAATACGAGCTGGCTACAGGCCATAGAGGACCTTAAGAAGCAGATAAGAGAAGTGGAGGAAAAATTGGGAAGAGAAATGAGAACAATGCAAGAAAATTATGAAATGAGAGTCAACAGCCTGACTGAGGAAAATCACAGCTTAAAAATAGACTAACTCAAATAGCAAAAGAAGCTCAAAAAGGCAATGAGGAGAAGAATGCCCTAAAAAGCCAAATTTGCCAGATGGAAAAAGAATCTCAAAAGCTCAATGAGGAGAATCATTGCTTCAGAATTAGATTGGAGCAAATGGAAGCTAATGACTTTATGAGAAACCAAGATGCTGCTAAACAGATCCAAACAAATGAAAGAATAGAAGGCAATGTGAACTATCTCATTGGAAAAACCACTGACCTGGAAAATAGATCTAGGAGAGAGAATTTAAAAATTATTGGACTACCTGAAAGCCATGATCAAAGTAAGAACCTAGAAATCATCCTCCAGGAAGTTCTCAAAGAAAACTGCCCTGATGTTTTAGAACCAGAGGGCAAAATAGAGGTTGAAAGAATCCACCAATCACCTCCTGAAAAAGATCCCAAAAAGAAAACTCCTAGGAATATTATAGCCAGGTTCCAGAATTCCCAGATTAGGGAGAGAATATTACAAGCAGCCAGGAAGAAACAATTTGAATATTGTGGAAACACAATCAGGATATCCCAGGATCTGGCAGCTTCTACACTGAGGAATAGAAGGGCTTAGAATATGATATTCAGGAGGTCAAAGGAACTGGGATTAAAACCAAGAGTCACCTACCCAGAAAAACTGAGTATCATGTTTCAGGGGAAAATATTCTCATTCAGTGGAATAGAGGACTTTCAAGCATTCTTGTTGAAAAAATTAGAGCTGAATAGAAAATTTGACATTCAGATACAAGAAGCAAGAGAAGCATGAGAAGGTAAACAGGGAAAGGAAATCATAAGGAACTTATCAAAGTTGAACTGTTAACATTCCTACATGGAAAAACAGTAATTGTAACTGATGAAACCTTTCTCAGTAGTTGAAGGGAACAGAAATATATATATATATATATATATATATATATATATATACACATATACATATATATGAGGATATATGGGCATATTAATACATATGTGAATTGTGTATATATGTTCACAGGTATACATAGAGGACACAGGACCAATTAACAGGAAGGGATGATACTTAAAAGGTGAAATTAAGAGGTGAGAGAGGAATATAATGAGAGGAGATGGGGAGAGACAGAATGGGGTAAACTATCTCATATAGAAGAGGCAAGGGAAAATGATTACAATGGAGGGGAAGAATAGGAAGGCAAAAGGGAATGGGTCAACCTTATTCCCATTGAATTTGGCTTGAGGAGGGAATGAAATACACACAAAATAGGGTATCTCACCCTCAATGAGAGTAGGAGGGAAGGGGATGAGAGGGGGTAAGATGGAAGGGAAGGCAGGCTAGCGGGGAGGGAAGTTGGAAGCACCCACCTTTGAAAAGGTATGGGATTGGGGCGGCCAGGTAGCACAGTGAGTAAGAGCACTGGCCCCAGTGTTGGGATAACCTGGGGATCGAATCTGGGCTGTGATACTTAGCACCCACCCAGAAACACCTGGCCGTGTAACCTTGAGCAAGTTACTTAACCCCAATTGTTTAAAAAGAAAGAAAAGAAAAGAAAAGGTACAGGATCAAAGTAGAGAATAGAAGAAATGGGAGGTGGGATAGGAGGGAGGGAAATATAGTCAGTCTTTTACAATATATCTACTATGTTATTGTTTTGCATTAGCCACACATATACAACCTATACTGAACTGCTTATCTTCCCTGTAAGGGTGGGTGACAAGGGAGAAAGGGAATGAACCTGGAATTCAAAGTTTTAAAATCAAATGTTTAAATATATATACTATTATTAATACTATTTTACATGTAATTGGGAAATAAGATATACAGGCACTGGGGCATAGAGATCCACTGGAAAAGGGGTATGGGAGAAAACATGGGAGAGAACTGATTAGAGGAGGGGATATCCTGTGGGACTGCTATTTTGGGGTGGTGGGTAGGGGAAAAACGGGGAGAAAATTTGTAACTCAAAATCTGGCAGAAATGAATGATGTAAATCAGAAGTTAATAAAGCATTTAATAAAATAAAATTAAAAAAAAACTTTTCCTATTCTTCTCAGGCCTTCCCTGAGCTAGTCATCCGCATCTGAGACTTGAAAGGGCTAGGGAAACCAAGTAAGCCTATGGAATCATAACAAGAACTGATACCAGGCATTTCTTACATGGGCTTCTTTCTATGTTTGAGAACTGAGTAGCAGTCAAAGGGTTACTAGGAAATTTGGGGAAGAGAGAAGAAAAAGTTCAAAAGAAATAGCAATTGATATAATTGTATAACATGATTTCAGCTTCATTTAATCCTGTTACTACCTTTGGCATCCAATTCCTTTATGCTCATCAAATAACTCAGTCCTACATACCTCAGTTGAAACAGAGACTTTTGCTAATTCACCCAATAGTTAGTACCCTCCCCTACCAGGAAAAAGTTTGCATTTCTTTGGACCTTTTGCATTTACTTATCAGTGAACCTGTTGTTTTCACCCAATCAAATGCAAGCTTCTTGTTGGTAAAAGTAGTGAAACTAAAGACCTTCAATATTTTAGGATGGAGATCTCAGAAACTAAAGTTCTCATTGTGTGCTTTATGTGTAGTCCACTTTTGGGTACATAAGTAGGCACTTAATAAATACATGTTAAATTGAAACAGAATATTTTCCATTTTCTTCTTACCTCATTCTCCTTAAGTAATTCTATAGTTCTCTCCTTGCATCATTTTCCACATTTCCCTTTCTTCCCTCTTTTGTCTGGATAATGAGGATGAAATAAGTTTCAATAGACAGAGATCTAAAGTATCCAAGACCACAATTTTGGGTGAAAATATTTTAATTTTACATTTATTATGCAAAGGAAAAAACCCTAAGTATTTGTGTGAATGTTGAGTGATTTCTGGAGCAAAACAGAGACTGTTTTCATAGGAAACAGGCACAAAAGAGACTATGCTAACCCTATTTGACCATATTTTGTAATATTTTCATGCTTTAGTAAGTCAAGACAACACAAATCTCAAATTTCAAGGGAGATATAACAATAAAGGCAACAGGACTTTATTAGAGATTATAGGAAGTCAGTTTAACAACCAAGGGATTGACTCTAGACTCATTGCTGACTCCTTTGGGTTTAAAATTCAATCTCACAAGTAGTCATTCATCTACTCACTCAAGGGGAGTGGCAATTTATGTCCAAAGTGGATTTCATTTTTGTAAAACATATCTGGACTCTAGTGGGAATGGGGGGCAGGAGTGAAAGATCAGAAAAATCAAAGTGACACAGTGGATAGAATACCGGACCCAATGTCAGAAAGGCTTATGTTCATGAGTTCAAATCTGGCCTCAGACATTTACTCTCTATGTTTCTCTGGGCAAGTCATTTAACCCTGTTTGCCTCAGTTTCCTCATCTAGAAAATGGCAGACAATTTCAGTATCTTTGCCAAGAAAACCCCAAATGGGGTCACAAAGAGTTAGAAGCAACCGAAATGACTGAACAGCAGAAGTTAATGTAGTTATACTGCTTTGTCTTTATCTTCAAAACTGGTATTATGGATGAGTAGGAAGGTACTCTTCTGCCTGTTGTTAAAGATTCATTTTGGGCCCACCTCCTCCACTAAACAGAACTTAAGTCTTCAGGGTGGGTAGGTAAGAGATCACACAAGAAATAGGGATCTAGTCTATGTCAGGTATTTTAAAAAAATAGATGGAACTTATATGCAACATTGGTGAATATACATTTGCATTTAATTTACATAATTGCTGACATTTATATTATGCCTTACAGTTACAATGCACTTACTTAGGATTGTAAATATTATGACCTCAATTTCACTAATAAGTAAGCAGTCACAGAGAGGTGAAGGAACTTATACGAGGTCCTACTGATGGGGAATATTGGAGCCAGGACAGTAACTCAGGGCTTCTGGATCTAAGTTCAGGGCTCTTATTACTATGTTTGAGGTTCAATTGAAGGAACTTAGGACACTTAGTTTGGAGAATAGCTGATCTATGTGATCTATGTTTGAAGGACTATCATGTGAAGGAAAGATTAAAGTTGCTCTCACTTGCCTTCATCAGTTAAGTGATAGGGTGTTGGATTTAGAGTGAGGAAGATCTGAGTTATTAGCTGTGTAAACCTGGTTAAATCATTTGGACTTTCTAAGCCTCAGTTTCCTCATCTGTAAAATGGAGATAGCATCTCCTTCACAGGATTGTTGTGAAGATCAAAGGAGATAATATATCTAATATATCATGGTGAACCTTAAAGTATTGTGTAAATGCTCGGTTCCATAATCATCACCATCATTATTTTTTGAGAGCAGAAAAAGAAGCAATGGATTACAAGAAGTCCGACTTTGACTCGATGGAAAGAAAAATTTTCAGAACTCACAGCTATCTCAAAGCTGAATGGACTGCCTCAGGAGGTAGGAGGCTTACCATTACTCAAAGTCTTCAAGTGGAGTTTGCGTGATTATTTGCTGGGTTGCTGAGGAGGGAATTCCTTCTCAGTTTGGATCAGGTGACCTCTGAGGTTCATTCCTACTCTGATATGCTGTGACTGTATGATATACCCTGCTTTCAACCTGTCCTGCAGGTTAACATCAAACTATTTCCAAGTATGTAAGAGAAAACAAAATAAGGCAATTTATACTGATACATAAAAGCCCTATTATAAGGAGACAATATGAATGAATTACATATATGTCAGACCTTTTAAATGAATAGAATAAATTGTCTCTTAGATTCTCATTACCAGAAGGTTGGCTATCAGACCATTACAAGAGCCACAACAACGCATGAGACCATCTATTAAGGTATGTAGGAATTGTGATCACTATTGATAGAAGGAACACCCATACTGATCAGGTCATGGATATTTTGCATTTTTGAAGAGTCTGTTTCTGAGACTCAGCCTTGACATGAAGGGTCCAGATGTATTTTGAAATAATTCTTACTTGTCTGTAATAGCATTAATTTGACTCTCTTGCCCTGGCTCTGGTAGAACATAAAAAGCTCAGTAACTGGCATTCAGTGTTGTAAGGGTAGCCATGGGCTGTCTCTTTCAAGCACTCTGGTTCAAAAGGCATCTAAGCATAGAGTAGTTTTACTTATACAGAAAAGCATCAGAATTTAATTCAAGACTACAATGAATCAATTATTCCCTCATCCCTATTTCTTCAACTCCCAATGATTCTCTTCTTGTTGAGGTCAATAACTTAACACCTTTTCCTCATATTCCCAACCTCTCAATATAATTGATACTAGGAGGGGGCTGAACTATGGTGATATTTTCATTTATTCTCTTATATTCTGTTTAGGATGTCAAACAATGAAAATGTCATGAAAATCATCATAATCCTGATTAAATAGATTGTGGATCTTTAACCTATCCATATTGGCTGCTCTCTCCACCAAGAGAATATCCTTAAGGACATTCATTCTTCTATGCAGTGCCAATATGGGTAAGCAACTCATTCTCTTGAATTTTCAACTTATTTTAAAGCCATCTTGCTACTTGGCAAACTGAGACAGAAACAACAATAATGACTTTTCAACCCCATAATGTCAGTTTTGTCAACAGAGGAAACATGCCTTGCTGCCCTTACAACTCAATCAGCTTGTAAAACTTCCCTGTGATTTTACAGCTTGTGATTTTCAGCAGTTGACTAGCAGAAGGAAAATCGTATGTCATTCTGTCTTTCTTCTCAAGACCACAAAAAGAAACCAGAGAAATTAATCCAGTCTTGTTAAATACTCAAAGTTAGCAAGTCAGGGAGTTGAAACAACACATAAAGTCGCTGGGATCAATCCTGGTGGCTTGGAGGGCACTAGTAGACACCTACTGGTGGAAGGGGCAAAAAAGGGGCAAGGAACTATGGCTACTCCAAGCCCTGCTGAGAGAGAAAAAGAGCATCTATTCAAGTGAACACTCATGTGCATGCACACGTACATGCACACACACGCGCACACGCACACACCTCTTAAGGTGTTATAAATTGGGTGTTTCTAGGTTGATTACATCTGTTAACAACTGGGCTTCTAAACCATCCCTAGTAACTCTAAAATCGATTTAAGTGACCTGTGTCTGAATTTCAGGTTCATTCTGTGAATAGAATGGGGAGAAGGGAAAAGGTTTTTTTTTGGGGGGGGGGCGCGGGAGAGGAGGTGGAGAGAAAAAGGGAGGTGGTGGTTAGAGTCAGAATGAAGGAGCTGCTGCCTCCCCAGATAATAAGCCAAGGAGTGATTCACAGAACTACCAGTCACTGACCAGAGAAGCTTGATTTCAGCAGTCATTCAAATTCAATTGCAACCAAAATAGAGCCAGTGGTAGTTATTTCACAGGCCTCAGCACTCTGTGAAATCACTCTGTGGAATCAAATGCCCCCAGGGGAGTGAGTGATTAAAGCTGACTTTGGACGTTGAAATGTCCAATCAATAGTGAATACCAGGAGCCTACTGTTCATAGTGGTGGTGTGGTGGTGGGTTCGCTCACATCCTGAAATCAAACTGAGTAGTTCAGAGAAAAGAGAAAGGATAGCAAAAAGGGTAAGAAACAAAAGAAATTGAGATCAGAGAGAGTCCGATAATTATGATCATTAGAATGGTAACATATTCATTGGTACTTTGTGATTTGTGAATCATTTCTCCCCTGCCCCAGCAATGTCCTGTAGGTATTGCATTTTATAGATAAGAAAACTGAAGTTTGGGTTAAGTGACTTGCAGTAAACATTGACTAAAAGTTAGGTTTCTTCATTTTAACCTGTAGGTTTTTGAACATCGTCTCTGGGGAGTGTGAATCATTTTACATTTCAGAGTAGACAGTTATTTGATTTCCCACTAACTGTCTCAGTTTCCTCATCTGCAAAATGGACAATTAGCAAACCCCCAGAGAAGTTATTTAGACGAGGCAGCTTGGTACAGTGGAAAACTTTGTAGTTAGAGAAAGGGACTTCAAATCTTGCCTCTAATGTTTCCTCTCTGTATGACATTGGGCAGATTAGCCAGTCAAGAAGTATTTACTAAATGTTTATGCCACATATGGTGACACATACCTATAATCACTGTTTCTGGGGAGGTTGAGGCTAGTGAATCACTAGAACTTGGGAGTTCTGAGCTTCATGGGCTAAGCCAACTGGATGTCTGTGCAAAGTCTAGCATTCATATGGTGAATTCTCAAGAGCAGAGAGCCATCAGGCTGCCTAAGGAAGGGAAAACTGGCCTAGGTCTGCATTGGAAGAGGTCAAAGCTGTGGTGGGGTTGGGCCATGAGTGGCCACTGTACTTTCAACTTGGGTAAAAGAGAGAGACCCAGTCTCAAATGAATAAAACCAAACAAAATATAAATAAGTGCTGGCCATGTGCCAGTCACTGTCCTAAGCACGAGATACCAAGAAAGGCAAAGAATAGTGCCTGATTTCAAGGAACATATCCTAAAATGGGGGAGACAACATACAAAAGTCTAAATATGACCAAAATAGAGACAGTGAATAAGAAGGGAAACACATTAGCATCTGGGGAATCAGGAAAGACCTCCTCAGAAAGCAGGATTAGAGCTGGGTCTTACCGGTAATCAAGGAAACTAAATGACTTGATCTCCATGGCTGTCAGTTGCTTCATTTATAAAATGAAGAGGATGGAATGGATGACCTCGGATGTCTCTTTTTGCTCTATATCTATGTTCTGACATAAAATGTTTTCAAGATGCTAGGTGGTGAAGTGAATAGAGCACCAGCCCTGGAGTCAGGAGGACGGGAGTTCAAATTTGGCCTCAGACACTTAACACAAAAAAACTAGCTGTGTGACCTTGGGCAAGTCACTTAACAATCTTTTCTAAAGATTCAACAATAATGCAAAACAAATGTAATTTATAAATGTTTTATCATTGAAAAATTTTATCTAAACAAAATGGTATCATTTACTAAATTATTTCCTATCATATCCTTAAAGACAAAGTGAGGATAATCAAAAGAATCCACATTAAGGAATCAGTATTGGTTAGTTGGTTGTTGTCCTTCATTCTCAAAGAGGACCAGAATGACATCACTATGTTGGAGTCAAGGAACAGTGGGTCTAACTGTGGTTAATCAGACCTATATGAGCTTGGAAGGCTCACCCACAGGTTGGGCACAAATAGTATATATGAGCATTTGGAGTGGAGCTGTCTCTAACTTTGCACATCTCACGTTTCTTGCTCACCTTCTTTGATGTGGGCATGCCATGCTGGGCAGTGCTGTGCCAGTCTCCCATATCTCACAACTGATTCCAAAGTTCTTCAAGGAAATCTTGAGAGTGTCCTTGTATCACTTCCTCTGACCTTCATGTGAGTGCTTGCCTTGTGTGAATTCTCCACAAAATAGTTTTTAGGCAAATGTAAGTTTGGCATTTGAACAACATGGCCAACCAATTAGAGTTGCGCTCTCTGCAGCAGAGTTTGAATGCTTAGCAATTCAGCTTGAGAGAGGACCTTAGTGTCTTGTACCTTTTCTTGCCAGGTGATCTTGAGAATCTTTCTAAAACAACTCAAATGGATTCAGTTTCCTGGCATGGCACTGGTAGACTGTCCAGGTTTCACAGGCATACAACGGTGAGGTCAGCACAATGGCTCTGTAGATGCTTAGTCTGGTAGTCAGTCTGATACTTTTTCTCTCCCACACTTTCCTTTGGAGCTCCCAAACACTGAGCTGACTCTAGCAATGGATGTCTCATTGTCTCAACCTCATCATCTATGTGTACACGCCTTGAATCTATGCTGAGATTTCTATAACTAATAGTTCCATGTATGGATAGTATGGTGCTGGCTGGTGTTAATTGTTAGACCAAAATTTAGCACAAATAGCAGAGAATTGATCCATACTTTTTTGAATCTCAGTCTCAAGGACTGCATTGAATGAGTAGTCACATACCAACATTCCCTCTACTTCAGTCTTGGCTTGTAGCCTTTTCAAGTTAAATAATTTACCATCAGTGCAGTAACTGACCTATTAACTGACTGAATTAGTAGAGTGAAATTTGTTTAAAACCATAGACACTATGAAGGATCTGTGTACTTAGGTAGAGGTAGCCTAATGGAAAGGTATGCTAGCAAGATCCAGTTCCACATCCCCCTTCCAAAAAAATACTTCCCATAGACCTTGGTTTATGTCTGAAATTCCACCATTAGGGTTTCATTCACTTAATTAAATGCAAACATCTTTGGGAGGGGTAGCTCTCAGTCCTTTACATTTTAGTGTGAATAAGTTTCAAATGCTTTCTTGAGAACAGTTTTGATGGAGATTAAGGTAGAGGGGTAGAGATACAGGATTGAAAAGCTGCAGATATCTTCAAAAAAGGTCATGGCTATCCACTGTGCTGAAGTCTGAGAGGCTTTGGGAGTAGAGGAGTCAGACAAATAGGAAGGAGGGAAAACAGGAAGACAAGAAGAAAGGAGCAAACAAACAATCGAATGCACAAATAAACGAGACAGGAGCATTTATGTGCCTACTGTGTGCTAGGCACTATGCTTAGTGCTTTCCAAATATGATTTTGTTTGATCCTTATAACCACTTTAGGAGATAGATGTTTTTATTATCCCCATATTACAGCTGAGGGAACTGAGGTAGACAGAAGTTAAGTGACTTGCTTGGATCACATAACCAAGAAATATCTGATACCAAATTTGAACTCAGGTCTTCTTGACTTCAAGTTATAAAGAACAACAACACTGTCATTTCCATTTTCTTTTTTTTTAAACATACTTTAATTTTTTTTTTCTTTTTGGAGGGGAGAAGGTAGGGCAATTGGGGTTAAGTGACTTGCCCAAGGTCACACAGCTAGTTTTTGTGTTGTGTCTGAGGGCGGATTTGAACTCAGGTCTTCCTGACTCCAGGGCTGGTGCTCTATTCACTTCACCACCTAGCCACCCCTGTCATTTCTATTTTCAAAATTTGCTCGGAGGAAATCCGAATTCATGTAAAAATTTATCTGACACAACAGAAATGGGAAGATGATATTTCAAAGAAAGACTAAGGTTAGGAATCATTATATATTGGACTATTTCCTATTCTTCAACCTCTCCCTTCATTGTAAAAATATTAAGTACTACTCTACTAGAAGAATAGACAGGAAAGAGGAAGCTGGGGAAGTTACCACTTGAGAACTTGTAAATGATTTCTAATGGAACCACGCCAATGCTTTTTTGGTGTTTGGGATTATTATGATTATTCCTTTCCCACTCTGGCCTTAATGGTGGCAGCAGTGGTACAGTGGAAACAGCCCTAGAAAGGGAATCAGAAGACCTATTTTCATTCCTAGCTACATGACCTTGAATGCATCTGAAGCTCAGTTTTCTCATGGGTAAATGGGGAAGTCAAACTAGATGGTTTCTAAATTCTTTTTTTTTTTTTTGGAAGGGAGAGAGACAAGGCAATCAGGGTTAAGTGATTTGCCCAAGGTCACACAGCTAGTAAGTGTGAGTGTTTGAGACAGGATTTGAACTTGGGTCGTCCTAACTCCAGGGCTGGTGCTGTATTGAATGCACCACATAGCTGCTCCTATTTTTTTTTATTTTAATTTTAAAATTCTTTCCAATGGGAAAAAAAGACAAATAATGATCTGTAACTGTGTTAACCCCACCCAAGATGAAAAAAAGTAACTACAGTGCCTTTTTCTGAAAAAGAGGGTCTGTGTTTTCTTCCAAGTTGGAGGGTCTCCAACAGCTTCAAGAATGAAAGACCACCACCATCACTGACAACAACCACCTGTCTATTACATCGACACAATTATAGATATTGAGGAAACTATTTAGAAATGAAAATTCTCTAGGTCCCAACGTGGAGCTGGGTGAACTGAAAGGCAGGGTGGTGTAATGGAAAGAGTAGTGACCTTGGAGTCAAACCACATTGGGCTCACTCGCCACTTTGCTGTTTACTAGCTCTGGGACCTGGGGCAAATCATAACTTTTCTGAGCCTCAGCCCCTTTATATGGGAATAATAATTCCTGCTTTGCATGGATCATTTACTGTTGTAAAGGTTAAGTGGAATAAAGCACATGAAAGCTCTTTGTAAACTATAAAGCACTGTATAAATAAGTGGTGTTATTAAGACAAAATAATAGTTATCAACGAGCAGCTTCAAAGGTACAAAAATCATACAAAACCACAGAACCTCAGAATTGGAAGAGATCTCAAAAATCTCTAGAGTCCCAGGGGTGGGGAACCTGCGGCCTCAAGGCCATATATGGTCCTCTAGGTCCTCAGGTATGGCCTTTTGACTGAATCCAAACTTCACAGAACACGTTTGGATTCAGCCAAAGGGCCACACTTGAGGACTTAGAGGGCCCCATGTGGCCTCAGGGCTGCAGGTTCCTCATCCCAGCTTCTAGACCATAATTTCCATAACCAACTCAACATATTATTAGTACTCTTTTATAATGTAGTATCCTCCTTTTCAGGAATTACCCAAAAGACAAGTCTCCTATCCTGAATTTCATTTTTAGGCCTATAATCCTTTTTTCCTTTATTATTTTTTTTGTATATACTTATAATCTGTCCTTATTAAATCCTGTCTCCTAGAATTGAATGACAATGACAACAAAAACCAAAACCACAACAAGCCAAACAAACTTGAAAACTCAAACCTTCATCATAAAATAGCCCAACAAAACAAATTCCCATACTGACCATGCATGAAAACGTATGTCTCTCTCTGCATCTTAAGCTCATCACCTCTCTGATAGGAGCTCCAAAGTCTTTCAAAGATGTTTTTCTGTGTCACTGTTGTTCAGTCATTTTCAGTCATTTCTCTATGGCATTACATAAATTGTTCTAGTTCTGCTCACTTCCCTGCATCAGTTCATAGAAATCTTCCTCATTTCCTCTGAAACTGTCCATTATTATGTTCTCAACAGACCTGTAACTAGTAAGACTGAATATTTTTTTGCTACAGATACATCTCCCCAAGCACTATGCTACTCCTGCACAACTATATTTCATGTTTTTTCACACTTCACCACATAAACTTTTGTCATCTTGTTGATTACCTACAAAAGCAGCTCTTACTCTTTGGGAGTCAAACTGTAGAGCTGAGTGGCTCTTTATCCATGTAATCCCCTGGAGCTGAGGGTCAATCAATAGAGGCCTGTGCTCAGAGTTCATAAGAATCCTGGCATCTCTTGCAGACATTATCACCCCTAGAAAATCTTTATTGTTCTACTAGGCAATTATTTCATGAGCTGTCAGCAAAGCAACTGGCTCAAGACCCAAGAGTCCCTAGAATGGAAACCTGGGATAGGAAAGATTAACATTAAAATTCATGCTTCCCAGTGGCGTCATTGCCACAAGGCTCCCATTTCTGCATTTGTAGACTACATAAAGAACAAAATACCAGTCAGGAAAAAGGGAAATCAGTCACAGGACTAACATGGAATCAACAATGACAAACAATATGGAATAGTAAAGGAACCATTCTTTTGGACAGTTACTGAAAGTAACTTTTCACATATGTTCCAGCTTTTATAAACATGGGAGAAAGCTATGTGAATTAAAGCTGTACCATAGGAAGCAGGAGTATTTCTTGTGTTGGTAGTTAGTCACTAGTAATAAAAGGAAAGTTCTGAAAACAGTTTTATTGAAGTCTTATTCTGAGACCTTTCTTTCTTTGTTTCTTCATTTGTTCGTTTGTTTGTTCCTTCCTTCCTTCCTTCTTTCCTTTTTTGGTGGCTTGGCCTCTTGCTTCTTGAAGGTTATGCCAAGAAAGCTAAAGTTCTAGCTGGTTGCCCCAGACTGGAAAGGCTTTAGGTATGGGCCTCACAACAAAGTATGCACCTGAACTAGTTGAGCAAAACTCTAAGAGACTTGTCACTGGAGGACTGGCCACTAGGTAATCTGTTATCTCATCTATATGAACCCATGAAAGGGATAATGGATGATCCTTTTTAATGAAAGAGATACTCAAGGTGATGGAACCATAGATAAAAGGTAAAGTCAAAGTCCATTTTATTTTTTATATTTCCCAGAATCTAGTGTAGTGCCTGGTTCACATACTTTAAAAAATGCTTGTTGAGGGGTAGCAAGGTGGTGCAGTGAGTAGATCACTGACCCTGGAGTCAAGAGGATCAGAGTTAAAATCTGACCTCAGAACTTAACACTTAGTAGCTGTATGACCTTGGGCAAGTCACTTAACCCCAATTGCCCTGCCTTCTCCCCTCCAAAAAGACAAAAAAATAATGCTTGTTGGTTGATTTATAGAACTTTTGATGTATGGAGAACTTACTGTCTACTTGGGGAGTCTATCCCCCTTCTAGAGAGTTAGGAAGTTGTTTCTTATATTTAGTTCAAATCTACCTCTTTTTAACCTTTACATTTGGTTCCTAATTCTACCCTTAGGGATCAAATAAAATACTTTAACCATATGCCCATCCTTTAAAACTTACATGACCCCTCCCTTTCCATCTTCCTTTTTCCTCCATCATCTCTAAGGATTCTCTTCTCTAGGCTAAGTATCTTCATGGTATTAAAATTATCTTGGGCTGGTGTGCTTATGTGTCTCACTACTGCTGCATTAATCTCTCTCATTTGGACATATTCTGATGTGGTAAGGGTCTTTCTTTTTTTTTTTTTGCTTTTTGGAGGGGGGAAGGCAGGGCAATTGGGGTTAAGTGACTTGCCCAAAGTCACACAGGTAGTAAAGTGTTAAGTGTCTGAGGTCGGATTTGAACTCAGGTCCTCCTGCCGGTGCTGTATTCACTGCGCCACCTAGCTGCCCCCTGTGGTAGGAATCTTTCTAGGGTACTCTACATGTGTTTTGAAATGAAGAAATACAGGAGCACTTTCACCTTCATGGTTCTGGTTACCATGTCCCTCTTAATGCTTTTGTTTTTTGTATGAACAAAACTGATTTATGTATAAATTAAATGAGTTTTTCATTAAGATACAAACATCATTTCAGAATAGGATAAAAGAGAAAATCTCTGCAACCCCATCTTACACAAAAGGACAAGTAAGGGACTAGAATGGTATTTTGTAGACTGGCGTCACAGGAAGTTCAGTCTCTTTATGCTACAATCGAGGGGCTTCATAATCATCTGGCATTCTCTCGATGTTATACCTATGGTTAGAAATGTACATGATGGCAACTCCAGGGATCTTCTGGATTCTTCGCTTAAGATCTCGATCAACTGTAGCCACAATGTAATACTTGTGCTGAGTGACCCTCTGATCTAAGCAATCATCTGCATATGTTCGTTTGTGAGAACATGGGTCAAATCGTGGGTCCTTGGCAATCCTCAGGGCTACCTGGTACTTCTGCCCCAGTTTTTCAGTTTCAGCCATGACACAGTCAGTTATGCAGGGAATGCACTTGGCATACAGACAATCCATCATTGACTGCACTAAGTCCAACTTGGCTTTGATGGAGAAGTTGATAAAGTTGGTATCAACTAAGATGTAGTAAGGTGGTCCCAACTGTGTTATATTGGAAGAACAAGCAGGACGGGTGCTGGGGAACTTCTCTTTCTTTGAGAGCACTGGGATCTTTCTTCTCTTTCTTTCTTGGTTTTAATCGATCTTTTTCTTTTAATCTCTCATCTCGTAAACTAAGCATTCGTTTCATGGTCATGTATTTCCTCGCTTTCTTTTGTTTCCCAGTGTTACTAGTAGCCTTCACACTCTGAGGTCTGAAGAGCGGCGCACACGTTTTGTGTCGCTGTCCCCCACTTCTGGCCCCCTCTTGATGCTTCTTAAGATCACGACATGTAGATATGAGGACACTTTGCCTGGATATTGTTTGACAATCCTTCATGCTTCTATTTACTTACTCAAAATCAGTAGCACAAATCTATGTATGTATGAGGAGTTAGTAGGAAGACACTGAGTACTTCTGCTATGACAGAACTAAATTACCTCCATACCAACGTATGGTCCATGACTCTTCAACAAGCTTCTCACAATACCTCTGCCAGGAGGCAGTATGTATCTATACACATATGTGGGTACACACAGATATTGCTGTTTATAGGACTTCTCTGTCAGCTTTCTACTGATAGAGTCACTCTCCAATTTTCTGACAACAGACATGAATTAATGATGCAGAATTAATTACATTGGGCAGAGGGAGAAGCAGAGGGGTTGGAACTAAGCCCACACTTAATGGGATGTGCCCACTTTTCAAGGTGGATCTTACTTCCCATCTGAACTTACCGATCTGTTTTTGCATACAGGTCTTCAAGCTATGGGGACTGAATGGGAATCAGATTCCAGTCCTGGCATTTGTTCAGCGATTCAGGTTTGTGATGCTCTTTTAAAAGGCAAAAAATCTCTCTCGCCATCACCTCCTCCACTATTTCTTCTGATCGATTTGGGAGTTGGCAAACTGACTTGAAAAAAAAAAAGCAATAGATCTGTCAGATTAAGATAGTAATTTACTTCCATTAATTTGAGAGACATCAGCCTCTCACCGTGAGAAGAAAGATGGCTACCCTGGCGAGTTACATTTAAATTCACTAAATTTTCTTGCTTTTTCCTCTAACACTTTTCCCCCTTAGTCAATAAATGTCTTCAATTTCTACCTCAAATGGCATTGAACAAGCACTCATCAGTTTATATTTCAAATTCTCTTAACAATATTCAGCTAGATGAATCTGTTTAATGAGCAGTGGATTAGTCCCTTCCTTGGCCCACTACAGATCTGGTTCCCAAAATAAAAAACCAACAGGAAGCTGCTGGTGGAGAAACCATGCCTCCTACAATGGTGGAGAACATTGAAAAGACATTCTCCAAACAAATGTTAACCCGGGGAAAAAATTTGAATATATACAAAAGATCAGATTAACAATAGATGAATGGCAAATGAGAAATCCGCTGGTGACCAGCCTTTCCCGGGAGCCAACTGGAACAATATGGATTATTTCGGATAATTTATGGTTTGCCACTATTTATTCTCTGTCTCCCATGTAACAGCCAATGCCCATCTTAGACAGATAATTAGGGAATTATCATATTACTTAACTAAGTAGGACAAATTGTATTGTGCTTCATGGTAAACCAACCTAGGGCAGCATCATTAGCATTGTTTAATTGTTGTGAACAAAATCTGTGCATTTGAACGTATTCATTTTATTTGTCAATACCCAAGAAAGCTTGACTATTCCCTTCCTATCAGGCTTCTCCAATACATTAGTCACTAGGTAATCTTACGGTTAATACAGACAGCAGCGTGGCAAAATGTAGGAAAATGGAAAGGTCAAAAACATGTTTCTATTATGAAAAAAATGAATGATAATGACATAATTTTTTCAGCTCATCAGGCTCTTTGCTAAGTGCTGCTGTTATTGCCAGATCAGTAGTGTATAACAAAGAAGGGCTTTCTGCAGGCTGCTTCATTAGGCTGCCCTGTAGGACCTCACCTCCAGACCTTTTGCTAATCTGTTGGCCAGCTCAATAGTCTTGTTAGTTCTATTCACTTCTTCCTGACAGCGGATTTTCTCAGCTGTAACCCTCTCAAAGGCGGTGGTTAAGGCAGCCAGGTTTGTGTCTGGTTCCTTTAAATAAAAACAGTAAGAGACAACTTTGGACATTGTCGGAACAAGTAAAAATATCACCACTGACTTATTTTATATTGCAGCAAGTTAAATTATACAGTGTGTCCAAGAAGTAAACACGAAATCTTTCTGGATATTGTGCCAATTCACACAATGAGACAGTGCAGTAGGGGAAATGAAAGAAAAAGATATTCGGCAGTTTATATAATCTTTGTTGTTTGTTCCCAACAGCATTCGGGGGAAACACACGTACACAACACATTCAAAATCCTAGGGGGAAATGGAGAATGCCATTTTTCCAGATAAATTACCTGAAAGTCATGAAGCTATAATAGAGTTTATTTGTATATAGCATTAGAAGCAATAACTACACTTATTACTGAATGTCACAGAAAGCATTTTGCATCCAGAGCTGACTGTAAGAGAGAGCCAGGGGGGAAGCTCTTAAGGTGAGATCTGAAGAGAGGTGATGAATGAAGAACTCAGAAGGAGGGAGCTAGTACTGGGGATAGAGGGCAATACAAGCAAGAGCAGTATCTCCAGCTGTGGAATGTAATGGAGAAAGGAAGCCAAGAAGATTGGGGGACCCTGAGGAGCTAGTTGGAATGAGGGTGGAGACCACAGGGGTTAAGTGGACTGAATGGATAGGAAAATTAGGATTTCCTATGTATGTTTATCGTGGCAGTATGATGTAGGGGAGAGTGCTGGGCTTGAGAGCAGATAACTGAGTTCAAATCTCTCCTCTGACACTATGCATCTGGGCAAGTCATTAGACTTTGGAAAACTCTAGGAGAGAGTTACTGTTACTAAGTAACGGATAAGTTGCAACCTGCCATTTAGAAGATAATTCTCACACCAGGACTTCCACATACTGAGGAAATCACTGATCCTTATCTTTAGTATATATTAGTTACATATGTGTTTCTTTGGGCAGTAAAAAGTAGGAAGATCTTTTGGAGGGTAAAATTAGGATTTAAAGAGGGAGGTGTGGCATGGACATTTCACAGAGCAATTGCTCGGAGAGAATATCACTTTTAAGTTTAAGGATCATTGTTCTTTTGAGTTTTCCTTTTTTATTTCCAGACTTTGGGCAAGTCACTCAACTAAACTTACTGATGTTCACTAAGTGACCGTTTAGTCATTAGCGTTATTAAGAGAGTTAACATATGGAAAAATAGCAATGACTATAATATACTTTTGTTATATAGGTCATATGAGACTCTAAAAGTTCTATTTGGTGCTAGAATTTGTCACCTGAATTATCAGTCCATTTTACCGAGGAAGGAGTCACAAGAAAAAGATTTTCTGAAGATGAATGGGAAAGAACTATGCTTAGGGCCCTGAGAGCAATGCCAAGGCCAACACACAGACCTGTCACAGTATTTTTTGATCTTGCAGAGTGACAGTATTTCTTAGCTTTCCTCATAAATCTGGCCATTACTTAAAACTGCTTAAGCTAACTCACTCATAGCTTTTTCAATAACCTGGCCTTGGTCACACTTTCTGTACAGCCCTCCCTCCATTAAAAGCAATATACAGTTTAACTAAAATAGTTGGTCAAGTGGAAAGAACACTGGATTTAAATTCAGAGATCTTGGATTCATATACCAGTTATACTATTTATTACTTATGTGACCTTTGGCAAGTCATGTAGCTTTTCTGGGTCTCAGTTTCCCATCTATAAAAGGAAGAGTGTAGCCTCTTTCTGTTCTAAATCAATAATGATCCAGCTAATACATAATGCAATAATACTGAAGCTTAGACTGATCTAGGAGGGAAGAGAACCCACACAACAAATTCTTTCTCTTCTGATGTTATTGTGTTAATATCATAATCTTGTGTTAATAACAGCACTAGTTCTATTGTTCTGAAGCAGATACATGATTTCACTGGTACAAAGAACTCTCAGTGAGGAATATTTGTATATCAATGCATTTTGGCACCTTGTCAGCAACGTTCACATAGCACACTTTATATAGCATTTTATGTCATGCCTTCACATAAATTATCTTATTCCTCTTCATGATAACCATGTGAATTAAGCATGACAGATATTATTATTCCCATTTTACAGATTCAGCTGAGGCCAAGAGCTGCAACTTGGGCGTTGAAATTTTAGAAGGCATTGACAGACCATAAACCCCTTTGGCAATACAGAAATAAGTAAACTCAGCACTCAGTTATCAGGACTAATTAGTTTTTAAAAAAAAAAAAAAGGAAGGAAAATAGGAAGCTACCAGACAGTTTTATGCCTACTCCTAGGACAATTCTCTTGTCTTCCCTGCCCCCTGGTCTTACAACAGCCTTGCCAATGGCAGCTTTTTGGTGACTCTACCAAAAGAGGGGGCTGGTGTCTTATCTCTCATTCACCCTTGTCTCTCTTATACCCTGGAGCTTCTCCCTCCCCAGCTGAATTTGTCTTAAAAGGTCAGTGCAAAGGGCATATTTTGTGCTTCTTCCTTGGGTACCAAACTTACCAAATCTGGCTGTGCTGAGGGACTAAAGATGATGTGACTAGTCACATAGCTAGGAAGTGGTGGTTATAACTAGAAAGCATAAATTTTCTGGTTCTTATCTAGTGTTATTTTGAGTTAGTCCCATAGTCAAGGTGTTACATGACTGAAGTGGTGACAGGTCCTAGATTGTTAGGAGGCCCATTGCTACCCCATTTTGGAAGATGAGTCTGTGACAGCCTTTCCCTGTTTCTATTACTTGTTTCTTCAGTGCATCTGGACTGGTAGAACCCCAAAGTATGATGTAAGCAGCTCTATATGGCTTCACATCCTTCTAGATCTGGGGTTCTCTGGCTATGTTAGGGAAGAGTAGTGACCACCCCCTGTTTTGTATCAGGAGAAAGGTAGGCTTCAAGACCAACTATCCCAAAATGATGGAGGTGATGGTGGGGATTCCTGGTTGAGTCCCTGCACATTTGGGGACCCACTTAGCAGCCTACAGGTTTAAAGGAGCCGTATTTGGAGATTCACCAAAAAACTCTCTGGTGTTCTTCAGAAAGAAAGCAGAGGCTAAAATCTCCAAATTCCCATTATCCTCATTCTCTAAATAGGGATTCCAGAGCCACAATACTGCTAGCAGCCGAGTCACATATATTCTGACCTTTATATGAATACCTTTGGTGATACTGTTCACGATTCCTTACACTCAGCACTTTTTTTCAACTATCTACTTAAATTCATAGGTTTTTAAATGCACTCGAGTGCATTTCTTCTTGTCCTGGTCTCAAGGAACTAGAGATGAGCTGCTAATTCCCATTGAGAATTGTAGCTGTATCTTCTAAGTGGACCGGAGGTGGGGGAGTATTTGCTAAAGCAGTTTTAAAAGGGATATTGTCAAAATGCCATAATTCATAGTTTAAAAGCTTTTTGATAGAACCTTGTGGTTTGACAAGAAGAGAGGGAAAGGGAAGTAAGAAAGAGAAAAAGAGAGCAGGGAGGGACGAGGCAGCAGGAACCAAAGGAAAAACAGAAGAGGAAGCAAGGTAAAAGGGAAGAGAAAGCAACAAGGAAAGGAAAAATGGGAAGGGAAGGAAAAGATGAGGAATTCTTCATGTCTCTTACTTTTCTTTTTTTTTTTTAAGTATTGCTGTTTTATTTTTGCATCATTTTTATTTCCAAAGTTATTTCTTCCCTTCCCTCTCAGAGCTATCCCTTATAACAAAGAAGAAAGAAGAAAGCGGGGAGCAGGGAAAGCAATCAGCAATGCTAACACAACAATTGAGTTTGACCATATATGTAATGTTCCTCATTCATACTACCCTACTTCTGCAAAGGCAAAGAGGTGTATTTTCTCATCTCTTCCTTGGGGCCAAGCTGAGTCATTACTGTGAATATACCAAAATATCTCCCCTAAATTATCTCCTCTAAGGCAGTGACTGTTGAGAGCCAGAGAACAGGAAGGAGAGAGAGAGAGAGAGAGAGAGAGAGAGAGAGAGAGAGAGAGA
>NW_027187340.1:907999-931485 GCF_028583685.1 Petaurus breviceps papuanus
AGAGAGAGAGACAGAGAGACAGAGAGACAGAGAAGACAGAGAGAGAGACAGAGAGAGAGACAGAGACAGAGAGAGACAGAGAGAGACAGAGAAATAGAGAGAGACAGAGAGAGAGAGAGAGACAGAGAGAGAGAGACAGAGAGAGAGAGAGAGAGAGACAGAGAGACAGAGACAGAGACAGAGAGACAGAGAACAGAGAGACAGAGACATGGAGAGAGAGAGACAGAGAGAGAGGAAGAGAGAGACAGAGAGGGGGGGAGGGAGGGATAGAGAGAGAAAGAGACAGACAGAAAGAGACAGAGACAGAGAGACAAAGGAACAGAGAGATGGAGACAGAGAGACAGACACAGAGACCTACAGAGAGAAAGACAGAAAGAGAAAGAGAAACAGAGAGAAAGAGAGAAACGGAGGCAGAAAGAGAGAGGGATAGAGAGAAAAGTTTCCCTCATACACAGGGTCCAATTTCTCCAAGTTCATATTAAATTCTGGTGGAGAGAAAGGAAGAGGACCACCTTTCAGGGAGCACTGCTGAGGACTCAAGGGTGACCCATTCCATTTCCTTTCAAAGGTTGAGAAGAAAACTTGAAGTCAGCAAGGAGTCCTTCCAGACCCTCTTTCCTGAGGCTCCTTCTTTTCACTATGGTATTTTTCAACACCTTGAAAGAAAACCTGTGGAACCAAGAAAAGATAATGCCATTATTTCCTCATTTTCCCTGTGTTGCTGATAACAAGGCACATCCCTTCTTTTTACAGTTTATGCATATCAATGTGATTAATGTAAAAAAAATTAAAGTGCCCAAATCTCTTTCTCTCTTAAAAAAAAAAAAAGCCCGTTGCCCTTTTCAAAACAAGGGGAAATTCAGTCTAGTTTCAGTGCCACAGTGATCAAATGGTGTCACATCACTATGGCAATGGCTGCCCAGGCCAGGAATACAGATCAGCTGTAATTGTGCAACGCCTTATTGCTGGTGCATGTCAATCAGAATCTATGAATTGAGAAAAATTTGCTCTGTTCATTCTGTTAAATGATGTATCCAATTAAACCTGTTAGAATTCATGATCTTCAGTCAAGGTTAAATGAAAGTAGTTACTCCTGTCAGCTAGGTGATTAAATGCTGCCTACATCAGGCACATTTATGTGCAAAATTAAAATTTTGGTATAAAGCATGAATCTTTATGCATGCCAGTTAATTATCTTGCGGGTTCTTCCACTTATTAAATGCCCACTGCATTTCTTCTTAATCATCAGCTTCCTTTCAAAACTTATTTCATACTTCACATTACACCAAATTTCAATGTTTAAATGAAATGCCTTATCAATGAAAACTTCCTCTTTTCAAGGGGTTTGGCTGTTGCTATGCTACTGAAAATAATCATTATTAACGTTTCTCTAGTCATTATGCAGGAGCACTCTGCCTGACAGGCTGCCTCATGCCCAGCTCTTGTGGTCGGGATCTCTTGCTAGGTGGTAGGTCGTTAGCACGGGCTGCGTTCTAATCTGGGACTCGTGCTCCATGCCAGGTTATTCCAACCAACTGCGAGTCGCCGACGGGAGACGCTTCACTGATTTTTATCCCTGCCTTTCTTTTTCCACCCTGATCTATCTTGAACGGATACAAAATGAGTACAAAAGTAACAATAAGACTATTGACTACCCAGCCAGAGCGTGTTAGAATTGGGGGGGAGGGGTGGAGGTTGGGGGGGGGGGGGGGGAGGGGGGGGGGGGGTAGAAAATATCTTGTTTTTCTTTTCTTCTTGAAAAACTAAACAACAAAACAAAGACTCAACCCACGCGGCACATTACAGGCAATGACCAGATGTTGCCTCCACTGTTCAGTTAGGAAATGAATGAAAAATACAATGCAGGGCTGGTTATTACCTCTTTGAGTGTCCGCAGACTACATGCACATGGGGGGTTTGAGCGACGTGACATCACCCATACTCAATGTTGCATTTTTGGAAATTAATACACTTTGGAACTAGTGTTTGCACACGTCTGTGCGTGCACATGTGTGGGTGTGTGCTCCCTCATGTATATAAGTAAAAGCAGAGGGGAAAAAAAGTTAAATTTTCTCTTTCACAGGTAAACTTTTATCTACTTAATCTCAGTAATTTATTTCTCTTTTTATGAGTCAAATACATTTACTACAAATGGTGAAACTTTGAAATAAGTCCCTCATATTTAATTGACTGCTATTAAATGATCCTAGTAAATTTCAGGTGAATCCGTAAGTAGAGCTGAATTGGTATACCATTTATATAACGTTTTGTCTTCTGTTCCTATAGCTCCACAGTCTTCCATAGCCACAAAACCACTCAGAATTTAGAAGAGAAAAAACTACTTGTGCCATTCAATGACATTTCTGTGTGCCTCCAGCTGTTATTTAAAAACAAAACAAAATGTTGTGATTTTTCAAACATTTAAATGAAAAATAAGAAAAATCAATTTTTGCACAACAAAGTTATTAAATATAGATTTTAAATGAACTTTTAAGTTTTTATAGACTTGCTATAAAAACAAAAGTAATTTTTTAAAAAGGTAAAATGAAAAATTATTTTCAGTGCATAATTTTAATGGATCAATTAAACAACATTTGATGATACTGCTCAGTTCCCCTATATTATGACTCATCAGATGATTTTCATTGCAGAGAGAATCTTGGACATATATTACCTAGGATATAATGCACTTTATTTATATGAATCTCTCAAGAGTCACACCAATATTCAAATGTTAGTAATTGCTTTTCTACTGGGGGTCTCCTAACTCATGATGGGTCAAAGAAGTGAGGAGGATATTGGTGGTCCAACAAAGAACTGAACAAAAATAAGAAGCTAAAAGTGATCCTTTGAAGTGAATTAACTGAACAAGAAAAGAAACTTGAACCAATAAGAAGCATGGTGTTTTAAAAAATTAGATCACAAAGATGCAAGGCAGCATAGGTTGTATGAAGTGAGAATAGAGACTAGCACCTGAAAAAATGTATTGCAAATACAATTCCACAAACACCCTGGATTCTGTTTGTGTAGATAGATACCTTGTAGCCCACCCTGCTGGAGTGATGGGACTGTTTCTTATTGAGTTGCATTCATGGAAACTACAGATTTATGGAGAATAGTACAGATTTGGGATGTGGTGGGACTCCATTGAAAACTTGAACCACAATCCTTCTGAACAGTTCTGTCTGTATCACCTGGTTGGGGGTGAGAGGAAACAGGGTGAGAAGGCTGCATGCCCTGTCAATTAGAATGAAAACCCAAGGCAGAGGATGAAATAAATTGTAAGTCAATAGCAAGAGTAAACAAACATCCCTTTATGTTAATTATTGTAAATAGGATCTTTTTTTGTCTGTATATATTATGGGTTAGATGTCTCAAAAGCAGTCTTTCCTGATATTATCCCCCCCCAAAAAAAACACAAAACAAAAAAAAACACCCAGGCATGATTTTCTGTCGAAATGGTTGCTGTCCCTAAGTGGTTTCAACCTCCCAGTGGAAACAACAACAGTCCTGTCAGAGGCAGAGTGGCCTCTGCCTGTGAGAAATATTCACCTACTGACATGCTTTTCTTGCTAGCTTTTATAACTGGCTTTGCAACTTGGAGATGTAACGTAGCTTGAAATCAACTGTGTTCTTAGTCCTTTGTCAGCCCACACAGAAACAGAACAGGTTGTTCTGTCACAACGGCTGTTTTCCCAGGTCAAATAACGCAACGGCATGAAGGAGAACTGGGTCCTATTTAATCAAACTCTTTTGATTATACAAAGCTCCAAACCTCATTCCAACAGGGAAGCCTCTTCTGGGACAAGGAAAGAAAAGGTTCAATCTTCAGCAGACACACACTGGTGTAAAGCTGCATGGAGAGAGATTAATTCACCCAAATTTGTCTGGCAGAAGCAGCAGCAGGTTACCACAGCTCCAGATGCTTGACATTGGGAGTGGCTGGGAATGGGTGAAAGGGGTCTAGTTTCAGTTCAGGGAATTGGTAGA
This sequence comes from Petaurus breviceps papuanus, assembly GCF_028583685.1. Taxonomy (NCBI): domain Eukaryota; kingdom Metazoa; phylum Chordata; class Mammalia; order Diprotodontia; family Petauridae; genus Petaurus; species Petaurus breviceps. The sequence goes on from NW_027187340.1 coordinate 911,990, forward strand.
CACTTGTTTGGTGTCCAGTTTTTTTGTATTCATTACCATAAAGAATGCTGCTAGAAATATAGTTTGCTCTATATGGGAACTTTTGTCATTGACCTTCTTGGGATATATGCCCAGTAGTAGGACGACTAGGTCAAAGGGTATAAACAGTTTAATGACTTTACTTGTATAATTTAAAATTGATTTCCAGTGCCAATGGACCATGCTGGAGCTCCACCGACAGTATATTAGAAGACAGTGTATTCTTTCTTCTTACAACCTCTCTACTACTAGTTACCATTTTAAAAAAGGATGTGTACCAACTGGATAGGTCTGAGGTAGAACCTGAGTTGTTCTAGTTTGTATTTGTATGGTCTGGGGGTGGAGAACCAGCGAACTCCAGGCCAGATGTGGTTCTCTAGGTCCTCAAGAATGGTCCTTTGACAGAATCCAAACATCATAGAACAAAAGGCCACACTTGAGAACCTAGGGGAGCCACAGGTTCCCCACCCCTGGTTGGTCATAAGGAAGCTAAAGTGTTTTAAGCATAAGTATGCAAAGACTTCAGATCCCTTTCTTGCTCTCTCATTGATGATTTTATAGATGACTAATTTGGGATTGAACTTGTGAGAAAAAAAAAGACTATAGCAATGAATAAGCATCATTATAAACTCTTAAGCCCTTTGATTTACCCTCTCATCTTTTTCTTCTGAGTTCATGAAGACTTACTATATTTACACACAGCTTTCACGTCTCTCTTTGAGCAGTAATGGGTTTTGGCAAAAAGTTGGCTTTCCTGTGTTCACATGACAGAATATTTCATGGGCTTTATGGTTATGGGTCACAGTCTAAAACAACATAACTTGTTCATCAGCATTAAGTTTGTACAACTAGCCACAGTCCACAAAGTGTACCATTGGGAAATTGCTTTGAAATAGAGAATTGTGTACTATCTAATCTCCCCTTTAATTCCTACTCAGGTGCCCCACCGTGGCATTCCAGTGCCCCAGGCACTTGCAGATTTTGACGGTGCAGCACAAGCTAGCACCTCTATAGCTGGATAGGCTCCATATGTGGGCTACTTAGATCCCATACCGTAGGGATTTTTAGTCACAGAGACTCATGACTGCTGAGATAAAAACTGGTGATCGTAGCTCCTGGAAGCATGAATAACCACCAAACACGGTCCTTAAATGTCTCTTTTCAAAAGTTTTCATTTCAAATTCAAATTTATTTCTCAAATCAAAAGAGTTCCTTTATCAGCATTCACAACAACACCAAGGGCAGATAATATAAGTATCTTGCATATTGTTTCAGCTTCCATGGCCAGGGTTAAATAGACTCAGGGGCAAGAACCTAGCCTTTCGTCTTTGCTGTATGTTATCTCCATACATTCTGATGTATAAACATTTTAAAAATGGATAGAAATACTGATCAGAGCAGCAAAAAAAACAACAAAAACAAGCATGATCCTCTGAAACCAACTAGAGACCAGGTTTAAAGACTGTGATCACACAAGGACGAATGAATTGGGAGGCAGTATGATGTGATGGAAAGAGTTCTTTTAGAGAACCTGGATTTAAATCCTATCTCTGATACTTTACCTCTCTGGCCTTGGACAAGTCACTTAAACTCCCTGGGTCACAATTTCCTCCTTTGGAAAATGAGGGAGCTAAACTAGATGGCTTTTGAGGTCCTTGTAGCTCTAGATTTGTGGTCCTATGGATCGACCTTGCTGGGCTACAATCTAGTGTTTCACCAAACCTGTATGGTTAGATATTTTGTCAAACTTTTTAAAAATAGAAAATATTATAGTGTTCAAGAAAATGACAAAAAATGATCTCCATACATTACAACACTGTTAACCTCAGTTGAAAATATGTGTATTTACTATGAAGCAGTTAAATTATCTCCATCATCTATTGGAGTATAAGCTCCATGAGGGTGGAGACAGTGATTTATTATTCTTTGTATCCTCCACGGTGCCCAACACAACAGTGCCTTTTATATGGCAGGCATTTGATAGATATTTGTGGAATAATTGAGGAAAACTATGAATTTATAAGCCAGACTTTCTTCCTAAAGGGACAGTGTTTGGCAGAGACTGACTATATGTGCCTGTTCTTTGTTCTTCTAATTTATTTTAGATGGATAATATAGCAACCACACACACTTTAAAACAAGATGCTTAAAGCTAGACATGCCACAACCTTCCTGGACAAAAACTGTATGCAGTCTCTAATATTAAGGAAACATAAGAGTTAACAAATATTGTGAAAACAAAGTCTCAGACCCGATTAAATACTTACATACATCTTTTTGAATTGCCTATGTGAAAGAGGAGCAGATTGATAAAGGACAAGAGAAATGCTAAATATGCATCATGACAAACAGTGAAAAATTAAGGATTGTAACTAACATTAATTACGCTCTAGTAAGATGAATAGGCTGCTCATCATTAATGAGAACATACACCTTTGTCTAAGTTTCACATCCACCTGTGATGAATGTGCTAATGGTGATAAAATACATCATAGTAACATTTGAATTAACAGCACACTAATAGATTGACATATGAGTATGAATAAAGCATTTAATCATATAAACTGTACCACACCCAACAGCAAATTTTCCTGTATTGCATACATTGTACAAAAGGGAATGAAAAAAAAAACCACCAGAGCCCTATTTTAAATCGCACTTTCGGTGTCCTGTAATACTGTATTACAAATCAGAAAAAGGAGATTATTAAGAAAATTCCAGAGACTTTCACTAGAGTGGAATGGATGGATATGTCTGAATAAAAAGATTGGGGCTTGGCTTCCTTATGAAAGATGAGGCCTTATGAAAGATTCTTGGGAGATACAGAAAATTCAAGTGCTGCTCATAATTGTGAAGAGGGAGTGCTGTGTTTGATCAATGCCTAGATGTTTTCAGCTCCATTCCTGAGTATACATTTTAACTTGATGTGAAAGAGAACAAATTTAATATTGGAAATGGCAAATATAAAGGGGTCAAGAATGATCGGTCTTTGTGTGAATTTTTTGTGGAGATGTTCGAATGCCTTATTTAGCAGAGCCCTTGTATATGATTTCATAGTAGTACTATTGAAATTCATATTTAAGGTAAAAGGGTGGGGGATGGGGGAAACTCTTTTAATGGACATGGAATACTATTTAAAGTCACAAACTGGCACCAGAGAATCTAGGCTGAGGAGAGTTACGTATACACCAGGAACTAATCAGCATGCATTCTGCACTGACCACCGTGGAGGAAGCTTCTATATTATGAAACATTTTTTGTTCAGTTCCAATATTGTGTTTATTACTATCCAGTCTTTAGTCTCCAGTTATTTCTTACAAAGTGGTGATTGTTTGTACTGTAAAAACTGTTACTCATGGCACTCATTTGCAGTAGATCCTATTATGTTACAATGTTTAAAATGCAGTTTTTACTGAAATTGCGAACAAGAAACAAACCGATTATCAGCAAAGAAAGGGAAACTGAAATTTCTGACTAAATATGTAATTTAATGTCCTGGTTAAAAGTTGCTAAAATTGAACCATTATGCTTACTTGTTTTGAAAAATGGACTTAAATGGAATATCATTTATTTGTTTATAATTTTGTAGTTTAAAATAAAACTGTTATTTTTGATAATACAAAAAGAGCCTCATAATTCTGAGACTCATGAAAAACCACTTTATGTGTTTAAAAATGAATTCCTTTTGAATTCAGATAATGTACAGAATTCATATATTAGCCCATATCTGTGAGAAGGAATTTTAGGGAGCAATAGATCAAACTGATTTGTTGAGCTATGGTGTTACAGGTTTTTAATAGTGAAATTGAACTGTCCTAGAAAGTCAACAGGCATTTATTAACTGCTTACTATGTGACTGGCTTTGTGCTAAGTGCTGGAAATACAAATATAAGCAAAAGGAAACATAGTTCCTGCCCTCAAGATGCTTACATTTTAATGGAGGAAGACAATACATAAAAGGATGTTGAAAAGCCAGGGTGGAAAGTTGGAGATAGTAGAAAAAGAAGTCCAGAGAGACAGCATCAGAGAGGAGAGAGAAATGAAGTAGTGAACATGGCTGGTCAGGGCATTTTCCTAAAAATGGAGGTTGGCAAAAAAATCAGAGGAAGCAGCTTCCCTGGGTGGTGTGATCTTCCAGGGTGAAAAGTCTTCTGGGGAAGAGGGATATTTCAGTGAGATCTACTTTTTTAATAGATGTAATCAACTAACAACCTTAGGGGAGTTGACCCTAGGCCACCTCCAAACACTACAAGTTCCCATCAACAATTGAGTTGTTCTGAATCAATGTAAGAAGTTTCTCAACACCAATGAAATAAAAAGTCTAAATTTCCCTAGGGCTAAGGCCGGGAAGATTTTTTTTTAATGGCATAATGCCTACCCTCAGGGAATTTGAAGTCTACTGAACATTATTATTATTTAACTACATACAATGGTATGTGTGTCACTCAGTCAACATTTATTAAGCATTTATTATGTGCCAGGTGCTGTGCTAACACTGGTGATATAAAGAAAGGAAAAAAAAAATCAAATGGGGGAGATAACACGCAAATACCTATGTAAGTACAAGATATATACAGTGAAAATGAAAGGTGATTGCAGAGGGAAGTCACTACTAGCCAGCCAGTAGGACCAGGAAAGATCAACTGCAGAAGGTAGGATTTGAGTTGAGCCTTGAAGGGAGCCAGAGAGTGGTGGTGGTATAGGTGAGAGGACTGAGCATGGCAGCTAGGACCACTGCACAGAGGGGCAACATGGAGTCTGTGTTCTAGGACTTGGAGGCAGGTCAGAGGAGCTGGGTTAGAGCATGTTTGGAGAGGCATAACAGGCAAGAAGGCTAGAAATGTTGGAAAGAGCCAGATTACGAAGAGCTTTAAAATTTTAAAAGGGGGATTTTATATTTTATCCTGGTGATAAAGTGATAAGGAGCCACTGGAGTTCATTGTGGGGATTAAGGGAGGGAGGAGAGAAGGTGATGTGGTTAGACCTGCACTTTAGAAAAATCACCTTAGTAGCTGAGTGGAGATCAGATTGCAGTGGGAAGATACTCCAGGTATGGAGACCAATTAGAAAGCTGCTGAAGTAATCCAGCAAGAACCGAAGAGGCCTGAGCTAGGGCTGTGGCTATAGGAGTAGAGAAAAGTGTGCATACATGCATATTACTTGTCCTTTCCTTAGATGGTATTTCTGAAATGATGCTAATGTGTAATATTAATAGAGGCCATTGGGATAAAAGAGGGAAACACCTTGTAAAACCTACGGAAGAAGGATTCAGCATCTTATTATCTAGCTTATGAAACTGAATAGTATTAAAAATCTTAACACAAAGTCCAGGAGATGCTGATGATTCTGTGGACAAAAGTTCTGGGTTCAACTCTGTAACACTCAGGTAATCCCCTTTGATAGCTCTGTCAATGAGGGATTTTGGGGTGCCTTCCTTATTAAAAACAAAACAAAAACAAAAACAAAACAATGACCCTTTGGAGAATTTTGGAGGATCTACTTAGAAAAAGAAAAAGATAGGAATGGGCTCAGTATGATCTGAACATTTTGAAAAATTCTTGGACTTTTAATTGGATGTGTGATTGGGTCAGTATCTACCACAGACTTCCCCCTCTTCCACCCACTCTGCTGCCAACAAAGAGATCAGGCTAGTTCTTTCCCCAAAAAGCAAGGAAGCTCTATCCAAGCCTTAATCCAGGAGGTGGTCTTTTTTTTCTTCTTTTTTGTTGGAGGGGGAAGGCAGGGGTTAAGTGACTTGCCCAAGGTCACATGGCTAGTGAGTGTTAAAAATCTGAGGCCAGAACTCAGATCCTCCTGACTCCAGGGCCAGTGCTCCGCTCACTGTACCACCCAGCCGCCCAAGGGGGCTAAGTCTTAAGTTAATTTGGGATTCTGATGATATGGGTCTGGCTGTATTGCTATGACTTCCTTGTCAGTGAGGCAAGGTGTGGTGACTTGTGTAGCCTTGGGACATCTGCTAAGGCTGAAGGGCTTTACATATGAAGACTTTTGGAGAGGCCACACCAATTGCTATAATCTTTCTTGTTAAGTGTCCTTTCTATGTTATGGCTAAGTATATCTCTTTTTGTTAACTGTTGAATGAACTATAAGTCTCTCATTTTGTTCCAGTATCCCAACCTAGAATATCAGGAGGCAGAGTTGAGTCACCCTTATGCAATATAACTTACCATGATTAGTGTGCTTGCTTCTTTGGCAGCCACATTCCACCATAATGGTCTTCCTTGAGACTGTATTTGGTTCTCTGAAGGGCATTATATTCTTTCAGACAAGCATCTAAGCTAACAGAGATAAATGGCAAAAATTACATACAGAAACTTCCATGAAGGGGCTTAATGGGAACCCAACCTCACCAACCTGTCCACAGATGCACATGGTAAAGAAGGATAACAGATGGCTTTTGTGTATTTTCATTAATCATTCTGTGTATTAACTCAGATAAAGATTTCTTGCTTAGCTTGTGGGTCTATTTGTTTCTTTAACTTTGTTTTGGAGAAGGTTCACTGGAAACACACAAGAGTTTCCTTCATGTGACCAACATTCTTCCATAAAAAGAGGGCCATAATTTGACCTATTTATCACCACTTTAGATGCTTCTTTAAAAAAATCAAGAACATATGGAGAAAAGAAAAACTTTTATTGAACAGTGTAAGTCTTTTGGCAGGACCTTTGATTAAAGAGATCTGCTCTCAAAAAATACCCAAGAGAAAAAAGAACATTTAATATTTGTTACTTTTCTGCATTTGGGAGTAGAGAACTGATGCAGAAACGGATGTAGCCTTACATAATGAGCACCCCTAACTGAAAATGTGTAAAGGAGCCTAGATACCTTAGTCAATGATTAGGTAGAATACAAGAAGGAAAGGACACATAAGTAAGCTGCTGTTCCTGATAGCATCACATATGGATGTATGTGAGTATTTTGGAACTTTTGTGGGGACAGAGTGGCATAGCAGAGAAAGCCTTGTACTAGGAGACAGAACACCTGAGATTTAATCGTAGTCCTGGCATATCATTATGACATTGGGCAAGATATTTGACTTCTGAGGCACAGGGCACAGTTAGATGATGTCTAAAAGTTATTTCTGGTTTTCTGTGTATGATACCAAGTCATCTAGCCTCTCTGGGCCTCATTTTCCTCATTTGCAAATTATAGGTGATAATATTTGCATTATGACTTTCCGAGGGTATTGTGGGGAAAGCGCCTTGTAAACCTTACAGCACCATGTAAATGTGAGTTATTGCTGGTTTTGGTCTTCATCCTGGAAGTCAGGGGTGAGACTATGTAGCTTCTGAGAGTGTGTATATTGTCTTCTCCCTATAGAATTTAAAGTAATTGAGGGCAGAGAGTAGGAGTTAGGAAACCTGAGTTCAAGTCCCACTCCTGGTCCTTATTACCTGTATGACTTTGGGCAGATCACTTCACCTCTGGGCCTCCGTTATCTGATCTCTAAAATGGGGTGGCTTTTTGTACCTCCAGTACTTAGCGCAGCTCTGGTTCGTAGTAGGTTTTTTAAATAAATGTTTATTGGTTGACTGAGAGTGGCATCCATCTGTAGGATACTCATGCATGATCACACACAGGATAGATGTAGAATCTGTCACATGGAAACCTGCTGTAGTTGTAGGGAAGGAGAAAGGGAATAAACATTTATTAAACACCTACTCTGTTGCCAAACGCTATAATAAACATGCTATAAATATTATCTCATTTGATCCTCACAATAAAAGCACTATTACCCTCACTTTACAGTTGAAGAAACTGAGGCAAGTAGTGGTTAGGTGACTCATTTAGGGTCACACAGTTGATAAGTGTTTGAAGGTCACATTCAAACTAAGGTTTTCCAGGCCTAGCACTCTATCCACCGTGCCACATAGTTGTCTAAACTTGCTGTAATTCTAAAACTCTGATGGGGTTATTTATTATTCATATGAAACACCTTTAGGAGTTTATAAGCATTTTGTCTGTGCAAGGAATACGGAAGCTACTGAAAGCAACGTTTGTTGACCAAGTAAAAGTAGGTTGGGCTGCCAGGTGGCACAGCTGATGGAACTCTGGTCCTGGAGTCAGGAAGACTCATCTTTCTGAGTTCAAATCTGGCCTCAGACACTTACTAGCTATATGACCCTGGGCAAGTCACTTAACTCTATTTGCCTCAGTTTCCTCATCTGTAAAATGAGTTGGAGAAGGAAATGGCACACCACTCCAGTATCTCTGCCAAGAAAAGCCCAAATGTGGTCACAAAGAGTTAGACACAACTGAAACTACTGAACAAGAGTAAATTAGGCTTTCTCAGTTTTCCCATGAGCTCCTATTACTATTTGCTCTTTTCTTTGGGCACAGATTGCCAAGTTTCTCGGATATTAATTTGTGATCTTACATGCGGACTTGTCCTTCAATCCCAAGGTAATCTAATAAAAATGGTTATTTTGATAGTATAAGGAAGTTCTGGAGAACAAGTTATACAAATACTCATCTCTCAAGAGGATGTTTCACAATCACAGATTTCAGTAGTGGTGCCTATGGGAGATGACCAAACTGTTCTAGGATAGACTGGATCCCTGCCAAAGGAAATCATCTCTAGAGGGAGCTATTATTCAATCAGTGCATGGTCTGAAGCCAGCCCCAAAGAAAGGGACAACTTCCATTTTTCTGCCTATTTTAACTCTCCATTGGTATTCAGTAGCCAGAGTAGCATGACTCGTCAAGCCCGTGATTTGTACACCTCCACCTCTAAGAAGGTCGTATTAAAATCATTTATGAGTAACATGCTGAATGTTCTACAATAATAATTTTCTATGACCCTATTCATTTCCTTAATAGCTACATGACTTGTTGGCCAAATGTGCTAGATATATTTTAGTATTAGAAAAAACAAAGCAGAACATTTGAGCTGCTATAGACAAAGATTATGGATTAATATTTGAGGGCAGAATAAATCTCTGAATGTAAACTAATTATAATAATGCTGGGAAGCTTATCAGTAACTTCAGGAAGGACTAGTAATTACTACTTATCCAAACCCACAGGCTGTCCTGGTAAGAATTGCATAAAATTTGATCACCTTTGTTGCTAAGAAGAGACAAAATTCAAGAAAAGTTCAGGGTTGAAAGAGGAAAAATATTTATCCCTGGGACTCTTGAATTTCCCTACTTTCAATAAATATCTGACCTAGCTGGATTTAGTAGCTTTGCATTTCTGTCCCAGCTCTTATTTCTGTAAGAGAGAGAAGAGATTTATGGCTTGTGGGAAGTGACTTTCTAAGGGAAAACCTACTCAAAATGTTGTCTACAGGAGGTGGAACCATCTGTCTTGCCAATTCTGAATGTTTCCTCCATTATTCCTCTGTATCACGGCTAAGTTCTATAGCCCTTCAGGAAGGCTTCTAGGTGGCACAGTAGATAGAGCACTGGGCTTAGAATGATGAAGACTCATCTTCCTCAGTTCAAATTCAGCTTCAGACACTTACTAGCTGTGTGACCCTGGGCAAATCACTTAACCCTGTTTTCCTTATGAGCTGGAGAAGGAAATGGCAAACCACTATAGTATCTTTGCCAAGAAGACCCCAGAGAGTCAGACATGAATGAACAACAATAAAAACAACAAATAATCTCCTGTAGGACATTGATGGTAACCAATACCTATATCCTGGAGATTTGTAGAAAGATGTCATGTATAAAGTTACTGAGTATTGATGAATAGAATTGTCATTTAGTGCAAGGTCTTTCTTCTATCTAGGAAAGGCCACCCAGTATGAATATTGATTACAGTGTCCAATTTATATGATCCCAGTCAAGGTACTGGTAAGTCATTACTAGCACAAAGCAATTGGAAGCACAGGGAAGAGAGGTGCTATCAATTCCTTGGGAATGATGGGAAAATATTGCCAAAAACTTAAAATAATTTTGGAATATGTTTAGGATGATGTTTTGCACTTGGAATGTAAGCTCCTTGGAAAGGCACTATTTCTAATTTTTTGTCTTTGTAGCCTTATTGTTTAGTTCATAGTAGGCATTTAATAAATATTTGTTGAATTGTGCTGAATGAAAATGAATCATATAAAGGAAGACCTAACAGCCTACCCTGAATGCTACCAAGAGTTAAACAATGTTTATGAATTCTGCTGACAGACTTCATTCATTCAGTTAATTAATTAACTGGAATTAATTAAAAGGAATATTGAAGTAAAAACTAGAAGACCAGGGTTATTCTGGCCTGTCTCTAGCACTAACTTTGTGATTTAAGGCAAAGCACTTCATTTTTTCTGAGGTTCATATGATGAACTTTTCTGTGAAATGGCAGTAATAATGTTTGCCTTTATTGTGATTTAGCATTGATGAGATTGTGAAAAAATGGGAAGTACTATACATATGTTTTTTATTGCTGGTACCTAAAAACCAGTATGAGAACCAAAAAAGGGAGTGTGGAGTAGAATCGCCTTACTAAACTGTAAGTTCCACAAGGGCAGGGTCATTTTCCTATGTAAACTTTGTAGTTTCCTCAACACTCAACAGAGTATTCTACACAGTCACACACTCAATAAGTATTCTTTGAATGAATTTGCTGAATAGAGTGAATATGAAGAAATAAAAGATGGAGTGATAAAAGAGAAAAACAAAAGGGTGACTGGTGAGGAGGGATACAGTGGCATCCATGTAATCCCAATTAATCAACCAATCACAAAGTATTAAATGTTCATTATGTTAAGTCAATACTCTCTTATTAAGCATTAACCCTGTACTGAGTACCACAGGGCAGAAAGAAGGCTTCTCAGCCCAAGCTCCTGCTTTCAGAGAAGTTGAATTTTGGCAAAGGGTGTTGGAAACGGGAGAGGGGAAACAATAATTAGATAAGCTTTCTTCTGTATGGTATTAACTACAGACACCACAGGGCTCAGAGAAAGGGTTGGGGGGAGGGGGGAATTGAAATTTTAAAAAAGAAACACAGTCAGAAGTACAATCTTGCCATCCCTGCCCAGCTGCCAAAACATGAGCATATTCAGGCAACTGTTCAAGACTACAAGAATTTCAGAGCTTGGAACAAGCTATAGAGATCGCATAGTCCAACAACTTTATTTCTGTCTATGAGACAAGAGAGGCCTGAAGATGGCAAATAACTTGCCCCAAGGTCACACACCCTGGAATTAGGAGCCAGGTCTCCAGACCCTGATGTTTTCCTCCCATAGACGAGTAGCTTTAGAGGAGGTAAATTGCACATTTTGCATCCCTGGGAATTTCTTTTGGATAAGACAGTTTTTAGGCAAATCTGTTAGAAATGTGCCAGGACATTCTTTTAAAATGCCCGTGCTGTTTGGTATTTAAAATATTCTTGGTATATAAATATGTTGGCATGGAGTCTGTTTGACTTGAGAAGGCCATTTGTGAAACATTGTCCCCCTTACAATACTTGTCTTAAGTCACGTAAACACTTGATTTCCCCCTCTTCCTTTCTCCTTTTTTCTCTCTCCCCCCTTTGATTCTCTCCTCTCTTTTTTATTTCTCTTTATCTCTCTCTCCTCTCTCTCTTTCCTCTCTTTTTTCTTCTTTCATTTTTCTCCTTTTGTCTCTCTCCTCTCTTTCTTCTCTCTCCTTTTCTCTCTTTATTTCTTTCTCCTTTTTTCTCTTTTCTTCCTACATCTTTCTCTTCTCCTTTTCCTCTTTCTCTCTTTCTTTCTCTCCTTTCTCATCCTCTATGTGCTCTCTCTCTCTCTCTCTCTCTCTCTCTCTCTTTCTCTCCTCTCTTTCTCTCCTCTCTTTCTGTCACCTCAGCCTTTGGGAACTTCTCTCAGGAGACAGAAGGGACAGAAGGCAGTGGTCACATGATGGTCACGGTGACAGGGTGAGCAGGAAAAGCCCTCAGCCTCAAAGTTTAGCTGAAAAGGCACAGGGAGGTTACAGGGAGTGACCTCTCTTAATGGGGAGCAACAGAATAATCCAGTAAAGGGAAAGCTTTACTTTTCACACTTCCTTCAGGGCTTGGACAAAATAACAACGTGTCCCCTATTTAGAGGGCTTAGGCATCCTTTGCAGCATTCAGGGCAGGCTTTGCTTTGGCAGGGTCATCCTCAGATTCTCGCTGCCCCTTTGTCACTTGGGCTTGAATAAGAGCCACCCAGAGGACATCACACTTAGCCATCTTTATCCTCTATTATCATGTCACCACAGGGTAAACCATGTCATCCCAAACATTGTGTTTCAGGTTCCAGATTTCATGTCCCTAATCACTTCTTTAGATCGGGACCTTCACAAAGAAAAGCAGCCCTCTTCCAGCTACGTGTTGTCAATGTGCATAGATCTGACAAGATCTACCTCCCATCATGGCTCAGGAAGCTTTTTAGAGAAGGAAATAAAGATCACTACATTGGATTTATATATGTTGTTTACAGAAATCATGGGTGTTAGGCTAAGCCCAGGTTGGTACATACATGTTTGTGTGAAGTGCCCATGTTACCTTCCTCTTTAACATCAAAGCCCTTTTATTCCCATCAACACCTTACGGGATGGGGGATGGGAGCACGGTATGGAAGCACAGAAAGGGCTGTGATGATGGCTGTCACTAGCATCAATAATTCTAACAAGTGCCTGGCATATCAATCAAAAGAAACACAAGCGTTTTGATAGCATTAATCAGAACTGGTCTCCTCCTGCAAACCATGCCAAATGACTTGGATCTATGCCCGATGCCAATTGTTCTCTCTCTGGCAGTTTGCATGCATATCCTTTTAGGTTTTTTTTTTCCCCTTGACATGGTCATGTCAGAGTAAAAATGGTGAATTAAATCATAGCAAAGTTGCTCTAGTCTGGTTGTGACCATAAATGCAATGGGTAAAGTTCAAATAGAGAAGGAGAACAAATAGCACTTGTTGCTAAACGTGGGCTGGCAAATGCAGCAGGCGGATATCACGACTATAAAGGCCGGGGAACTATTTCCCATACTGACCAAAAGCAAAGAGATCAGTAGGCTGGAAGAACAAAGGACACCTTATAAACAGAGTGAGTTTCCCTCTTTCCTTAAGACAAAAATTTGGTTCCATTGTCCTATTTTCCAGCACAGGGACAAGGCATTTTTGTGGCCTGCCCATGGTTTGAAAATGGCACCTCTTATTTCTGACTGTGCTCTGGGGCTTTTCATCTTACTTCACTGTAACATATAGAACTTTACTTGTTGGAATATAAATGGCTATGTGCCATGGAGAAGATGACATTTCTGTCATTAAAGATGTGCATTTAGGACAAGTGGCCTCTTTATCTCCACTTGTCCATTCACAGCAATTCCACTTACAGCTAGCCCCAACTCTGTCCTCTATGGAGTCTGTCTGGCCCTTAGAACTTTAACTTTGAAACTACTGACACAGTGTGTGATAGTTCTGCCTAGTGACTCCTTAGGTCACACTCTATACTAGCCTTAGGGGCATCAGGACCAAGTAACCCTTAGAAGTTTTATGGGTTCTAGGTAATCCTGACTATTCTATGATAAACAAATGAATCAGAGAATCTGACTTTCACTTCATTTTATCCCAGTAGAGACCTTACCTAAGACCCATTTCCTATTGGGGAATCTGATTGTTTCCATCTGGTCTGTCGCAAAGACTATGAAAGCATCTCACTGAGATCGAATCTCCTTGTTATTTTTTCATAGCAATCTCCTCATTAATACAAGAATGATATTCAACCCTCTCCCCAGTCTAATTAATTGGTTTTACAATTTTGCATAGAATTTAAGGTATTTTTAGTATCACCAGCAACATATCCCTCTTTTTTTGCTAAAGAAGAAATGGGAAAAGTTGTCAAAGGATCCTGATTCCCTGGATTCATTCATTCCCTTCATTCAAACCTCCTCTGCCCTATGGCTACTTTTCAGAGAGCCATTTAAACCAGTAGCAGAAAGAGTAGCAAAAGAGAATAAAGAAACAATATGGGGGGAATTATGGATATATATAAATATATATACAAACGTACATATGCATATATATGTATGCATATATGTATATATGTGTGTGTGTCCTTATATTTTATTTATTAAGATATATTCTTAAATATCCTTAAATATATCTTAAGATATATTCTTAAATATCCATATATGTATGTATGTATATCTATCTACTTATCTGTCTGTTTGTCTCTATATCTATTTTTTTTTGTCTAGAGAGAACGTTTTTGAGGTCTTAACATCTTCCAGTCTTATATGCCTACCCATGGAAATAAAGTTGCCGAAAAGGAACAACTCCATAGACATACTTATGTTTGCATTGCCTATATGTTATCAAAACAACTGGTTGAAAAATGAGAAATTCATTCAACTGGCTGTTTTCTCTACAAAATGTCAAATGTTAAAGCATAAAAGTAAAATGAACAGTTGGTTCATTTTTCCTCTCGTTGAATCGACTTTTTAAAACTGAAATTCAGCTTTGTGTACACATATTCTATGTGCATTTAATAACTAAAGACTCTTGCAAATTAATTAATTCGTGTTCTCTTTTGTGAGGGAGGATCATTTGTTTGAATGAGAAATCTACTTTCATTAAAGCTATTGTTAGCTATCAGTAAGTGAAAATGTGAATTTCACAAGTATGTTTGAATTTCACATGTCTTGCATTTCACCACTGGCTCCAGAGTATTGATTTTGCTTCACAAAAGGAGTGTAAATGGGCCTCAACTCACATATTTCCTCATTATTCAATTCAATTCAACTTTAGGGACAGAGATGGGGACTAGACAGATTTGTGATTTAGGTGAAAACAGGAACCTTCCAAGTGAAGAAACACCTGCCCCAAAGTACCTTCTCAGCAACTTTTTGTATTAGAATGTTGAGTAGTGCACCAACATTTTAGGTGACTTGTCTAGGGTCCTACAGAAGCAGGACTTGAACCTAGTTTTCCTCTCTCCTAGGTCAGCTCTCTATACATCTTGCCATGTTGTCTCAGTTAAATTCCATTTAAGAACCATTTGTTAAGGGTATACTACCTGCAAAGCACTGTGGTAGGTGCTAAGATTACAAAGGAAAAAAATTGACGCCTGGCCTCAATTCTCTATTGATGGGATACAACACATGCACAGGCAAAGTAGTTATAAAGTATGCATAAGGGACAGTGAGGTGGGACAGTGGATAGAGCACTGGCCTTGGAGTCAAGAGGATGTGAGTTCAAATCTGAATTCAGATACTTACTAGCAGAGTGAACCTGGACAAGTCACTTAACCACAATTGTCTACAAAAATAAAAATAAAATAAAATATGCATAAAACAATACAGCATAATTTCAAAGGAGAGAGAGCACTTACAATTTGGGAAATTACAGAAACTGTGCTTGTTTGGAGACGGTACCTGAGCTTTGTCTTGAAGGAAGCATGGGAGGCCACTATAAGAAGCAGAGGTGGAAAGTGAGTCTATTCCAACCATGTGTGAAGGTCTGGCACCGGGAAATGGAATGTCATTATATACTATGAATGAATGGAATGAAGAGATGAATGAAAAGGCTTACTATGTTCCAGACATTGTACCAAGCTCTGGGAATGCAAATGCAAAAATGAGACCCTCTGCCTTCAAGAACCTTGCAGTCCATTGGGGGAGAGACAACACCTATAGAGAAGTGGTGGCTGGGGAAGGGAGCTGAGGTTTAGGGAATAACAAAAGTGCTGATCCATAGAACCACTGGGTGACCTGCCCTTCCCAGAAGCAATGTCATGGAGTGGGGTAACCCCGGGGTGGGAATTCCACACCTGTACAGGTGAAGTGCCCCTGGAACTGGGAGCATGACCTTTGGAGTTCTTGTCTAAAGGCTGTGGCTCCAGGTGAGATGAAGTCAGGCTGCATGGAGGCAGAAAAAATACTCACCTTGAATGTGGACAACTCGATGACATGTGAAATAGGGAAAGAACTGAATTTAGAGTTGAAGGACCTGGGTTTGAATCCTTGTTCTGTCACAGACTATATAGGTGACCTTGAAAAAGTCACAGTCTCACAGGGTCTCAGTTTCTCCATGTGAAAAATAATGGGGTTGGACTGGATGGCCTCTGTGTTCCCTTCCATATCTAAAGCTATAATCCTATTTTGGTAATCAGTATTTCCATGTCTTTGTTCCCCTGATGAAGTTCTATTTCCTGAATGGCAAGTTTAGACTTTGAATCTTCCACCTGAATTATTACAAGAGAGATTTGGTAATTAAGTTCTAACAAGATTTAAATGATATTAAAAACAGTCGGTTAAAAAGAAACATTGCCTTGGGCTTTGTTGTAAATTTGTATAATTATTTTTAGTCCTCTAGAGGATGCATAATTATGTTTCTGTATTTATAAAAATACTGCCTATGAGGCACCAAAATGAATTTTACCGTATGTTAATTTGCATATTAATGTTGCTTTTTTGGATGTCAAAATTTCCATGGCTAGGGGGAAAAATCTTCTAGGAAAATTTCAAAGTAACCAGAATGAGTTGTAGATCTCTTGGAGAGTGCATTTGTGTTGCTTGAGAAAAAAAAAATCAGTCTAAGGAGAAAAAAAATTTTTAAGTAAAGAAAAATAATGTAACTGTGATACAATGTAATGAAATCCCAAACTATTTCTTTTAGTCTCCCTTACTCCCCATATCCAAGCAATTTCTAAGTCCTTTCAATTATAGCTCTTGCACATTTCTTGAGTCTGTCTCTTGCCTATTTAGATGACCACTTCTCTACCACCTTTCTCTTCAACTACTGTGATTACCTCTTCATTGGTGTTCATATTT
Source organism: Petaurus breviceps papuanus (assembly GCF_028583685.1). Classification (NCBI taxonomy): domain Eukaryota; kingdom Metazoa; phylum Chordata; class Mammalia; order Diprotodontia; family Petauridae; genus Petaurus; species Petaurus breviceps. The sequence continues at coordinate 928,746 of NW_027187340.1, forward strand.
CCAGCTTCTCCCCTTTTCAATTTATCCTCTGTATCAGTGGTGTCAAACTCAAATACAAAGAGGTTACTAAACCATCTGTAATGATCCCATAGTGACTTAGAAAACCACTTTTTAACATCATCTATGTTCTATTGTAGTTTAATTAATTTTGTTAATTATTTCCCCATCATATCTCTCGAATATTCCCCCTTTCTCCTCTTACACTGCAGGTCAGGCTTCATCACCTCATGCCTGGACTAGGACCCTTTGCTAGTGGGTCTGCCTGCTTTAAGTCTCTCCTTACTCCAAACCACCCTCCATTCAGCCATTAAAGGGATTTTCCTATAGCAAAGGTCTGATCAGTGAACTCCAGTGGTTTCCTATTAACTCTCAGAATCAAGACAAAATGCTCTGTTTGGCATTCACAGCCCCTTTCATAAGCTAACTCTCTTCTTTATTTCCAGTATTCTTACACCTTAGTCCACATACTCTGATCCAGTGACACTGGCCTCCTGGCTGTTTTTCAGACAACTCCATCTCTCTACTCCCAGCATTCTCTCTGACTGTCCCTCAAATGCTCTGCCCTGTCCAGCCTACCTACTGACCTCCCTGGCTTCCTCTAAATCCCAATCATAATCTCACCTTTTATAAGAAACCTTCCTCAGGGGTGGTTAGGTGGCTCAGTGAATAGAGCACTGGCCCTATAGTCAGGAGAATCTGAGTTCAAATCTGGCCTCAGACACTTAACACAAAAACTATCCATGTGACCTTGGGCAAGTCACTTAACCCCAATTGCCCTAAAAAAAAAGATAGTTTTGGGGCAGCTAGGTGGCACAGTGAGTAAGAGCGCTAGCCCTGGAGTTGGGAGGACCCAGGATTGGTTCCAGCCTCAGATACTTAACACACACACACACACACACACACACACACACACACACACACACACACAAAACTGGCCGTGTAACATTGGGCAAGTTACTTAACCCCAATTGCTTTAAAAATAATAATAATAATAATAATAAAAAGAAACCTTCCTCAACACCTTTTAATTCCAGTGCCTTCCCTCTGTTAATTATTTCCAATTTATCTTGCACATAGCTTGCTCTATATATACTTGTTTGCATGGAGTCTCCCCCATTAGATTGTAAGCTCCTTAAGGGTAGGGGCTGTCTTTTACCTTTTTTTTTTAATTCCCAGAATTTAGCACAGTGTCTGGAACATAGTAAGTACTTAAACATTTAGTGATTGACTGATCGTGGGAGTTGAAGAGATATCCCAGCCAAACTGGAAAAAGAACAAAAATGTTGACCAGTGTGTTATCAGGTTCCAAGAAGTATATTGCTACTGCAGAATAGGGGAAAGCTACATGCACTGGATTCAACAGGTAAAATTACAGAAGAAAAACCCTACAGTCAGATAAAGCAGAAGATATTGAAGGTATCTCTTGAAATTTACAGGAAATATAATGCAGGGACCCCCTTTCTGCTGTGCTTTAAAGAAAGACGGACAGAGACATTCAACTTTGCTCTTCCCCATATGTACCATTCCATTTTCTGCCTCTGTGCATTTTATAGAGTGTTTGGAAAGCTATCTACCTCAATCTTACAATCTTGTCTCTTACAATCCCTAGGTTTTTCTCAGGGATCAATTCAAGTGCCACCTCCTTCAGACCTTTCCTAGGTTTTACATCTTTTGTTATTTAAATTTTTCCTGTATTATTTTTCTGATCTGACTTTTAAATATGACTCCCTTCTTCCAAAAAAACATATTTTGTGTTTATTTTATATATTTTATATTTAATTGTCTGGGTACTGGTTGCACCTCTCAGTTGAGCAAAAGCTCCCTGAAGGCAGGTACTGTTTTGTTTCTGTCTTTGTATCCAGAACAGCTAGTACAGCATCTGGCATATAGTAGGAGCTTAATAAATAGTTACTGAATTGAACTGACTTGAATTTCATTTTAATCTGGAAAGCAGTAGGGAAGAGATGGAAAAATTCATCTACCAAAACACCCTCATTTTACAGATGAGGAAGCTGAGACTTTGAGAGGTGTATTTTTTTGACTTAATTTTCTTCTCTAAGAGGGAATTTTAATATTTTTGCTAATGTGATCTGCTAATGATTTCTGGAACGCTAATGATCCACTTATGTTCTGATTGAGAAACAGTTTTTCTCTGAAGCATTCAAAGCGTCCCTTAACTTCTTCAGAGCTTAAAATGTTTTGATGGCTTATTATATTTTATCCTTTGGTTTCTTCCTTTCCCCCAACCAGTCCTTTACCAGAACTGCTAAGTAGTAGGAAAAATGAAGTAGTGGGATTTTCATATCTAATTTTTTCATGCCCAAGCTCCCTCTGTTAGAGATTCTACATGGCAGAAAGGTTGCAGGACTTGAGATAGGGGGAAAGATTATATTTGGGTGGGTGGGAGGGAGGAAAAAGAGCAAACTCATCAAACTACAGGGTGGTGAGTATTTGTTAAAAAAAAGATCAACATGGCTTTATTAAGAGTAGGTCATGCCAAACTAAGATCATTTCTTTTTTTCCTCCTTCCAATTATCAAGCATTTATTTTTTTCTTCCTTCTCACCTATGGGAGGGGAGGAGGGGAGAGAGACAGATAGAGAGACAGAGACAGGGAGAGAGACAGAGACAGAGAGAGACAGAGACAGAGACAGAGACAGACAGACAGAGAGATAGAGAGACAGACAGAGAGAAAGAGAGAGAGAGAGAGAGGGAGAGAGAGAGAGAGAGAGAGAGAGAGA
>NW_027187340.1:931585-941687 GCF_028583685.1 Petaurus breviceps papuanus
GGGGAGGGGAGGAGAGGAGAGGGGACGGGAAGGGAGGGGAAGGAAGACCTTTGTATCCTATAAGCATAATAAAACAAAACTCTTTCCCACATTGGTCACATCCAAAACTGTATTTCTTGTTTTGTGTATTAGCCTATCATCTCTGTGTAATGAGATGGGCAGTGTTCTTCCTCAGTCCTCTGGAATCATGGTTGATTATTCAGTTGATCAGACTTCTTAACTCTTTCAGAATTTTATTTTTGAAAGGAGTTACCAGACTGGCAGATCAGGATGTTGCTACCAATTATGTTTGTATTTCAACAAGGAATATGACAAAGATTATCATGCTATTTTTGTGAATAAGATGGAGAGATGGGGATTAGTACAGTTAGGTGGCTTCATACCTAGATGAATGATTGTTCCCAAAGTATAATCATAAATGGATTAATTTCTACCTAGTAGTGGCTCCCAGTCTGATTTCCAAGAATCCCTGGGGTTTGGAGGGGCACAGTTTATAGCATTATCGCAAGGGGCCCACAAATCAATATTTATATCAATCATAGATGTTTTTAATTTTCATTGAACAAAATGTGTGATATACAGTATGATAAATGAGCAAACAATTATATCACAACGCATATTAGTAGTTGTACACGGTGATGCTAATAATGTTGCTTCTGCAAGTATCTTTACCAGCAGTGTTTGCCAAATCAACATGTCAATAAAACCTCATTAAGTGCCTACTATGTGCCAGGAACAGTGCTAAGTCCTAGGGATACAAAGGAAGGTGAAAGATAGTCCCTGCTCTTAAGGAGCTCATAGTTTAAAGGGGGAGACTGCATGCAACCTGCTATATGCCAGAACAAGACAGATAACAAACTAATTTGAAGATGATCTCAGAGGGAAGGCACTAGCATTAAGGAGTAAAGGCTTAAGAAGAAGGGGATATTGTAGCTGTGTGTTAAAATTGTATCTTGTTCTGGTCCACCTGATGACTCCTAGCCTTTTTAGTTAGTATAGAAGGTTTATAAGTAGCCCGTATAGAAAGGCAATAGCAGGAAATAAAATTGCAAAGAGGAACCTGGAAGTCACATGTAAACTGCCCCGAAGATCCAGGTGCATAATGTAGATGTATCATGTATTAACCAACATTCACATCCTGGTTATATGTCCTGAATCAGGAGAAATCTCCTAGGTGCTGCTTGTCAAGATTTCTGGTCCTGTGATATGTCAATTCCAGGCAAAATCCAGACTTCCACAGTTCCAGACCAGGAGAATATCAAAAAGGTGCTGATAATTTTAAGATGATGAATTTGCTGTTTTACCAATAACTTTGAGATGATTTGGATATTAATGAGCTAATCCCAAGGTGGCACAGATAGAAGTTCTTCTGTTTCCTAAAAACAAACAAACCAAAAACCCTATAAAAGGAAGACCTCAAATTGCTGCCTCTGAGCATTCTTCCATCTCCATTGGGTCCATGTTGCCTGGTGCTCCCAACTCTAATCCATGATTAGGTGAATGATATTCTCTGCCTCCCTTTCCCTATGCTCTTCCCTATGCTGCCTGCCTTACTTCACCATTTCATCCCTTGTTCCCATGCCACCATCTTCCCACACCCCTGTACCACTTGTCTTTTCCTTAATGGGCTATTTGCCCCCCCCCCCATATCCTCTGTGTTTAATTGAAGTGTGATTGTTGCCCCATGTCCTGTTGCCAATCATGGTCTTTCCCAATGAGTATCCAAAAAACTGGGTATGCCTACCACCATTTCATAATTTCATAAATTAATTATCAATTCCAGGTAGAACTTGGAAAGACCCAAGAGACAGAGATGAGGAGGAAGAGAATTCCAAGGCATGGAGGACAGCAGTGAAAATGGCCAAAACCTGGAGATGGAGCATCTCTTGCAAGGAAGAACAAATAGGCCAGTGTCATAGGATCATGTGGTGGGGAATAAGGTATAAGGAGACTGGAAAAATAAGAAGGGGTCAGGTTATGAAGAGCTTTAAAAGCCAAACAAGATTTTATATTTGGTTATGGAAGGTATCCTTGGATCCTCCTTGGACAATTCAAACAGAAAGGAAATTTCAGATAGCTGATATTCCTATTTGGAGATAATAATGGTGTTGATATCACTAAGTCCCAGAATATCTGAGAGTATAGTAATATTCTATTACATTTATGTACCACAATTTGTTTAGCCCTTCTCCAAATGATGGACATCTATTTTGTTTCTAAATCTTGGCTATTACAAAAAGTGCTGCTATAAGTATTTTAGGATATATGGTGATTTTTCCCTTATTAATGACTTCTTTGGGTCTATAAGTCTACTAATAGAATCTCTGGTTCAAAGGAGATGGGTATTTTAGTCACTTTATTTTCATAATCCCAATTGTTTTCCAAAATGGATGTATCATTTCACAGCTCCATCAGCAATGCACGAATTAGTGTGCCTACCCATGTTTCCCCAATAATAAGACCTATCCCGAAAATAAGCCCTCCCCTTACTGTGTAAGATTCCTCTAAAATAAGCCCTCCCCCGAAAATAAGCCCTATTGAGATTGCTACTGTAGTGAAGGTGATCCCCTGAGCTACACGCCACATTACGGTACCCTCTGTATGCACCGTCCCCCCCCGGGTGAAATGCATGCCGCGCTCTGAGCTGCATCCAATCAGGTCTGCAGCAGTGAGCGCATCATCCTGTTCTTCCCCAGTGATTTGCTTATTGAATAAAGGTACATTTTTTGTTCACATTTACCTGTTTATTAAAATTGCTGTCAATGTTCATTAAAATAAGCCCTCCCCTGAAAATAAGCTCTCTGGTGTTTTTCTGTCCAAAAAAAATAATAAGACAGTGTCTTATTATTGGGGAAACACGGTATCTCTATTTTTTTTTGTAATTTTTGCCAATTTTCAGGTGTTAGATGAAAGGTCGAGATTGTTTTAATTTTCATTTTTCTTATTATTTGTAACTTGGAACATTTTTGTAGGGCAACTAGGTAGTTCAATGGATAGAACAGTGGCCTGGAGTCAGGAAGACCTGAGTTAAAATCTGGCCTCAGATACTTACTAGCTGTGTGACCCTGGCCAAGTTACTTAACCCTGTTTGTCTCAGTTCCTCTTTAAAATGAACTGGAAAAGGAAATGACAAATCACCCCAGTGTCTTTGCCAAGAAAACTCCATATGGGGTCACGATGAATTAGACATGATTGAAAAGCCATGGGGCACCAGTTGAGCATCTTTACATGTGTTTGTGAATACTTTGCAGTTCTTCTTTTGATAACTATTTGTTCATATCCTTTGGTCATTTATCTGTTGGAGAATGGCTATTAGTCTTATATATCCCTACTAACTATTCATTTATTTTGGATAATTCTTTTTTTTTTCTTAAGCAATTGGGGTTAAGTAACTTGCTCAAGGTTACATGGCCAGTTATTTCTGGGTGTGGTTCTGAGTATCTGAGCCCAGGATTCGATCCAGGTCATCCTGACACTGGCTGAGCCACCTGGCCGCCCCTTATTTTGGATAATTCTTATAAAATTCTTATCAAAGAAGTTTTATACAAAGACATTTTCTCATTTGATCATTTCCTTTCTTATCCTAGATACATTAATGTTGTCTCCTTTTCAGTTTCAATTAATCAAAGCTACTTATTTTATCTTTTGTAATTGCTGCTATTTTGTTATTAAGAGTATACATCTTACCCATATATGTAAGAGGTATACAATCTGTTTTTCTCCTAATTTTTTTTTAGTAGTTTGATCTTTAATATTAAGGTCATGTATCCATTTAGAATGTGGTATAAGATGTTGGTCTAAGACTAATTTCTGTCAGACTGGAATATTTTCCTATGTAATATATATTTTTTATTTTATCAAACACTGGTTTATTGAGCTCTTTTGTTTCTAAATCTCCCTTGTCTAGTCTCTTCTCATCTCTCTATTCTTTAACCAATACTAGATGGTTTTGATGACTGCTGCTTTATGATGTAGTCTGAGGTGTGAAAGTGCTATCCTCCCTCATTCTTATTTCTTTTTGTTGTTTCCCTTAATATTCTAGATTATTTTGTTTTTCCAAAGGAATTTTATTTAGTTCTGTAAAGTATTCCCTTATTAATTGATATAATCTTAAAATGTAAATTAATTTTGGTAGTATTGTCATTTTTATTGTATTGACACAAATATTCCTCCAGATATTTAGATTGTTTTTTATTTCTTTAAAAAGTGCTTTGTAATGCAGTCTATACAATTCTTTTCTGTGCTTTGAGAGATTAATCCTCAGATATTTTACTCATTTTATAGTTAGTTGAAATGGGATTTCCCTTTCTATCATTGATTCTTTGTTTTTTTTGTTTTTGTTTTTGTTTTTTGCCTTTTTTGGAGGGCAATTGGGGTTAAGTAACTTGATCAAAGTTACAACGCTAGTTTTTTTGTGTGGGTGTTAAGTGTCTGAGGCTGGAACCAAACTCAAGGTCCTCCCGACTCTGGGGCCGGTGTTTTACTCACTGCACCACCTAGCCGCCCCTCTATCATTGATTCTTATATTTTTTTATTATTATATGGAAACATTTTTGAGGATTTATTTTGTAGTCTTCAACATTATTGACACTAATAATTTTCTCAATTAATGTCTTTTCTGATCAGTAAATAAGGATAGTTTTATCTCCTCTTTATTTATCTTTATTCCTTTAATTTTTTTGTCTTATTTTGTTGTAATTACTATTATTTCTAAAACTATATCAAATAATAGTAGGGAAAGTGGGCATTCTTGTTACTCCTGTATTTATTGGAGAAGGTTCTGGTGTATCCCTATTGCATGTGATGTTGCTTTTTGGTTTTAGATAGATACTTTTAATGATATATTTTTTTAAGTCCCTCTATGCTTATTCTTTGTGGGTTTTTTAGAATAGGTTTTTCTGCAAAAAAAAAAAGACTTCATCCATTGAGATGATCACATGGTTTTGGATGTTTTGATTTTTAATATGATTAATTATGTTTATTACTTTCCTGATGCTGAATTACCCTTGCATCCCTGGTATAAATCTCACTTGATCATAATGAATGATTTCTTGGATAAATCACTGTACTCTATTTGATAGGATTTTGTTTTAAAATGTTGAGTCAACATTCATTAGTGATATTGGTTTATGGTTTTCTTTCCATGTTTTATCTTTTTTTGGTTTAGGTAATGGGGTTATATTTGTTTCATAAAAGGGTTCTTGTAGAATTCTTTCTCAGTTTTCAAGAATAATTTGTGAAATATGGGCACTATCTGGTCTTCTGATAGTTTGAATATTTCAATATTTTTGAAAATATTCTATTGCTTTGGTGTTTTCAGTTTTGTTAGCATAAAACTGTGCATAATATGTTCTGATTATTCTTTTTATTTCTTTGGGTTTTGCTGTGATTTCACCTTGCCCATTTGCTGTCTTATTGATTTGACTTTCTGCTCTTTTCTTTTTAATTGGATTAGCTAAGGATTGTTCTATTTATTCATTTAAAAAAACCCAAATTTTAGTTTTTATCATTTCTATGTTTTTTTTCATTTCCAATTTCCATTTCCCCTCTAATTTTAATATTTCCTCTTTTTTGTTATTTTATGTTTGCTTATTTGTTAATTTTCTACTTTTTAAAAATCCATATTCAGTTCATTAATCCTCTATTTTGTTAATGTACAATTTAAGAATATCATTTTCCCCTTGATGACCCTTTTAGCTGTATCCTAGAAATTTTGCTGTGTTGTTTCATCATTGTCATTTTCTTTTACATAGTTATTAATAGTTTCTACTATTTGTTCTTTGACCCACTCATTATTTAAGATTCTATTGTAAAATCTCCATTTGAGTGTATATCTTTTGTTTGTGTTTCCTGAACTAATTTTAATTATTTTTGCTTTTTTACATTTGTTTACACTATCTCTGCACCATAGTACATGGTAAACTTTTGTAAAAATTCTTTGTGGTACAGAGAAGTATGTATATTCTTTTTCTGTCACATTTACAGGACCCCATAAATCTTTTAATTCCAATTTCTCCAGAAACCTGTTCTGTTCCATATTTTCTCTTTTGTTTATCTTTCTGGTAGACTTGTCCAAAATTGAGAGGATATTGAAGTTTCCTGTCACTATTGTGTTACTGACTATGCTTTCTTGAAACACATATAATATTTTTATTTATGAATTTGGATGCTAAGGAATTTGGAGCATATAAACTTATTACTTATACTGGTTTGTTGTCTATGGTTCCTTTCAGCATAATATAGTTTCCTTGTTTATCCCTCTTATTTCTTCATGTTTATTTTTCTTTTGTCTAAGAGTGATGTAATTCCTGCTTTTTTCAGATTCACTTGATGCATAGAATTTTTTTTTCATTTCCTCAGTATTATTTTGTGTATATCTTTGTTTTTAAAATGTTTCTTACAAGTAACAGATTGTAGGGTTTTGTTTCTTATCCAATCTGTCAACTCTTTTTTGTTTCATTGGATTGTTTAATACATTCACATTTAAAGTTAGGAGATAGATTTATTTTTTCTTCCACCTGTCTCTAATTTTTTTAAGGTTATGGTTTTGTCCCCTCTTCTACTATAAACACAATATCATGTTCCTTTGTGTATTTTAATCTTTTTAAAGACAGTTCTGTTCCCACTGGCTCTTTTCTCCTCATCTCTGATCTCCTCTTCTCATTTGTTACTCCTTTCCCTTTAGATTCTTATTAATCAAGTTCCTTTCATTTGCATTTACCTGTCTATATATTTCTTCCTCCTCTTTTTCCCCTCTCAGTTAGTCAAGTAGATTTCCCTTGCCTTTTCTTTCCTGCACCTAATCCTGTTCCTTAGTTTTTAAAATTTCATTTTTTTTTTTTTTGCCTTTCCAGTAAGGTGGTTTATTATCCATCTTCTCTTTCTGTTTACTCTAGACTTTGTCTTGTTTAGTTACCCTCAGATTTGCAGTATAGATCACCTCGGGCTGTATCCTGAGCTCCATTACTATTAGGAATATATGCTTTGATTCGTGACCTCTACAATCAATTTCCCTTTTTTTTTTTCCTATATTCCTCATGCAATTAAAACTTCTAAGGTATCCACTCTAGGCTTTCCCCTCTAGGTAATTTTACCTACTGCCTTGTAAGGTTTACTCCATGGATTCCCATTGTCCATTGTGCTCCACTTTCAGCACAGTGCCAATTATTGCAGGGGTCAGAGAGGACACTGCCCCATGATAGTGCCCCTCCTCCACCATACCCTCCCTTATTGACCTTTACTTTTTTTTTTTTTTTACTACATTTACCTAGAAATCTCCCTGTGTCCATAGGGGTTTCAATTTCCCCCTTCCCAGAAGACTTGTCAAGCACTAAAGCTCCTAGCACTCATCCAGTGTAAAGTCTTAATATCTCTTTGCACATAGAACCATTCATCAACAGAATCTCCTCCCACCTCCAAAGTAAGACCACTTTCCTTTCTCCCCCTTTGCTCTCTTTCCCCCCTCCTCCTCACCCACTCCCCAGTAGGCTTTTCTCTTTCTGAGACCACAGAGATTATCTTCCCCTCATTACTAGCCCTTAATTTGACTACTTACTTCATCACTCACTTTTTTCTATCCTCCTGCTTTCTTTGCCCCCCCCCCCCTCACTCCCATTTCATGTACTCTGATATTTTAATGTAGTCCCACAAAAGAAGCATTCACCTATAGGCAGAGTGTTACCATAGTTTGCCCTCTGAATATTGTTCCCTGAATGGCTCTTCATTGTTACCTCTACCAGATTTCCACTTTCAATCCTGCCTCCTTGTGTACATTTAGGAAGAATTAATTTTATCGGTCTTTCCGATGTCATTCTGTTGCTAGTATTGTCCTTGCCTGCTGTATTTATTCATTCCTCCTACACTTCTGTTGTTTTAGTGTATTTGAGAAGCAATTCTTCTCTCTTCAGTTCTGATTTTCTTTCTAAAAGTGTTTCAAATTTGTCTTTATTATTGAATGTCCATTTTTGTCTTGTATGGTTAAGCTAAGATTTGCAGGATAGATCACCTCAGATTGTATCCTGAACTCCATTGCTCTTAGGAATATATTATTCCATTCCTTCCTACTTTTACTAGTGTGTGCAAAGTAGTCTTGCATTATTCAAATGTCCTTTCCTTTGTATTTTGAGGTCTTTCTCCTGTTGGTTTGAAGAACTTGTTTCTAAATTGAATTATAAAATTTAACCACTATGTCTCTTGGAGTTTGTAGCCTTAGGTTGTTTGTTTGTTTTTGTTTTTCTGGAGGTGATCTGTGAATTTTTTCATTCAAATTTTATTTTCTATGTTCAGAAGTTCAGGACAGATCTCTCCTCTTATTTCCTTCATTATGATGCTAGGTTGTTTTTTTTGTTTTGTTTTGTTTGTTTGTTTTTTGCCCTGAGGTGTTCTTCTGGGAGATCTCTGATCCTTAGATTATCTCTACACATCATGTCTGAGATCACAATGTTTTGCTTGATTAGTAAGCATATTTTCTTTTACTTTCTTTTTCTTTTCTTGCTTCAGTTCTGTTTCGTTTCTTTGGTAAGACTTGCCATTTCAGATTCTAATTTTTCTATTCTGCTCATTATTTTTGCTGTTCAGGACATCAATTTTGCTTTCATAATTATCATTTCTCTTTTAAATCACACAGGAACAGCATGTTGAAATTCCACGTTCACCTCAAATTCCCTGGGGTCCTGTGTCTCATCAAATATTGGATCATTTTCTTTTATTTTTTTGGTATTTACTCATAGATGCAAGAATTCATTTACTAGATCTCAAGGCTATATTTCCTTTCATTTTTTTCCTGTGCATTTTTATGTGTATGTTCAAGGTCTTTGAGAGTTCTTCTACCTGAAATCATTGGTACTTTCAGTCTTTTCCACCTGATTTTCCTTATCAATCACTTCCTGACTCCCTCCTCTCTCATGGTGATTTCCTTAGGGGTTGGATCTCAAAGTATATCAGACTCCCACACTTCAAAGCCTATTTACCTCAACACCAATAGTTCAATGCTTTGTAGAGATAGATTCGGGGTTGCAGGCCCAGGTAAGCTTTTGCTCCTGAGGGTTGTGGTGAGGCTGGCTGTCAAAGGCCAAGCAAACTTCCACAGCCTGGAGCCAGGGTCTCCAAGGCACTGGAAAGAGGGAGGAGGGGACCAGAGTACAGAGACGGGTTTTGATCTAAGCCTGTTTCATGTCCTTTGGTTTTATAGTGTAGTCTCTTGCTGCTGGTAGCATGAGAGGTAGTGTTGGGGTGCTGAGTGAACTCAGGATCAGTGAGTATAACTTCCTGGGATTTTTGAGAAAACTGTCTTTTGAATTATGAGTGTCCTATACCACAGAAAGAGCTGAAGTTGCTTTATCTTTGGCACATAATTTCTGTTTTGGAGAGATCTGAAAAATTATGAGGATCAGAGAAAATATCTAGTCTGCCATCTTGTTCACATGACCCAAAAACTCCTTTGTATATCAATTAATTCCACTTCAATCCACTCAATTCAATACATTTTTTTTTTAAATTAGGCTTCTCCATCTTGTCCATGCTGGAAATCTAAAGGTTACTCACAGGCCCAATCCAACTATTGATCTGCATGGGATCTCCAATTTGGGTCAGTGTACCACTCTTCAAATAATCTGGTAATTTATCTGCGATCAGATAATAATCTGCTCATATTAATGCCAAATTTGGTGTGGACTTCAGACTCGTATAGCCCACTGCAGCTCAGAACTCAAAATATCTATCAATCTCAGTCTCCCTGGTAGTTGGAATTATAGTCATGGACAACCATAGCCAGCAATTCAGTTAAAAAATGTTTAATAAAGTAGATACTAGGTAAGAGGCATTGTAATTGTCAATGGTGACACAGGGTCAAAAATGCTTATATTCCCTTAGATTGGTGCTAAGAGGGGGCATTGTATGTAGACTAAGGGAGGTGACAGGGCTAAAGTTCTCTGCCTTGTCAGGTCACACCTGGAATATGGTTAACTTCTTCCTTCCTTCTTCCCTCCCTCTCTTCCTTCCTTTCTCTTTTACTCCTTCCCTCCCTTTCTCTCCCTCCCTCCCTCCCTCTCTCCCTTCCTTCTCTCTTTCCTTCCTTCCTTCCTCCCTTCCTTCCTTCCTTCCT
>NW_027187340.1:941697-959949 GCF_028583685.1 Petaurus breviceps papuanus
TCCTTCCTTCCTTCCTTCCTTCCTTCCTTCCTTCCTTCCTTCCTTCCACTAGCTGAGTAAATATAGACAGGTCCCTCAATCTCACTAAGAACCTCTCTAATATTATAAGCTGCTGATTAGTTGTGGAGGGGGTTTTCATACCAATAGTTCCCACACTGATATGAAAAAAGTTTGGACCACTTCCTTTAATTTGTTACTTCAGGTCATAGTCGTGAGCTTGACCATGGTGTAAAGAAAAAAGTGATACAGTTGAAGTCAGGAGAGCCTTTGTGGGACATGGGAGTGCCAAGCCTGGAGTTAGGAAAACTGATCTTCCTAAGTCCAAATTCAGCCTTAGACACTTACTAGCTGTGTGACCCTAGGCAAGTCACTTAACCCGGTTTCCCTAATTTCTTCATCTACAAAATGAACTGGAGAAGGAAATGGAAAGCCACTCCAGTATCTTTGCCAAGAAAGCCTCAGCTGGGGTCAAGAAGAGTTGGACAGGACTACAAAATGACTGAACAACAATAGATGATTCCTGAGTTTGAATTCCACCTCTGACACTGTGTAGTGGTCTGACCTTGTCTGAGCCTTGGTTTCCTCATTGTGCCTTAAAGCACTATATAAATATCAACTGTGGCTATTATGTTCTCATTTGATTGTTAATTTTTCCCAACTATAATATTAGCTGCCTAGTTAAGTTATTAGTTTATAATAGCTTAAGTTGATTGTTTATAATAGCTCAGGGAATTACCTTTTCCAAGGTATTTGCATCTTAATATGTGATTCTCAATGAGCCTCAACTCAAATCCTCAAGTGGAAAGAGAACTCATTTTCATTATCCGTAAACCCACCCCTATGTCCAAGCTTCCCTGATTCTGTGAGGGTACCACCACCATTTCAGTTACCCAGATGAAAATGTGAGCAATGCCCTGGACTCCTCACTCTCCCGCATACCATAGATCCAATCACTTGCAAAATCTTACCATTTCTACCTCCCCAACATCTCTTGCATGTAGTTCAGACAGTAGAGAAAAGGCAACCAGATGATGACTTAGTAGAGAGCTAACTAGGCCTGAAGTCAGCTAAAAACTATGAAATAGGAGTAATGATGAATGGAAATTTTGGAGGAACTGTAAGTACCTTCAAGTGTGTGAGGGTTTATTTTATGGAAGAGGGATTAGATGTGTTCTGTTTGGTCCCAAAGGACAAAACCGTGATTACTGGGTAAATGTAAAGATACAGACTTAAGCTTCACACACCTCCTAAGAGATCTGTCCAAAAAAATGGGTGGCTTGTTTCCCCCTTACTGAAGTCTTCAAACAAAGACTGGATGACTCCTGGTCAGAGTACATTCTTATTCAGGGCCATCCTGGGGTTGGACTGGATAGACTCTGAGGTCCTTCTAAATGTGAATTTCTGTAACTCTGAATGATATTCAGTGGGGGAGATATTAGGGGCCTCTGCCCTTTCCTTAAATCATACAGATAAGATCTATCCAGTCTAATCTAATCCAGGTCTGTCTTTGATAGTCAGTTGCCTTATTTGATTTGATGACACCCATACAACACAGTATTTTGTTCTACCTTTGCATATGAAGGAATGGACACTCTGAGGAGTCATAATAATGGCAAAGCAAAGATTAAAACTCAAAACCTTTAGTCTTTTTATTTTTGGAGGGCAATTGGGGTTAAGTGACTTTCCCAAGGTCACACCCTAGTTTTTTGTGTTAAGTGTCTGAGGCCAGATTTGAATTCAAGTCCTCCTGACTCCAGGGCCAGTTCTCTATTCACCGCCTAGCTGCCCCATAAAAACTTTAGTCTTTTGACTCTTTAACTGATGGTACCCATTGTGAGCACAATAAAAATATAGTCCTAGTATTTCTAAAGATGTTTATGAGTCCCTGTCTTTTCTTCACAGATATTAAAGAAAAGACAACTAAAGACTATCTTTTGCCAAGAAAAACAAGGAAGGCCCCACTTATTTTATTAAAAATGAACATAAAATAGGTACTAATTCAAAATGCCCATGCAAGAGTTGATTGCATTATTATTTTAATAATGTCTTATTCGTGAAAGTATTGATGGTCATTATCTGTCAACCAAACAATGAGACCACAGAAAAAATGTCCAACAGTAGTTGCCTTGGCCTATCTCGATTGAGCAATTTTTAAAAATTGCTTGACTTTATTTTTTTTCTTTTAAAAGAGAATTTATCTTTACAACTTAAATGGAGAGTCAGCTATGGTGGCATCCATCTTTAATCCCAGGTACTGGGGAGTCTGAGGTTGATGAATCTCTTGAGCTTGGTCATCCTGAGCTGTAGTGGGTATGCAGAAGGAACACCAAGTTTAGCATCGCTATAGTGAGTTCCTTTGTAGGGTTGGGGAAGGGGGCAGAAGAATCCCTAAAGAAGGGACAGATTGGCCCATATCAGAAAATGGATCTGGTCAAAGCTCCTAGGGCAATCAGTAGTGGGATCAGACCTTGAATAGCCCACTGCACTTCCAGCCTAGCCAAGATAGGGAGATCCAGTCTTGCAAAACAAAACAAAGTAACGCACACAGACACACATACCTGTTTAAATGTAAGGGATAGAAAGTTAGTTGACAAAATTACATTTTGAGAGGGGCGGCTAGGTGGCACAGTGAATAGAGCTTGGGCCCTGGAGTCAGGAGGACGTGAGTTCAAATCTAGCCTCAGACACTTAACACAAAAACTAGCTGTGTGACCTTGGGCAAGTCACTTAACCCCAGTTGCCCTCAAAATAAAAAAGCAAAAAAAATTACATTTTAAGAAATCAAAAGACTCCTCTTTGAATTCATTGCACTCTGTTTTCTCTCTAGTAGAAACAGTATCTAACACTTTTATGTGTCCCTACTAGTATATGGATTTTCAAGAGAATGGAGAGTTGTCCATAGGTTCTTTGTTTTCTGCATCTGCCCTCGGGAAGTCCATCTGCCAACATTATAGACAGGACTTTTCAAAGGTCAGTTTTGAAGACTACCTTTCTGCAAGTGGAACGTAGAACTTACTTATCTGACACACCAACCCACTGCTAACCACTCTCATAAAACTTGGCAAAACCAGTCCTCTCCTGGAGAAAAACTACAACCAAGAGAGGTCAATGCTTAATTTCCTAAAAACTACCTAAGAATCAATGGTTTGGGTTTTTTGCAGTTGATGTTCAAGTTTTTTCATTTTATAAGAGCCAGCTTCTTCCTCTTCTTGGCAAATTGGTTCCGAATAGCGTTTGATAAATTCAAGAAAGTGGTATCTTTGTAAAGTTATCCCTTGCAGTGATGTTTTTACACTCCTTTCTCTTACTCCCACGTGCACAAAAGCAGGGAGGAGCCTGGAGGGAGTAATCATGTGAAGTTGAAAAGGAAACTGGAAGTAGGCATTTTTTACAATTTCACCATTCTCAACAAATTTAAATACTTTTTATTCATTCAGATTATAATATGTGAATGATACTGGGCTAATGGAATGGATTATTTGCTGATTTGAAAGATTTATTAGAAGATAATTCTACATATTCATGAAAAGATTAAATATGTAAAAATATTTTAGGGAAACCTTTGGTTTTGCAGAAACATTGCCATAATGCTGCCTTTCTGAGTTGGAGCAATGAAAACAATTCCTCTTCATTACCTCGTTAGAGCTGTTAAATTGGGTTCTGAGGAGGCTGGTCTAATTCAAACCACTCAGTGACAAGAGAGCAGTTATGAATCCATCATAGGTCTCTGCTGGCCTCTCATCATGCGATCTGTGACCCCAGGCCTTTCTCTATTCTGGACATTGTCTTCATGGAGTAGAATAATACATCACTAACATCCCACACCTGGGTGATGCATGACTCTGAGGCCCCCAAACAACAGCTGGCTCAGTTTCTCAATCCTGGGAGTCCAGCAACAGCTGAATGTTAAGATGGATTACAGGAATGGCTCGGTCTATCAGTGTAATATATCAAGACAAGGCACTAATCTGAAGGTTGTATTAGTCAAAAGATGGAGTCCCTGTAACTCCAAATCTGAAGAGTCCAGTTTAATTATAGAATAAAAAATGAGAATGCAAATGACACAGGGCTTCTTAATTTTTAAGGACAGAGAGAGGGGTATAATTTTGACTCATAGGCATAACACTACCAGATAAGGTTTTACAGTAGTTTCTCAAGGTATAAGTCACACCACCAAGGCTACTATCATCCCCATGGGAATGTCTGTTCCAGTTTTTTTTTTCCCACTTTTCCTCCTGTCTCCTACATGGAGCTTCTTGAAATGTTTTTATTCCATAGATCCAGAGGACTGAAGATGAACCACACAACCCACCTCCTGACCAAGAGGAATTTAAAATGCAGAGTAAGACATACGTTTTTGGACATGGTTAATGAGGGAATATGCTATGCTTCAATGTGCATATTTCCTACAAGGGTTTTATTTTTCTTCAGTTGAGGAGGAAGGAAATGGGAGGAAGAGAAACTGAATGATTGTTAATTGATGAAAACAAAAGGTACATTATATAAAATTTAAGAAAATAAAGCCTTTCACTACTTGGCCAAAAAACAAAAAGAAACTGACCAACCTGCTCTAGGCATTAAACTCTACAGTAGCTTCAACTACTCTTTCAGAAGCAGCTTTTGTACTGCTTTTGCCATTAAGATGTACATATGCCATAAACACCATACACACATGTATACATGATATAAGTATGAGAAATATCTATGAGATATTTGTGAAGCACTTAGCACAGTGCTGTCATTATTATTATTACCATTATTAATATATTCTACCAAATGTGGTGTGTACGTAGATAAATACAATAAAAGGTAGGTAGTAAAGGGGGAAAGGAAGGTCAGCTACCTAAAGACAAGGACTCTTCTTCTAGTATTCTGATGCCAGGAGAGGCAGTGCTCCCATAGAATGAGTATTGGCCTTGAGGTCAGGAAGACCTGGGGTCACGCCTCACCTTTGATGAAATACTGGCTGTGCTACTCTGGGTAAGTCATTTAACTTGTAAGTCCCCTTGACAAATTTCCAAGACTATAGAGAATTTGTCTTCCTTCATTGGTAGAGAAATTTTTACGACCAAGGAATTCCCTATACCAATGAAATCTGAGAGGTACCCCTTATCCCTATTGCCGCTATTTGGGTGACAATGATGGAAAATCACTGTATACAAAGAATCAAAATCATGGGTGACCCAAAGATCAAGGGAGACATCAGTGGTAGCTGTAAATAGTCTGTAGCACATAGCTAACAATAACTTGTATCTAAGAAGATTAAAGACAATCTTCAGATCTTGTTTAGATTTTTCTCATTGCTCCAGGGTGGCCCAAAATGAATTAAGCTCATTGAATCACAGAATTTAGAGAAATCTAGTCCAACATCTTCATTTAAGAGATAAGGAACCTGGGGACACAACTTGACCAAAGTCACATGAGTAGTAGGTAGCAGCAACAATATCCATGATCAGAAAAGAGGATGAAGGGACCAGGTAGCCAGAGTGAAGGACCACAGATGAATACCCAAAGTTCTCCATTGTTAACTATTAAATGACCCAGATCAGGAGTTCTTAACCAGACACTTTGGCAGTCTGGTGAATGAAATCTATGTATCCCTTCTCTGAATAATGTTTTTAAATACATAAAATAAGATGAATGGATTACAACATAAAAACGTTGTATTGAAATAGTTATCAAAATTAAATAATAAGTTCACAAATTTCAGGTTAAGAACCTCTGACCTAGAGGAATGGTTTTTGTTGTTATTGTTTTGTTTGTTTAGCCATTGATAGAAGATTCCCTATGGAAGATTCATAGGAAAAAATGAATAGGAGACAGCTTGGATTGTTTGGGTGTCTATAGCAATAGGGGTGCCCACGGAGATGAAATTGTGTGTCCACAGAAGCAATGAAGCTCTTATGGGACATCGGCCGGTCAGCTGGCATTATTAAAATCTACTGTTTGCCAGGCTAAGCATTGGGGATACAAAGAAAGGCCAAAAAAAGTCCCCCTTCTCAAGGAGTTTTCAGCCATTATAAGGAAGGAGACAACATACAAACAACTATGTACAAATAAGCTGAAGACAGGACAAACCATGTCTAATCACGTGGGGAAGGATTTCCATGTGATCCCTTGCCTTCGCTGTGTGGTCGGTCTAGCTCCTTTTCTGACTGTACATTTCTTGGATAATTTATTTTATGCCACTTCTTTCCTACAAGTTATGATCAGCAATATGGTGCAGCATAGTGCCCTGTATGTATATACCATGTGCTGCATGGAGAAATAAAAGGGGTCTAAGAATATTTTGAGAAGTTAGAGGATGTATCAACAGCGGGAGGGGAAAGGGGATGAACACAAAGGCTCCATGTCCATGGAAGGTATGGTGCTTATGTTGCTCCTGGTTAAGAGTCAACAAACAATACTTATTAAGTGTCTACTATGAGACAGGCATTATACTAAACACTGGGGATATAAATAAGAGAAAAGAAAGATGATTTCTGCCTTCAAGGAGCTTATAATCTAATGGGGAAGACAATACAGGAAAGGAAGCTGAAAAGGAAGGGAGTTGGAGAGGGCACCCCACCCAGGGGCATGGTGGAGAAGTCAGAGATATCCCAGAGTCTTGCAGCCAAGTGAGAAACCAGATGTTCAGAGAGAGCTACCTTCTGTGAAAGTTTTGGGGTTCACTGCTCTGGCCTTCAATGAGAGGGTCTAGGGATAATGATGAATCAGAGCACTAATCATTCAGAAGGATGGGGTTTTCCCAAAAATGAGCTTGAAAGAAGATAAGGGATCTGAAAGGCAGAGGGGATGGAGTGCGTTCAAGCGATGACCTGACCAAATGCATGGAAGTAGGAAATGACATACTGAGTGAGTTTGGGGAATAGCTATCAGCCCAAGTTGTCTGAAGCATAGAAAACAATAGCATGAGTAATGTGAAATAAGGCTGCAAAAGTTGATTGGAACCAGATTGTGGAGGAGCTTAAATGCCACACTAAGTAGTTGGGGTTTTATACTAGAAGTGAGAGGGAGCCTTAGAAGATTTTTGATTTGAGAATATATAACACGGTCAGAAATGTTCCTTAACAAGAACATTTAGTGGAGTTTCTATACTGTGCTAAAGCCAGGAACCTTCACTTTGGTTTACGTCAGAACTGTTGACTTCAGAGCCTTTGGGACAGCTCATGGTATATAAGATAGAGCGTTAGATTTGGAGTCTGAGGATCCGGGTTCAAATTCCATCTCTGCTACCTACTACTCATGTGACTTTGGTCAAGTTGTGTCCCCAGTTTCCTTGTCTCTGAAATGAAGATGTTGGATTAGATTTCTCTAAATCCTGTGATTCGATGAGCTTAATGCATTTTGGGCCACCCAGGATCAATGAGAAAAATCTAAACAAGATCTGAAGATTTTCTTTAATCTGGAACTTCCCAAGAAACTAGGCTATGAAGTATTTTCAGACCGTATCAGTCCATGGACCTCCAGTGTGGAGGAGTTATATAGAAAAGGGAAAGAAGAGCATCAGGCTGAAGTTTGCCTATAAATCCTTGGTTGGGATTTATGTGGATTTAGTTAGAGCTGGAATAAACCTTCAGTCATCTAGTCCTCACCATAATCCCTTCCCCCCCCCTTCCCGCTAACACATAAGGAACCGAGACTTAGAGACATTAAATGATTTGCCCAAATTCACCAGTATAGTAAGTGGTAAACTGTGACTCAAACTAGGTCTTTCATGTGATGTAGCCTGGTGCTACCAATATCAGGCTGAACAACTCAAAAGCAGGAATTAACCTTGCTGGAAAAAATGTCAACAACCTCAGATGTGCAGATGATAACACTTTGATGGCAGAGAGTGAAAGAGGAGAGTGTAAAAGCTGGTTTGAAAGTTAACATTAAATAAAAACTAAGATTTGCGGTCACTGGTCCCATCACCTCCTGGCAAATAGAAGGAGAAAAAATGGAAGCAGTGTCAGATTTTATATTCTTGGGCTCAGAGATCACTTCAGACAGTGACTACAGCCATGAATTAAAAGATGTTTGCTCCCTAGAAGGAAAGCTATGGAAAATATGGATGGCATACTAAAAAGCAGAGATATCACCTTGCCAACAAAGGTCAGTATAGTCAAAGCTATGGTTTTTCCAGTAATAATGTATGACCATGAGAGTTGGATTAGAAACAAAGCTGAGTGCCATAGAATTGATGCTTTTGAACTGTGGTGCTGGATAAGACTTTAGAGACCCTTGGAAAGCAAGGAGATAAAATCAGTCAATACTTAAAGAAATTAACTCTGACTACTCATTGTAAGGACACATACTGAAGGTGAAACTTAATTTGGCCAAATAATGAAAAGCCTTATTGGTAAAAAAAAAAAACAAACCCTGATATTTGGAAAGAAAGGAGACAAAAGAAGAAGGGTATAGTAGAAGATGAGATGGATAGATAACGTCATGGAAGCAACAAAGATAACCTTGGACAGACTTTGGGAGATAGGGGAAGAAAGAAGGGATGAAGGGCACAACGGGGCACAACGGGTTAACACAACTGAAGACTGAAAAACAAGAACAAGCCTGGTGCTATGGAAAGAGTATTAGAGTTACAATCAATACCTAGGTTCAGATCCCATATCTTGCACTTAATATCTAAGTGACCTTGAGCAAGTCATTTCACCATTTAAAAGTTTATAAAGTGGAATTGCTAATAATTAGCACTATCTACCACAGGGTTATTGTAAGAACTTCATGAGTTGATACATATGAAAATACTCAGTAACCATGAAATTCTTTAATATCATCATCATCATCCTTATTATAATTATCATCATGATTGAGGAGCCTCAGTGAAAAACAAGAAAAAAGGTGTCATCAGAGAAATATATAAAAGGAAGGGAAGATGAGTTGGTCATGTGGGAGGACAAGTAGTACCAAGTGAACGCTCCATGCAATCCACTGTTATGCTCATGATGCCAGGTCAAAGGAAGGAGGCTCTGTGGCATGTTGAGTGTCCCCCATCCCCTCTCTGATGGGAGGACAAGGTCAAGAGTGACGTGGGAGGAAATGGATGAGTTGAAAACTGCATCATTGAAGGGATCATCCAAATTAATGAGATCATAGATCCATTTGAGGATTATTCTTTTTATAATTTTGCCTAGAGACAGCAAATGGAAGTTTCCATTCACTAGTTAAGCCCAGAGATGCTTGCATTCACCTCTTGGCAGGAGAAGGAGTCCACTGTCTGTTTGACACCAAGGATATGAGATTTATGCTGAAGGAAGCTTATTTTCAGTGCCAAGCATTGATTTGCACTTTTGTTCAGAGAAGGCCTTCAGTCCCTCTGGCACTGGAAACAGGTAAAGTGCTGCTATAACAGTTTGCAAGGGAAAGTAAACAGTCTAGGGCAATCTTTTTTTTTTTAACCATTAGAAGGAGAACAATTCCATTCCTACCAGTTGCTTATCAGACTAGCTCCAGGAATCATATCACAGCCCTACCTAACATCCATTACTCAGAACGAGGGAGGAGGCAGCCACATTAGTGAAAAGGCCCGCAGTCCATGGTGATGGCATTTAACACTTGCCAGAGGGAGACAGGGGCTCAGGCAAGGACTTGGAGGGATCCAGCAGCAGCCTCATTTATCAACAGCAAGTCACAGAGCAAAATATCCACGGGAAAACCTATACTCAGAAGGACTGAGCATTTTGGTCTGACTCGAGAGCCAGGATGCTCTGGGTTCTTTTGAAGGGCCTCTACTTGTACACATTTTTGGACCCACCTTTCTCCCTGAGACAATGGTATGTTTTAGCATCATAGATTTCCTAGTTAGAGTAACATGGTCTCCTGACCATGAAGGACGTGGAGATGTCAGGGAACAAGGCCAGGTCTGTAGCTATTGCCACCTCCTCTTTATGCAGGTGACAATCTAATTCTGTTGAACATATTTAATATACTATTAAATGTGAGTGAGTAGCTCATCAATTCTCTATTGGATGCTTCTTGGCCTCTGGGGAAGAGTTAAGAAGAATACTTTACATCAAGTGACCATGTAGCTCTAAATTATCCTTCTACAACAGTCCTTGGGTCAGAAAGAGCTGGGTTCAAGTCCTGCCTGATATATTTTAATGGTGTGGTCTGTGGCAAGTCCCTTAACTTCTTAGAACCCCTTTTAAGATCATAAATTGTAGAAAAGTTACTGATATATTCTGATGGAGGGAATTTTCATATTTAGAGTTATCTATGTTGATGAAAATACAGATTTGGATAAAAAATAAACAAAAATAAAAATTCATCAGCATTAATATTGGATATGTTCTTGTCAGGTAAAATGCTAATTAATGTGACCACATGAAAAAGCAATGAGAACAGAGGGTTTTGGGTTTTTTTTTGCATTTTGGAGGGGGGAAGGCTGGGCAGTTGGGGTTAAGTGACTTGTCCAAGTTCACACGGCTAGTAAGTGTTAACTGTCTGAGGCCGGATTTGAACTCAGGTCCTCCTCACTCCAGGGCTGGTGCTCTATTCACTGTACCACCTAGTCACCCCAAACAGAGGTTCTTAAACTTGTTTGTACCACAGACTCTTCTGGAAGTCTAGGAAAGCCTGTGGATCTCTTATCTGAATAATATTTTAAATAATATTTTTAAATGTATAAAATAAAATACGTAGGACTACAAAGGCAAACAATTATACTGAAATACATTGGGGGCAGTTGGTGGTGGGTAGAGCACCAGTCCTTGACTCAGGAGAACTTGAATTCAAATCTGAGCTCATACACTTACTAGCAGTGTGACCCTGAGCAAGTCACTTAACTCTGCCTCCCCAAATAAATAAATTAATACATGAATTACATTTATTAGGATATTTGGAAAAATCTGTTCACAGACCCTAAATTAAAGAAGGTAAGGGACAGATTAGAGAATAATATGTCACTCAGGTAGAAATATATATGTATATATATTTATATATTATATATGTATGCATTTCTATAAGAGTTTAAGAGCTTCACATACTATTTTCTCTCTCTTTTTCTTTCTTGTGGTTTTTCCCTTTTATTCTGAGTCTCCTTTCACAACATGACTAATGTGGAAATATGTTTACGATTTTCTTGGGGAGGGGAAGGTGAGGGAGGGCAAAAGAATTTAGAACTCAAAATCTTATAAAAGTGAATGTTGAAAACTAAAAACAAATAAGTAAATTGTAAAAAAAAAAGTTTAAGAACTTCAAGTGCCTTGCAAGGACAGATTGCTTTTGTAACTGAGTTTTCAATAGATGGTGGTGGTTAGGAATATGGGAAAAATATTCTAACCAATGTCTATTTCTTTCCTAAGAGAAGAAAACAGAAAATAATTATTCCTCTGAAATAATTTACTCAATAAATTTGATAAAAGACTGCTACTACAGTGGTGATTCACAAAACCTCAGTTTGTGGTACATCTAGCTCATTGGCTTAATGGTACAAATTTAGTCGTTTTCAATTCTTCATGATCTCATTTGGGATTTTCTGGTCAAAGATACTGGAGTGATTTGCCATTTCCTTCTCCAGCTCATTTTACAGACAAGGAAACTGAAGCAAACAGGGTTAAATGACTTGCCCAGGATCTCATAGCTATTAAGTGTCTGAGGCCAGATTTGAACTCAGAAAGACGAGTCATCCTGACTCCAGGCCCAGCACTCTATTCCTTGTGCCACATTGCTTCTCCAATAGTATGATTAAGAGACTTTATAGGAAGAGACTTTGAGGGGTAGGCTGGCATTTGGCATCTGGCAAATGTTTTTTGTTCTTGTTATTTTTGGTCTAGACCTGTGAATTCATCTGGGAGGGAACGCTAAGTGATGCAGGGAATTCTACCAATACAAATCTGGAACTATTCTGCAACTTGCAATCTTATTTCCTGGAGACCCTAAGGTTAAAGGACTTACCTAGGATCACACAATCAGTATGGGCCAGAGATAGGATTTGAACACAGCTCTTTTGCACTCAGAAGCTATCTCTCCATTCACTGTGCCACCATACTTCCTGCTAGTCAGCAGGATGAGAATGATAATTTGGATAATTACAGCCAGTGTTCTCTTTAAGGCAGATGCCACTTAGACTACTCTGCAGGGTAGAGAGAGGGCACAAAACAACCTGATTAATAAATAATGATTCTGAATCACTGAGAGCCCTTCCACACATTTCCATAAAGATAAACAAAAGCTTTCTGTGTGAGCGATGCAGATTGAGACATGGATATTTTTTGATATGTGCCTAGCTGTGAGGACACATTGCTTCATTGTTGGCCTTTTTGTGGGGGTGCTGAGGCCTAGGGGGGAAAACAAAGGAGTCACAGAGTCATGTCTATGAATACCAGGGCCCTTCTGTTTTGCTTGGAAAGAGACAATGAAAATGGATGAAACAAGTAAGTAGGTAAATTAAGGTTAAAGAATTTGGGTGATCTGCAGAAAGTTAGAGATGGCAATTGTCTTAGGGAATCCTAACATTTGCTTTTTTTTTTTAGGATATCAATATGTGTTTTGAAAGAATTTTTATATGACATTTTTTATAACACCTTTACTTGTTACCACAAGTAAAACAGGACCATGGAGCAGGAGGAAACAGGTACAGGGGAACCTCTGTTTCCTTGGAGGGTAGTATAGCCAGTGTACTTAAGCAGCAGGATGCAAAAAAGACATCCCAATGGCCCCAGAGTTATTAAACTGTATATAACTTTTGACACAGTGATGCTGCTATTAGGCCTCTGCCTCAAAGAGATCAAAGAAAGAGAAAAAGGTTCCATGTGTACCAGAATATTTCTATTACTGAACAAATTAGGGTATATGAGTGTGATGGAGGACTATTGTGCTGCAAGAAATGATGAAGATGAAGGAGATGAGTTCAGAGAAACTTAAGAACATTTCTATAAACTGATGCATAGTGAAGTGAGCAGAACCAGGAGAATGAATTCTACAATGTCAATAATAATGAAAAAAAATGTGAAGGACTTAAGAACTCTGATTAATGCAAGGATCAACCATGATTCCAAAGGGCCATACATGAGGAATGCTGTCCCCTTCCTAACAGAGAAATGATTGATGAAATGTGCATTGGACATGGCCAATATGGGATTATGGGGAGGGGGAGACAGAGAGATAGAGAGAGAGAGAGACAGAGAGAGAGAGAGAGAGAGACAGAGAGAGAGAGAGAGAAATAGGGACAGAGACAGAGAGAGAGAAATAGGGACAGAGACAGACAGAGAGACAGAGAGAGAGAGACGCACACACAGAGACAAAGAGAGACAGAGACAGAGATGCAGCTAAGTTGCTCAATAGATTTCTGGGCCTGGAGTCAGGAAGACTTGAGTACAAATTTGCCCTCACTCTCTCACTAGCTGTGTGACCCTGGGCAAGTCACTTAACCTCTGTTTGCTTTAATCTACTAGGGAAGGAAATGGCAAACAACTCCAGTATCTTTGCCAAGAAGACCGATGGCCAGTATTGGCATGCTATGATCCATAAGATTTGAACACAGCTCTTTTGGACTGTAGCAACTGAACAACAACATTTATATTATATATATGTATGCATGCATATGTGTCTATCTATGTACATATGCAAATATACATGCATGTGTGTATAGACATATATACATACATATATTTATTTATTTTCAATACTAATAGTAATAAGAAATGAACTAGAGGACATTCACCATCCTGGTTGGCTTCTCTACAGCTGCCCACTTAAAATTTTGATTCTTCTGAGAGCATGATGTTTATAACTATGTAACATCACTAAAAGAACACTAGTTTACAAGATACGGGCCTTCGCCTTGTTGAAACCATTATACAGTTGCTTTTGTAAAAGCTATCTGTCCTATTTGCCTGTACCTATTGGATTCTGAATCCAACTCTCCATCTGTATTGTCTGTTCCAGATATATGTCTTGATGTAATAATTCAATTAGCCTAATCTCATGTTTTAGTCTGAGAATTCTTCATCCACATTTTCCCCCTGGGTGAATGACTAGAACAATTTCTTTTGAATCGTGAATGTCCTTAGTTAAGTTTCATATTAGTCCTTCTTTAGACTCCTTTCCCCTTGAACTTTTCACTGCTTTTTTGAGACAAAACAACTTTTAGCCAAGCACACTGTTTTACAAGTTTTCTCCTTGGTTGTGTCTTTTCACTTGATAAGATCACGTGTTCATTGATTAAGGTGATTTCTGGGTTCTTTTGGCCTCCTCCATGTGGTGATGGTTTTATTTAAACTTTTAAACTATCTAAACTTACTTTTATTTATTTTTTGATTTTTTCTACTCAATAGCCTGATTAAGTAAGTTGAGTTGGAATTAGAGCATTCATTATCTTCTTCTCTTTATCCTTTCTTCTAGGACAATATCAGTTTTGACTTTTTCTCTAACTAGTCAAGTATCCAATGGAATGTAGGTAACTGATTCTAAAATGATTCCCATGACAGTAATTAGTCATTGTCTATCTTTTAAGACAGTCACGTTCTTTTTTTATGGTTCTATTGATGCTCATCATTCCCCGTTAGTACCTTTGAACCCTCTTCTTAAAGAAAGTACTCATGGGGCGGCTGGGTGGCTCAGTGAGTAAAGCGCTGGCCCCCAAGTCAAGAGGGCCCGAGTTCGGTTTCGGCCTCAGACACTTAACACCCACACAAAAAACTAGCTGTGTAACCTTGGGCAAGTTACTTAACCTCAACTGCCCTCCAAAAGGCAATCATGATGACCAGGGGCAAAGTTTCTGAATAATCCCCATATTTTTACGTTTACTTTCCCCACCCTTTTCTGTGCCCATCTTTAGTTGGAGTCACTGAACATCAAGTTATCTGGGGGCTTGATCTGGAGGATCCTGTCGGGTCCTTCACAGAATTCCTTTTCCTCTTCTTCCGCAGCACGCACAGCCTCACCAGCTGCCGCTGTCGTCACGATGCCTCTCTTCTTGACGTTCGTCATCAGCACTGCAGCATGAGAAGCCTAGATATGCCATGGTGGAATGTGTTTCTTGTTGTTCATGATGGAAACAGCTCCAT
Source organism: Petaurus breviceps papuanus (assembly GCF_028583685.1). Taxonomy (NCBI): domain Eukaryota; kingdom Metazoa; phylum Chordata; class Mammalia; order Diprotodontia; family Petauridae; genus Petaurus; species Petaurus breviceps. The sequence goes on from NW_027187340.1 coordinate 956,706, forward strand.
CACTTTTATTCTCCTGGTTGGGAAGAGCCCTTCAGACGTCCTTCTATCTAGCTTCACCTTGTTGGTGCTTTCTGGTTTCATTCAGAACAAGAGTGTTAATGTAAGTGCGGTTCAGTCGCCCAAATGAGACGGTTATTAGTGAAGTGTATAATGCAGTACCTGGCACACAATGAACACTTAGGATGTTCTTGTTTCCCTCTCTCCCCTTCCAAAAACCTCACATTTAGAAGTTGTTACTCATTTCTCTCAATTGTATCCAACTCTTCACAAACCCATTTGGGTGTTTTTTTGTTGTTGTTGTTGTTAGTTTTTTTTTTTTTTTTGGCATTTCCTTCTTCAGCTCATTTTTATAGATGAGGAAACTGAGGGAAGCAGGATTAAGTGACCTGCCCAGGGTCACATGGCTAGTAAGTGTCTGAGGCCAGATATGAACTCAGAGAGATGAGTCTTCCTGACTCCAGGCCCAACATTCTATCCACCATGCCACCTAATTAATTTATGCATATGGTCTAAAAATCACATGATTCTTAACACCCTCAGCTAGTTCTACTTTCCTCCATTCTTCAGAAATAGAAGAGGGCAGAACGAGACTAGGGCTATTTTGTATTTTTAGCTCTTCTGGGGTTTCCATGGCTAAAGAAATTATTCCGTATAAATTAATGGCTCATCTACTGGTAGGCAAGATGGTCCTTGGAAAACCATTGCCAGCACCTCACTTGAAGCTATTGTGCCTTGATGGAACCTGACAGAATTTTGCCCTCAAAGTGTCTTTGAGAATCCAGAATCACTTGCACACCAGAGTGAGGCCCTGGGGTAAGAATTGTCTTATTCCTCAAATATTGAGGCACAGAGTGGCCCTTCAACCTAGAATGGTGGACAGGCAAATAGAGCCACCAGAATTACTAGAGTTCCTGTCATGTCTTCACTGTAACTGGCTCCAGTTACTGTTTATTCTTTCTAGGTCTGCTTTAACAGACATGGCCCCCTGCTCCAACCCCACAGACATTTGTCAGCTCTGACGTGTCCTCTGGAAAGTTTCCAGCTCCACTTGGTTGGCTGGCCTCCAATTTGGCCTGTGGCACTATGGCAACAGCCAATTTGCAACAATAATAAACTGGCAATCCTTTAAAAATATTCAACAAGTCATACTTTTCATAAATTCAGAGTGGGCTTCTAATTAGTATAAATTAGTGAAATCTTAATTAAGCATGGGTTGCACATGAGGACAATTTCCTGATTAACCTTGACCTATCTCTTGTATCTCTAGAGACAGAATAAAACCTTAAATGTTATGCAAGTCTAAGAATTGAATCCCAAGGAAACAAGAAGATTGGATTAGTCTCATAAATTTATGTTATACTCTTCCCCCCTCCCCTAACCACCTCACCACACCTTCTACCTTTTGTGGACCCTCATTAACTGTCGAGACTGTTTTGAATAGTGATCATAAGCTTGAGTTCGCTTTCCCTTACATGAAGCATGACAGGGTTTCAGAGAAACAAAAATCCCGAGCTGCTCAATGGGGTAATCCTTGGGGGAGAAGTATAGTATAGACCTGACTTGTCCAAATCCACACGTCAATACCTGATAAATTCAGAAAACGGATCTTGAAGAAATCATGTAACAGTTCTAAAAGGGTGTTTAGTAAGATTTAGCTCCTATGATTCCTTTTTATCCGCAAGATTTTGTGTTCAATCTCATTGAGTCATGAGATTTTCTGACATATTTTGGGAGCATTGCTAACTACAATTTGGTAAAAAATGTGCCTTGGAAGGTGAAAATGATTTCAAGTCTGGGAATTACTTCAAAGCCTAAACCTGAATAAAATACATGGCCATAGCTCTGGTATTTTTATTCTGACTCCCAATCTCTATTTCCTTTACCTCCACACATGACATTGGAATAGAGACTGCGGCAGTGATTTGATTGATACAGTTTTGGAGAGTTCCCTCTTCAGTTATTTCAGTGATATCTGACTTCGTGACCCCATTTGGTGTTTTCTTGGCAAAGATACCAGAGTGATTTGCCATTTCCTTCTATAGCTCATTTCACAGATGAAACTGAGGCAAACAGGGTTAAGTGACTTGGCCAGGGTCACACAGCTAGCGAGTGTCTGAAGCCATATTTGAACACAGATCTCCCTGATTCCAAGCCTGGTGCTCTATCCACTGTGCTACCCAGCTGCCTCCCTTACCTACAGTACTTACAGGGTAAGTGACTTGCCCAGCTTCCCTCTATGTCAGAGTCAAAACTTGAACTCAATTTTGCATCCGAGGTCTTTGTTCTCTCCATTGTGCCAAACTGCCTCCACTTAGTTACTCTCCTATCTTATTTATTAATTAACTTTATTGTTATTATATCATGGGATCTTAGATCTAGAATTTGAAAGAATCTAGAGGCCATCTATTATAATCCTCTTATTTAATAAATTAAGAAACTGAGACCTAGAGAGAATAAGTTACTTGCTCAGGGTCACACAGGTAGCGAGGATCAGAGCTGATCCAGAACCCAGGATACCAGATTCCCAATCTTTGCACAGTACCATACCCTCTCTAGTCTTTTGAAAATTGATGCCAAAGGACAAAGCCAGTGACTCTTCTGCACCCCAGACAATGGGCCCGTTACTCTGGAATCATGTTCTCCTGACACTCAGTCTAGACAGTCCAATTCCACTTTGGGAGAACTATATTGTTTCCGTGAAAAATCGCTTCTTGTGTTGACTCAACTTCTTCTCCCCCTACTTCACTTCCATGGTACAAATCAACACAAGCTCATCAGCAAAATTTTTAGTAACTTCTCGTTACCTTCCTCAGTGCACTTTGGAGGAAGGAGCAGCATCCCTCGGAAGCATGAGCTAGAATGTTAAGTGCTGCTCAGACATTTGAACATAATGTGCCCTGCTCCCAAGGCTTCTGTCGCATTATTGGTATGGTAATTATTACAGCAAATGATAAAATACTGCAAAATTGTTTCTCCCCCCCTTCTTAATGACATAAATAAAAGAAGCAATTAATTTTATACAATAAAAACAAGCAATACAATAACTTACAAATCTGGAGTTTCTTCATTATTACATCAAATTGCAAAATGGAAACATGTAATTTCAAAAGGCTCCAAAGTAAAAATGGAAACACAGCTGACGCTGCGTCAGCATGGAGGCGGCACCATCAACGTGGGGCTTACACATAGCCCAGCCGCCAACTTTCTCTCTCTCTCTCTCTCTCTCTCTCTCTCTCTCTCTCTC
>NW_027187340.1:960049-1050977 GCF_028583685.1 Petaurus breviceps papuanus
TCTCTCTCTCTCTGTCTCTCTGTCTCTCTCTGTCTCTCTCTGTCAGGCCAGATATAATTTTGCAAAAAGAAATTCAGATCAGAGTCATCTCTAAGATGACTAACAATGGTCTTGTCTCCCCTCACCCTTTAGCTCAGCATTCTAGGTGTTGCTGTTCCCAGACTCTAACTCTACTTGTCTGAGCTTTCAGGAGTGGGAAGGCTATGATTGGTCTTGTCCTTTCACTATCTAGGAAGATAAGTAGGGAGACAAATCTCCCATGGGTAATGACCATAGGTTTGTTTGTTTTTCCAATGCATAGTGTGAACTCAAACTGCATGTATAGTATGGTATGGTCCACCATCATTGTCAGCTAGCCTTGGAAATCCACAGGTTCAGGGCTGACATTAGGATTTGTTTGTTTTTGTGACTGAAAAATGCTAACATATTTTCCTTGACATCTTGTACCATTTTTTACAAGTATTCAGGGCTCATGCCTTGCTTTGCATGGAAAATGTATTTCCACAGTTGTCAGAATGATGGACAGGGAGAGAATGATAGGACAGAGCGGTGATCTGGGCTTGTTATTACATACAATAGCCTGGTAAGAATCATGATGTGTTGGTGAGACAAACTGTGTCCCATTCTGGAACATATTAGGTTTGTCTCCAGGACACACATGACTTCACTAGGGTGTCTAACCTCATTCATAATAGATGCTAATCTTTTCAGGGCTGACTGATGACAGCACTTCCTGCCCTTCACGGAATTAGAGCCGGGTTTTATCAAAGGACTCAAACTGCCTGCTAATTAGACTAATTCCCTTCATCATGAATTATTTATTTCCATTGGTAACCGATCACTGTGACATTAATGGGTTCTGCTCAACTTAGTTTTCTACTAATACACACTATGAGTTAAATGTTGAAAAACTCCTGATACTTCACTCCAGGTCAAATATATTTTTGTCTACCATTTGACAGATTTGATGAAGTTTTTGATGATTAAAGTTCAAATAGGAGAGAAGGGAAGTTCTGATTTGGTTTAAGCAAGAAATCAAGTTTTCTCCACCCTAACCCCAACCCTCATTTAACTAAGTTCAGATTCTTTTAACTAAGTCTTAACTTAGTCAAAATTGACCTCTGCACTGAGGAATATTGTCTGTGCTGTTTTTCTCTCAGGATCATACCATATATTTGCCTGTGATTCTAAATAGCATCTAATGATGATGATGATGAGGAGGAGGAAGATTATTCTGATGATGACAGAATCTTTTCCTAAATAAGAGAAGCGGTGTAGAATAGTGACTCTTGGTAAGTCACTCTGAATACCCTAGGCATGCTCTGAGAATAGCATTTCTCATGCTTCTTGGCCTCTATGTAGCATTTGACAGTGGTAGCTACCTACTTTGTCTTGGATACTCCTCTCAGCTTGTGGTAAGAGCTTTCTCTCTTGGTTCTCCTCCTACCTGCCTGCTTCTTCTCAGTCTCCTTTGCTGAATCATCACCCATATTATGTTCTTGGTGTGTGGTTCTGTCCCAGACCCACTTCTCTCTCAGATGAACATCTCTGTGCAGTTTCCATGGTTTTACTTACCATCTCTATACAGATGACTTCCAGATCTATGTATCCAGCCTCCATCTCTTTCCCATCTCACCTAGTACACAGAATGGGATGTCCCATTTAATTCTCAGACTCAGCATTCATTATCTCAGAATTCATTATCTTTCCCACAAAACCCTTTCTCTTATGAACTTCCCTATTTCTGTCAAGTGGTCTACCCACCTTGTTTTTCTCTTCTCTGATCCATAATCCATACAGCTATTAGGTGTGACCACATCACCCCTTTGCTCAGTAAATTTCAGCGGCTCCTTGTTACCTCTAAGATCAGTACAAAATACTTTATGTGGCATTTAAAATAGCTCTTCACATCCTAGCTCAAACATATCTTTCCAACTTTACTAAACATATTTCCCCTTTAGGTAGTTTATAATCCTATGAAATAGCCTAGCTATTTCTCACACACAATATTCTATGTATTGTCTCTGTGACTTTTAACAGGTTGACTCCCATGCCTGGAATTCACTCACTCCTCACCTCTACCTTGTAGAAACCATAGATTCATTCAAAGCTTACCTCAATCATCATCTTTTTTTTTCTTCCTTTTCAGAGTTTTTTGTGTTAAGTGTCTGAGGCAGGATTTGAACTCAGGTCCTCCAGACTCCAGGGCTTGTGCTCTATTCACTGCGCCACCTAGGTGCCCCTCAAGCACCATCTTCTAAACCATATGTTAATGAATGTTAGATAGCAGTGTCCAAGTTCTTGTAATTACATAGTATATAAATATGAGTATATACCGTATTTCATCACATAATACTGCAGGTTTTGTGCCAATTGTGTGTTTTTTTTTTTTTTGGCAAAAAAGTGGGGTGTGACCATTACTGTGAAGCTTTTTTAAAAAAATCGTGCCAGTATTACTTAAAAATCATTTATTACTAAACCGTATTTGGCACACCGTTAGGAAGGATAGAATACCCGTGAATACACATTACAATGAAAACTGACAATGTGCAAGATGTAAACTCTTATCCGCGTGCCGCTGGCGACTGCATTGCTCTCTGTTTGCCTTTAAGCGGCGTGATGAACAGAATTATGCCATGTGATGATTACGCAATGAAAGGTTATGGACCGACTTTTGAGCTGATAAAAAAAACACGCAGGGTGCAACTATTATGCAGTAGTGAAGATTATGCAGTGAAATATGGTCATTTAATATATATAGCATACAAGTTATTATATAAATTATATGTATTTACTTAAGTAACATTTATTTTCTATATATTTTTCATATACTTGTATATACATATGCTGTCTCCTCTGATAGAGTGTAAGCTCTTTTAGGGCACAGATTATTTTTATTTTTAAAAAAAATCCAGAATGCCTGGTATATATAGTGGGTGTCATGTATTCTGTCAATACCACAAGGTAGCATTTATTTTAAAAATGTGCTTTGGGGCAGCTAGGTGGCACAGTGAATAGAGCACTGGCCCTGGAGTCAGGATGACCTGAGTTCAAATCCAGCCTCAGACACTTAACACACACACAAAAAAAACTAGCCGTGTCAACTTGGGCAAGTCACTTAACCCTAACTGCCCCCCCCCCCCCCCAAAAAAAAAAGCAAAACAAAAAAAAGCTCTTCCTCCAATACCATAAAAGTCAAACATTTGTGGCTTAATATTATACTCACTTAGGTTCTGAGATCCTATAAAATCTAGAAATTTTCTAAACAGATTTTCATTGAAAATTCACCATTGAAGCTTATCAGTAAGTTCTGCTTAGGGGATCAAGCATGATGGATGACCATGGAGGAGTAAGATATGGAAAGATTTCCTCCCTGCTTTACTTCTTGAGAGACAAAATGGACTAGTGGATAAGGTACTGGCCTTGGAATAAGGAAGACCTAGGTTCAAGTCCTCAGATACCTATATGATCAAGGACAAATCACTTAATCTTTTTGTGCCTCAGTTTCCTCATCATAAAATGAAGGGGTTGAACTCAATGCCCTTTAGGTCCATTCTATGCTCCTATGGCTAGAGTTATGGTAAACCAATTTCAGAAAGATAGCCTAATTTTGAAAAGCTGATAGGTAAATCACATGTACCTTCAGTTCTACCTAAAAGTCCAGAGGATCATAAGTTTACTGTTAGGAGAAAATGTCCTAATAATCCAGCCTACTCCTCCATTTTACAGATAAAGAAACCGAGATTATGTTATTTGACCAAGGTCACATAAGTAGTCATTGATAGATCTGGGATTTGAACCTTGAGCCTTTGTCCTTCAACCCAGACATCTTTCCACTGTATCGAACAGATAAACTAGAACAACTTGTATTCATGACTTTGAGGCTTGCACATGTAACAGACCTTACACTGGACCTCCTAAAAGAATTTGGTCTTTATACATGAGATACATTTAAATTAAAATAATAAGGCATCACTTGCAATAAGGTCCATAGTTCTAAGAATACAGGAAGCTCACTGACACAGAAGCAATTGCTTACTTACTGTACCAGATCTGTGCTGAGTAGAACACACATGAATGATACATGGCAATGTCCAAGTACCGAAGCAGTGCTCGATGGTGAATGAAAGAGGAGTGGATGACCCCTGGCAACATGGGGGAAAGGCATGCTTTAATGACACACTTAAGAGCAAATTCAGGTTATTCAGCATAGCTGAGGAATGCTGAAGAACAATAACAGGAGAAAGACCAGCATGACAAGCAGTAATTAGAGAAGGGGCAGCTATTTTTGAACAAAGACATCACACAGACCATAATGCAATGAGGCGGAACCACAAACAGCAACAGGTTCTTCTGAAAGCAGCTAGAATTCTAAATCAAAGGTCAGTCCTTTCTCTCTCTCCCCCTCCCCCTTTCTCTTCTCTCTCCCCCTCTTCCTTTCTCTTCCTTCCCCCTCTTCCTCTCCCTCCTTCTTTTTCTCCCCTTCCCTCCCTCTTCTTCTCCCTTTTTCCTCTTCTTTCTTCTTCCCTCTCTCTGTGCCTTCCCCACACTCCCTCCCTCTTTCTCTCTGCCTCACCCATCCCATCAACCTTTCCCTCTCTTTCCTTCTCCTTCTTTCTTGCTTTTTACCCTCTGTTCCCTTCCCCTCTCTCTTTTCCTCTTTTTATCCTTTTTTCCTCTCTCCTGTTTCTCTTGTTCTCTTTCCTCCATCTCCTTGTTCTTATCCCTCTTTCTCTCTCTCCTACCACTTTCCACCTCCCTTTCCCTTTCCTCCCTCTTTTTCTTACCCCTGCTCCATCCCCTTCTTTCCTCTCTCCCCCTCCTCTCTCCTTCTTCTTAACTCCCTTTTTCCTTCATTTTCTCTCCTTTTCCCTCTCCTACTCTCCCTCTCTATGTGTAAAAATGATTGCCATTCACAAATCAGTTTTCCCGAATATGCCCACATACACCTTCAGAAATCCTTTTAATATGCAGAATGAAACAGATTGTGTATACTTCTGATCACTATTAACTACTTATTAAATGTGATCCTATTTTCTCTAATTTTTTTACAGCCTTCTTGAGATTTTTAGCATTTTATGCTAAAATGTTTGCCACCCAACTCACATCAAATCTACAACTTAGAAAATGAGGGTGTTTTCTGGATACATGTCCGCATGTAGCATGCTACTTTTATCACGAAAAAGGCAGCCACTCTTCACATGTGACAAATCCTATGCTGAGGGCCAGGTGAGTCTATACCATGATGGGATAGGCACGAGGATTTTTGAATATATATCATAAGGCACAAAAGAAATTAGAAAATCTATGACAGGCAAAATTACACAAGAATTTCCATAAGAGAATCCGTATAATTAACATGTTAATTAATAGCACAGACGGTTCATTGTTTATAGTCAGTGAACATGTCTATTTATCTATATATCTGTAATGCCACATGTTTTAAATGAATATTCAATCAAACCACTACTGGACTACTCTGGCTGAAATCACAGGTATTATTTTTCCACTTTAGACATAATTAAGGATAAGTAAGAGAAAATTGTGAGCTATAAGGTCATCTTTGCAGTGGAGAGTTTGAGTCTATCTATGGAGGTGTGTATTTTATTGTCATTGTTCTTTTTTATTTATTTTCTAGCTCTCAAATGAATTGAGCTGTTAACAGAAATTTCTCCCAAAATATTTTGGAAGGAACAAGTATTTATTCAGCACCTGCTGTATGCTAGCTCACTGTGAAAAGCACATTACAAATATTATCTCATTTGATTTTTTTCAAAACCCTAGTATGAAGGTGATAATATTATCCCCATTTTACAGTTGGGGAACCCAAGGCAGACCATTTAAATGACTTGCCCAGGGTCACATAACTAGTAAATGTCTGAGGTTAGATTTCAACATGAATCTTCCTGACTGTAAGCCCAGTTCTCCCATTGCCAACCACTCTTTATCTCTCTGTCTCTGTCTCTGTCTCTCCCTCTCTACATATATACATACATACTTGTTCAGGAACTTCAGGCTATTGTTGCTGTTTTTTTTTTTTAAATCGTAACCCTGTTCCTAATTTCAAATATTATTTGATGACCCACTGAGCGATAGCAGTAAAATCTCAAACATTACTAATGGTGGTTTAACTTTCTATGAAATAATCTTAGCCAGTGAGAATCACTGACAAATTCCAGATATATCAGAGCCTTGTTTAGAATTTTATCTTGTTATTACCTTTAGATGCTAATATTTTAAATTATTTTTAGTACTTTAAAAGAAGGTGCCACCTCTTAAGGCACCTTTAAAGCTAACTTTGATTGATTTGTATTAATTGTAAATTCTAGTATGAGGTCAGAAAAAATGACCAAGTAATCAGTCCAATGGATTTTTAGCCTCTGACCCCAATCAGCCCGAGTCTCACCTAAGTTCTATTAATTTCTTAACAACAACAACAACACACACACACAGAACTGATTAGTATACTAGACTTTCCCTCCTTTTCAATCCATACTCCACACAGCTGCCTAATTGATATTCCATGACTTTTCCTGTTCAAGAAACTTCAGTGGCTCCCCAGTGCTTTTTAGATAAAATAAAAACTCCTTTATTTAGCATGTATGACCCTTTACTAAATGACCTAACAGTACATTCCCTAATGTACTCTAGAGGCAGCTAGGTGATATGACAGAACATTCAATAATAAATCCATCAATAAACACTTATTAAGCACCTACTATGTCAGGCACGCTGCTAAGCTCTTGAGATACAAAAAAGAAAAAAGACAGTGTTTGCCCTCAAGGAGTTTACAGTCTAATAGGTGGGGTACTGGGCCAAAAGTTAAAAAGATCTGAGTTAAAAATTTGACCTCAGACATTTATTAACTGCGTGACTGTGGCCAAGTCGCTTAACTTCTGTCTGCCTCAGTTTCCTCAACTGTTAAATGGAGGTAATAATAGTACTACTTCCCGTTGTAAGAATCATATGAGATCTTTGTCAAGTACTTAGTACAGTGCTTGACACATAATAAATCCTCCCTCCTTTTGCTCCTTCCTTCCTTCCTTCTTTCCTTCCTTTCTTCCTACCTTCTTCCCCTTCACTTCTTAATTTCCACCCACCCACCCTCCTTCCCTTCCCCCCCCCTCCCTCCTCCCCTCCCTTCCCTTCCCTTCCCTTCCCTTCCCTTCCCTTCCCTTCCCTTCCCTCCTTTCTCCCTTCCTTCCTTTTTTCCTACCTTTTCCCTCCCTTCCTCCCTTCTTCCCTCCCTCCCGTCCTTCTGATCAAGCTGTATTTGCTGTTGTTCACAAATGAGATTCCACCTGCACCTTAATGCTTTTTTCTGTAAACTGCCCCCCATTATTGGAATGCTGTAACCTACTTAGCTCTCTCCCAAGTTCAGTTCTAGCACCACTACCTTTAGAGCTACCCAGCCCACAAATGACTATACTCACTGATCTGTGAATATGTTACATCACTTCTAGTAGAAGGTAAGCTCCTTGAGGGCAGGAGTTGCCTCACTTTTGCACTTATATCAGCAGAACTGAGCCTTAGGCTTTTTGCGTGATAGCTACTTAATACATGTTTGTTGAATTGAATATATTCATTTCTAAAGATACTATTTGAGTTCTGGCATGGTAAGGAAAATTATTAAAATGTGACAAGTTAAATACAATTAGCAAAAAATTAAGTATGCTGCTCCAAACCACAGTAACTAATAGAGATTCTAAGCAAACCTGCTATAGACAAGATGACTCATGGAGGAGAATTACTTCAAGAATTTTGTGCTTTTCCACCCCTATTGGAAACACAGCCTTCTTCTAGGTGATAGGATGAGTTCTGACTCCTGGAAGAAATTTTAAAACACTCTAAATAGATTAATATGCCATGCTTCTTTACTAGGTGGGGTATCCCAGGACAGGTTCACAAATAAGTCTGCATTGAGGTGTCTTCATCAACTGCATTGAGTTAAAGATGCCTGGGTAGGAGACATCACATAAATAGAACCATGTGTACCCAACAGCCACATTGTTCTTCTACAAGGCAATGCTATAAAAAGCAGTGACAATCTTAGTCTGATGCTCATGATCTGACCTGGTTATTCACTCACCCATGACAAAAAATTTTCAAAATTATCGGGTTCCACAAGTGGAATTCTTAAAGAGACATGAACCAGGTCTTCTTCCTCTGAAGTGCTGAGAATATTTCTTTATTGTGTACTCATGTCAGTCAGTATTTCTCTCTTGGACTACCTATAACCTGTAGTTCTTACCTATCTGTGAGAAGTTAGATTGGGGGAGGGATTCACCAGTAACAAAACGTGACCTCAGAAGAGGCTAATTCAGATCCTGTCTGAGAATAGTGCTTAGACTAGCCTTGTTCTGGGGGAGCTAGGCAGCCCAGTGAATAGAGCACTGGCCTAGAGTCAGGAAGGTCTGAATTCAAATTTAGCTGTAGGCAGTAGATGTATGACCCTGGGCAAGTCACTTAACCCTGTTTGCCTCACTTTCCTCACCTGGAAAATGATCTGGAGAAGGAAATGGCAAGCCACTCCAGTATCTCTGGCAAGAAAACTTCAAATGGGGTCACAAAGAGTTGGACATGACTGAACAACACCAATGTTTGTTCCCTTGATACCATACTAAAAAAGTAAGCACCCTCGAAATTCATAGAACCATAGATTTAATGTTTAATAGAACCATAGATTTAAAATTGTAGGAGTCCTTAAAGATCATCTTAGTCTAGCCACTTCATTTTACAAATGAGGAAACTGAGGACCAGAGAATTCAAATGACTTGACCAAGATCACACAAGATGTACAAAGAAGGGTCAGGATTTGAACCTAAGTCCTCTGATTAAAAATCTAGTGCAAACCAGTCAAGATAGGTTTATTAGAACTATCACCTTCTTAACAAGTAGGAGTAACAATATCATGCACTATCTAACAGTTTCTTTTTCACTTTAGCCTGTCATTAGTAGTTTTATTCAGTTAATAGTACTGAAAGTTATTGCTATCCATTAATTCTAACACTTGGCATCCCTGACACCCCTTCTCTATCTCCCCCACGGAATTTATTAGCTGGAATACAGTTTGGGGGAGAGAATACTTTCCATTCAATTAAACTCAATTAAACTTCTCTATCACCAAGAGTTTAGACAGTAGGAGCTTTAGGTCAGTTCATCAAGAAGTCATTGATATAGATATCTTGAACACTGATTCATCATACAGCATCTTGGACCACTGTTAGTCAACAATAAACAAACAGCTAGATTTAAATACAGTGATTTTTAAAAGATGTTTTGCCAAAGAGTATAACCAAGTCAGTAAAACGGTGAAGAACCTTACATGATTTTGTGGAAAATACCATTGTTCAAATGTTATTAATTCAACATCTGTTTGTTGAGTACCTACTATATGCTAAACACTGGGGATGCATAGATGTATAAGACATGGGTTCTGCCATTAGGGAACCTAATTAAGACAATTATTGCACAAATAATAACAGTGTAAGATAATATAAGTTAAGAGCTGACAAACATGGTAGAATAATAGTTCTATAAAAGTTCGGAGGAGGGGTGTTTTAATGTGGTATAAATGGGATTTTAAATTCAGAATCTGAGCAGGTATAGATGGGTGTAGAGGGAATTGCAGGTGGACGATATAGCAAAGATAAGATCAGGAAACATTAAGAGATATTTGAGGAATGGTAACCAAGCTCGGCTAAAATATAGGACATACATAGGGAAACATGAAAGATAAGGCTAGCAATATTGGTTGGGTAGACTCTGTGAATCCACTCAGACACTTAGCTGTGTGACCCTGTCACTTAACCTTGTTTGCCTCAGTTTCCACATCTATAAAATGAACTGGAAAAGGAAATGGGAAATTGCTCTTGCATCTTTGCCAAGAAAACCCCAAATGGAGTCACAGAGAGTCCGACACCACTGAAACAACTGAATAACAACCACAAAAGAATTTGTGAAGGCTCTTGAATCCCAGGTTTGGGAGTCAAGACTTTATACTTCTATATTGTACAGTCATTAAAAATTTTTTAAAATGGAAGTAAAAATCAAAACTCTGCTATAGGAAAATTAATTGAGTAGCAGTATACAAGAGAGCCTGGAAGAAGGGGGACATGGTAGGAGGCTATTTATTCAGGCATAAAGCAATGAGAGTCTGAACCAGAATCTTTGCAGTGTGAATAAAATGAAGTGACAAGAGATGAAGCCAAGAAAAAAATGGACATATTGATTATTTAAAAAGAGAAGGAATTTTAAAAATGACTTTAAGGCATTATCTCTGGGTGAGTGAGAGAATGGTCATGTCATTAAGAGAAAATGATGTTAGATAGCATAGGCGGAAAAATGAGAAGTTAGTCTTGGAGCATTATACACACACATACACACACATGCACACATACACACATGGAGGGGAGAGAGAGACAGAGACAGAGAGAGACAGAGAAAGACAGAGAGAGACAGAGAAAGACAGAGAGAGACAGAGAGAGGAGAGAGACAGAGAGAGAGAAAGAGAGAGACAGAGAGAGAGAGAGAGAGAGAGATGTGGAATTATTTAGGTACTACAGGGACATCCAGTTAGAAATACCTAACAGGTAGTTATAAAGATGGACTGATCTACAGTAATTCTCTATATACAGTAGGAGCTTAATACATATTTGGTCAATAAATTAACATGCATGAAAGTATCGTTGCTGTACAATGAAAGTGTTAATTTGGCTGGGATGTATGTGAGTAGATTAGCCAGAAGACTGGAAACATGGAAATTGTAGGAGATTCTTGCAGTGGTCTCGGCAAAAAGTCTTGCTTTAGGGTCATATTGATGGAAACAATGATGGAGAGACTGATATTTTTATTGGGAAAAGAAGTCAAAGAAAATCCAATGGTTCTATGCCTGGTGAACATAAAATGCCTGGGTCTACATGGTAGTGTCATTAACAGAAGTGAAGATTCAGGAAAAAGGGGAGGTTTTGAGGAAGAAGTGATTAGTGCAGTTGAGTCTATGTTGAGTGTTAGGTGTTAGGGACAAACAATTGGAAATATAGGATCAGAATTGGAAGAAAAGTCAAGCTGAAAATAAGGGTTTTTATCATCACCAGCTTAGAGATGGTATTTAAAGTCATAGAAGGGGTAAAATAATCAAAAGCATGAGTATCAGAAGGGATGATATAATAATTGGCATGGAGACTTTTCCTCTGTGGATCCTGATTATCATAAGTAAGCATGTTTTTCTTGATGCAAGATACCTTGAAAGAATATGTCAACTACAGAGGAATAGTTCTATAAGAGTTGGTGACAATACTGGCCCTCATCCATATTTTTTTTTTAAGCAATCGGGGTTAAGTAACTTGCTCAAGGTTACACGGCCAGTTATTTCTGGGTGTGGTGCTGAGTATCTGAGCCCAGATTTGATCCAGGTCATCCCGACACTGGAGCCGGTGCTTTTACTCGCTGAGCCATCTGGCCACCCCTCCCCATATTAATAGTACAGAAGTTTGGGGTTTTTTTTCCTGATAGGTGGAAATGGAGTATTATCCTCAGTGTGGTTTGGTGGGAAGAAAACTTGGCCTTGATTTGAATATATATAAATTTATATTCCCTTCAACTATTCTCCTACCGAGAAAAGTTTCACAATTTCATAATTACAATTATTGTTTTTCCATGTAGGCATGTAAATAGTTCAACTTTGATAAGTTCCTTATGATTTCTTTTCCCTGTTTACCTTCTCATACTTCTCTTGATTCTTGTATTTGAATGTCAAATTTTCTATTCAACTTTGATTTTTTCATCAAGAATGCTTGAAAGTCCTCTATTTCATTGAAAGACCATATTTTCCCCTGAAACATGATACTCAGTTTTTCTTGGTAGGTGATTCTTGGTTTTAATCCTAGCTCCTTTGATCTCCAGAATATCATATTCCAAGCCCATCAGTCCCTTACTGTAGAAGCTGCTAGATCCTGTGTTATCCTGATTGTGTTTCCACAATGTTCCAATTGTTTCTTCTTGGCTGTTTGTAATATTTTCTCCTTGATTTGGGAACTCCAGAACCTGGCTATAATATTCCTAGGATTTTTCTTTTTGGGATTTTTTTCAAGAGGTGATTGGTGAATTATTTCAATTTCTATTTTGCCCCCTGGTTCTAAAATATCAGGGCAATTTTCCTTGAGAATTTCTTGAAGGATGATTTCTAGGTTCTTTTTTTGATCACGGCTTTCAGGTAGTCCAATAATTTTTAAATTATCTCTCCTGGATCTATTTTTTAGGCCAGTAGTTTTTCCAATTAGATATTTCACATTGCCTTCTATTTTTTTCATTTGTTTGGATCTGTTTAATAGTATCTTGATTTCTCAAAAAGTCATTAGCTTCCATTTGCTCCAGTCTAATTCTGATGGAATTATTCTCTTCAGTGAGCTTTTGAAATTCTTTTTCCATCTGGCAAATTTGGCTTTTTAGGGCATTCTTCTCCTCATTGGCTTTTTGGGCCTCTTTTGCCATTTGAATTAGTCTATTTTTCAAGGTGTTATTTTCTTCAGTCAGGTTGTTGACTCTCTTTTCCTGATTTTCTTGCATAATTCTCATTTCTCTTTCCAATTTTTCCTCCACTTCTCTTACTTGATTTGAAAAGAAGTCAAAGAAAATCCAATGGTTCTATGCCTGGTGAACATAAAATGCCTGGGTCTACATGGTAGTGTCATTAACAGAAGTGAAGATTGTCTTCCTGCCATTCCATGCTTTGATCCTTTTCGTCCCTCAAAAAGGAATCTAAAGTTGGATTGCTGTGCTTGCTTTGCTTCCTTTGCTTGCTCATGTTGCTACTCAATTACTTGACTTTTGAGCTCGTTGCCATAGTAGAACTCTGCTTCCAGAGGGGAGATCTTTGTCCCAAATCTCTGGAATTTTCAGAGCTGCCAGAGCTATTAAGAGGGTGCCATCTCTACAGCCCCTACAATCTCTGGCTCACTGGTCACACACCTCAGGACCACCACCCAAGTCCATGATCCAGATCCAGGCAGGTTAAAGCAAGAGCGATTACCCTATGAATGGTTGCTTGTCCCCCATACAATCTGCAGGCCAGGAGCTCTGAAGCAGCCACCAGCTACAGGGCCTTAGTCCCTCTGCCACTTCTCACCCCAGTGGGCAGGGGCCAGACCCTCTCTTCCATCTCCCCCACTTCTAGCAGAGTTCTGCACTGATCTTTTACTCTTTCTTTGACATTTATGGTTGATATTTGTGAAAACCGCCACAGCTGCTGGTGGATCACAAAGTCCACTCTAGCCTCTCCTGGTCAGGGCTGCCCTGGGGCTAAAACCGCGGGTTCCTGTCCGCCTACTGGGCTGCCTTCAGTCAGAGATTTGTTTCTCTCTGTCACTTGGCAGGTTCTGTAGCTCTAAAATTTCTTTGGAGTCATATTTTATAGGTATTTGAGGTGGTTA
The DNA here is from genome assembly GCF_028583685.1 of Petaurus breviceps papuanus. Lineage (NCBI taxonomy): Eukaryota > Metazoa > Chordata > Mammalia > Diprotodontia > Petauridae > Petaurus > Petaurus breviceps. The sequence continues at coordinate 973,480 of NW_027187340.1, forward strand.
TGGGGGGATCTCACAGAGTTTTACTGTTTCTACACTGCCATCTTGGCTCCACCCCTGTATTTGCCAAATTTAATAAATAATTTTGCATGTCTATAATTTTTGGAAATGCCCAATGAAGAAATTTGTTTTGCTAACAATGCATATTTTGTTTTTCTTCTTATTTTAAAAATGAGGGTGAGTGGGAGGGGAAAGAAGACAGATTTTTGTTAATTGAAAAGTTTATTTGCTTTTACTATGCATTTTTAATAAATATTTTTTCTTTTTTAAATTTACTTTTAGTTTATAATATTCAGTTCCACAATACCTTAAGTTCCAAATTTTTCCCCCTCCCTCTTCTCCCCCTTCCCCGCCCCCCCCACCTATTGTGGCATACAATCAGATGTAAGTTATACAAATACCTTCACATTAAACATTATCAAGTTATAAAGAAGAATTATAACCAATGGAGTGAACAACGAGAAAGAAGGAATGAAACAAAACACAAAAGAGAGAGAGAGCAAGTAATTTGTTTCCATCTGCATTCAGATTCTGTAGTTCTTTCTCTGTATATGGATATCCTTTTTTGATGGGGGAGGTGATATGGAGATTAAATGTATTTCTGTTCACTGAAAAGAATAAAATAAAATTATTTTATATGTCTAAAAAAGGATAAGAAATAGGGTCCATGCAACTTCCACATATCCCTTGAATATAGTCTTCAAATTCTATGTACCACTTAATGTGTTTAAAGTGCTAGACCTAGGGTCAGGATTATCTGTGTTCAAATCCAGCCACAGACATTTACTGACCATGAGACCCTGGTCAAGTCACTTAACCTCTATCTGCCTCTGTTTCATTTTTCAAATGGGCATGATAATAGCACTTACTTCCCAAGGTTGTTGTAAAGATAAATGACATAATACTTGCAAAGAGCTTTACAGACTAAAATACTATATAGATGCTAGCTATTATATGGCAACTTGTCTATTGAACAAGCTAAAAAATGAGAAAGTACAACCATATTATTCACCCCCAAAGAACCAGGTTTCAAATGTTTTCTTCTATATATTATATATTTTTTATATTGTACCTTGAAGTCTGTGAAGTACTTTACATCCATTACCTCTTTTGATCCTCATGACAGCCCTATGTGGGTATTATTATTGTCATTATAGCATAGATAAGAAAACTGAGGCTGAAAAGAGGACTAAGTAATTTGACGAGGGTCACAGCTCGTAAATGTCTGAGGCTGGATTTACACTCAGTCAAGTTTTACTTGATTTACAATCAATTTAAAATTTAAGGATTTAGAAATTTACAATCAATTTAAAATCAAGTTTTCCTGATTTGACCCAATACTCTGTTTCATGACATAGATCTGCTACCTAGAACTTGGGTTTAAGTCCTGCCTCGAACAGGTATTTCCTGTCACTCAGTTTCTCAAGGTTCTAAAGCAATTCTTTTGAGACCTGTTAAGGAGAGGGATGGACTTACATGGGTAGAGGGCATATCGATAAATTGTACATCTAGTTCTTATCCTATCCCTACATGTATGGATAGCCACTACCTATTATTTAGCCATAGAAAGTATATGGGCTTCTACAGAATATCTCAAGCTTCAGATAACAGCAATCACTTTTGGCAAAAATGAACTATTATTATAATTGGTAGGTATCTTTTATTTCTATTCTAGCAACGATACTTTGGATTCCCTAGCAGAATCTGATTTCTGTTGACTTAGGACTGAAACAAGGCGTCTTTTAGCCCTACTACTACTATTCAATATTTGCTTTAAGGTAAGAACAACATTACTGGGGCCAAATTTCCCCTCCTGAAAGAACTCTATTCTACTGTATGCAGATGATAGAGTTCTAATATCATTTATTCATGTAAGTCTTAACAAGCTTCTGTCAAAACTCAGTAGCTATTGAAAATAAATCAATAAATGTAAAGTACTCAAAAACAGAAGTGATGGTTTTGTGGAAAAAAATCAGCAAATTTTGACATGCTATAAAATCAACTAATCAAGTAATGTCAGCAACTTAACAATCTAGGTGTTTTAATGAAATATTCTCTGGGAAAATTGAAAGAAAAAAAATCACAGTCACTCAAACAACAGATTATTAACAACACAAAATAAGTAGGCACTTGATAGATCTTGTTTTCAAAATCTTCCAAAGAGAAGTATTGGCCAACATTACATATAGTGCAGAAAGGTGGGGCTCAGACATCTGGTTGACAGGACTAGAAATGCTACCCAAAAAGCTATAACAAATTTGTTGTCCATTTAACTACATGTCATGCATGGATGAATAGCCATTAGATATAAATGCTGGTAGTTGTTTGCTTGGTCATGTTTTTCTTTTTTTTAATTTGATAAGTCTAAAAATTTTAAAAAATCTAAAAAAAATTTCCACATCTTAAATCCTTTAGCATTCTCATAATTGGGTAATTTATAGCACAGAATATATGAATGAATGAATGAATGAATGAATGAATGAATGAAGAAAGAATGAAGGATTTATTAAGTGCCTACTGTGGGCAAAGCACTGTGGGTACAAATAGAAAATTAGGACAGTCCCTGCTCCAAGAGCTGGAGTTGCTTCCCAGGACCATGGCAGGGAGCCCTAGGTTGGAATCATTGCTATTTCCATGGCTTTGGGTTTGGGGTCCTTGGCTATTTCCATTAGGGTCTGAAGGGACATGGTGGTCAAGGTGATGTTTGACTTGCCTAGCATGTACTGCTTCTTATTTTTCCCTCAGGGTGCTTCAGTGCTTCACCTAGGCTGGTTTGCCTACCTTGAATGTGACCATTGGTTGGCAAGTGAGTATGGTTATTTATGGAAGATGTTTCCCTAGATGATGGCTATGAGGGCTTGACTGGAAGCAAGAGTGGTCACCTGTAGGAGGTTGCTCTATTTTCAGGGCTCCTGTGCCTATCGAAACAAATAAGGAACTTCAAAAAAGAACTTAAAAACCTGGGGGTGCAGAGAGTCATAGAATAACTGCTCATGGATATTGTCCGAGTTTGGTACTATAGAAAGAACCCACAGGAAGGAAGAAAAGAAGCAGCTTATCCACCCAACAATTCACAGGAGACAAAATCCAAGAATCTAATCAGATGAAATTCAATGGGAATAAATATAAAGTCTTTAACTTGAATACAAAAAGGCAGCATCACAAGTATAATAGGAAGAGCTTACCAGTTGTTCTGAAAATGACCTGGGGGTTTGGTGGACTACAACCTCCACATGAGTCAGTTGTGTGATGCAAAAACAACAATAACAAGGTGTTCTTGGATTGATCCTGAGAGAAGAGAAGCAAACAGTTTCTGGAGAGAGCAGGATGGAAATCCCTTTGGAGTGCTTTCATCAGACAGCCAGAATATTGTGTTAGTTTTTGGGAACCAAGTTTTAAGGTTATTGACAAATTGGAGCACTTAGGTCTATATTCCTGTCCAGGGAAGAACAGCCAATATACAGAAGGACCTCGAATCCATGACATATAATGATCAGTTGAAGGAACTAGGCATGTTTAGCCTAGAGAAAAGAAGACACCTGGGGAACAAGTCAACTGTGTTCCCTTATATGATGGACTTTCTTGTGGAAGACAATTAGTCTGGTTCTGTTTGGCCCCACTGAATTTTTATTTTGGGATCTCTTTCCTGAAGTGATTGGAGGATTCTTTCAATGCCTTTTTTTTGCTCTCCAGTTTCAGGATATCAAGGCTGATAATTTCTTGAAAGATGTTGTCCAGGTTCTCCTTTTGATTATGGCTTTCAAGTAGTTCAATTATTCTGATCTTTTTTCTCCTGGATCTATTTTCCAGATCATTTGTTTTTCCTATGAAATATTTTACTTTTTTTTAAAGCAATCGGGGTTAAGTAACTTGCTCAAGGTTACACGGCCAGTTATTTCTGGGTGTAGTGCTAAGTATCAGAGCCTGGATTCGATCCCAGATCATCCCGACTCTGGGGCTGGTGCTCTTACTCACTGAGTCACCTGGCCACCCCTACATTTTCTTCTTTACATTTTTCATTCTTTTGAATTTGTTTGATTGATTCTTGATGTCTCATAGAATCATTAGCTTCCACTTGCCCAATTCTAACTTTTAAGGAGTTGTTTTCTTCAGATAGCTTTTAAACTTCTTTTTCTATTTGTCCAATTGTACTTTTTAAGGAGTTGTTTTCTTCAGTTGATTTTTGTATCTCCTTTTTCATTAGGCCAATTCTACTTTTTAAGCAGTTGCTTTCTTTTTCCAAACCGTTGAACATTTTGCACAATTCTATTGCTTCCCTCTCATTTCTTTTCCCAATTTTTCTTCTACCTCTCATATGATTTTTACATTCCTTTTTGAGCTCTTCCATAAGTTCTTTCTGGGCTTGAAACCACTTCCCATTTTTGTTTGGGATTTTACCCATAGGTATTTTGACATTCTTGTCCTCTTCTGTGTTTGTGAACTGATGTTCCCTGTCACCATAAGAACTTTCTACGGTCAGATTCTTTTGTTGTGTTTTGCTCATCTTTTTTGGCCTTTTTCCTTTTTTTTAAATTTGAGTTCAGCCTCCGGGATGGAAAGGGCAATGTCTTAGGCTTCTTATGCCAGGGGCTTCAGGCCTTGGCTGTTCACCTGGTGCTGTACTGATGATTCCCTGAGGCCCACAGGGGACCCTTGTGTCTGGTGCTGCACTGAGGGGGTGGGGTGGAGGGTGGCTAGTGCTTTTGCAGGCTGGTAGCTTATCTGGTACTGAGTCAGGTCCTACTGTTGGTGCCTTGCTTGTGCTGTGGCTGGTAAGGTGTTTCTGTGCTTCCCCTAGGGCTACACTGAAGGACATGGTGATCTGACTACTGGAGGTTGCCTGTTTGCCTGGTGCTATACTGAAGCATGTGATGGTTCTTAGAGCTGGATTCTGCCCATTCCCCTGGCTATGTTGAGGCATGTGAGGGGTCCTGGTGTTGGTGTTCTCTTGATCTTACACACTGCGGCTCAGGATCACTTGCTGGTTTGTGAGATGGGGTTTCCTGCTGGCTTGCTGGGTCACTTTCTGGCCTGGACTGAGTTCCCCTTTCATGCAGTTGAGAAAGATTTGTCCTGTCAATGTTCCATGTTTCTTGGGCTGCAAGACTGTTTTAGTTCTTCTTTTTTGCTGGTTATGCTGTTCTAGGATTCATTTTGGGGAACTATATTATTGTTGTTTGGAGGTAAATATGGGAGAGTTACAGCAATTTCCTGCTTACTCCACCATCTTGGCTTCTAAACGTCTAACAAAGGGAAGGCCTCCTCAAAGCTGGGGTCCCATTCCTGTGATATATTCTCAAAATGGACTCAGGCATTTGTATGATCTTCTATCTCCCCTTTGAAAGCTATAATCTATCAGATAAGCTGCTGCTGTTCCTCATTAGGAAGCTCTCCAGATAGAAAAAAAATGTTTTCCCTGGAAAAAGTCTGGGAGTTCAGTAGAAATCTCCTGGGTTTTTTGTAACTGTGGTTGTGCAGGTGAAGGTGAACTAATTGATTTCTAAGATCTCTTTCCAGGTCTAAAGGTAGAATTCTAAGTTATTCATGGTATTCTAACTAATATTTACTTAAACCAATTCCAGAAAAAATGAGTTATTTGTTGGCTAACACAGACATGTGTCAGCTGTTTCAAAAATCAGAGCTGAAGTTATTTTAGACAGTATCATTAAATTGACACAGTGATGTAGTGGTCTGATGATGCCTTTGATAAAATTACTTCTGACTTACTAAATATGTTCATGCTCACTCTCAGTAACTTACTCTGAACATGGAACTGGACCTACACAATCAACAACTGATCAAAAAATATTTGTTGAGTGCCTACTATGTGCTAGGCACTTTGGGAATACAAACACAAAAATGAAGCACCCCTTGACCACAAGGAAAGTACATTCTATCTATTTAGTAAATAATAAATTGTTCAGAACTTGAATATTGAATTCATATCTATAAAGTACTTTGTACAGTTTAGTTGTTGCTAGATCCCTATGGTTTCTCTTCTCTACTTTTAAAAGAATATGTAGGGGTGGCCAGGTGGCTTAGCGTGTAAGAGCACTGGCTCCAGTGTAGGGATAACCTGGGGATCAAATCCGGGCTCAGATACTTAGCACCACACCCAGAAATAACTGGCCATGTAACCTTGAGCAAGTTACTTAACTCCAATTGCTTTAAAAAAAATGTAACCTATATAAAGCCAATGCTGAGGGAAAGAGAAACCAGACTAGACCATGTCAACTGCCTAGGGTCAAATTCCAATGCATTATCATGGCAAATAGAATCTAGTAAGAAGTTATCAGTCAGGTCAGAAGATGTGGCCCTATATTCTGAGAAAGGTTCTTGGAAAGATAATGATGATCTACTTCCCCAAGAAAAACAGAACCTATATTATCAAAACTAGGACCTTTAAACTCATCCAGAGATGAGGTCAACCAGTGACCTTACTTCAAGAATAAAAACAGGAAGGCCAAATTGTAGAGATCTTAATGCACTAACCAGTGGACTAACCACTGCTTAACCACTTCTCTCTTTATCTTGTTCCCAGTATTCCTACCTTGATTTATAGACTACTAAAGATGTAATGAGTCAAGGGTGTCATATAGGCTTGAGGTGTCAAATAAGAGGTTTTAAGGCCATGTCCTGTAACAATCCCAGTGCAGCCAGTGTAGCTGAAATCAGATTAAAATGTAATATTTAACAAAATGAGGAAAAATACAATAAGACATAGATGGTGTCAATATGTGGTTTTTCTATGTCAATATATACCTGTGAGGGTCCTTATGTACAATTTAATAGAATTTTCTTTTGCCTTTGATACCACTGACCTAGGCCAACTCTCTTATTTTACAAATAAAGAAACTAAAACCCTTAGAAATGGAAGAAAACAACAACATCTTGCTATGTGTGATTAGCCAGGAGACCTTGAGTAGGACTTTAATCTGTATTCAACACTAGCTTACTGTGTGACCTTGGATAGATCATTTCTCTCTTCTTTGGATTTCAATTTCCTCATCTGTAAAATGAGTAGTTTAGACTAAGTAATCTCTAAACTCTAAAATTCTATGATTCTGTTAGTTTAAGTCCAAAGAAAGAATGGTATTACCTTGGAATTATAAGGTAAGCCTTTGATAACAAGGCTAGGAAATAAATTTACTCCATGATTTTATTTGATGGACAGACACATCAATAATCTTTTCAGGAAGTTGAATACTGGAACTCTGTAGATGGTACATGTAAAGAATCTTACAGATCAACCTTAAAAATAGGGGCTTGTTGATGAGCTGCTAGATCTTGTGTGATAATGTGGCTTCATGATATTTTAATTGTTTCTTTCTGGCTGCTTGCACTATTTTCTTTATGACCTGATAGCTCTGGAATTTGGTTATAATATTTCTGGGAGTTTCATTTTGGGATCTTCTTCAGGAGGTGATTAGTGGACTCTTTCAATTTTTATTTTATTCACTGGTCCTTGGATACTGGAGTAGTTTTCCTTAATAATTTCTTGAAATATGATGTCTAGGCTCTTTTTTAATCATAGCTTTCAGGAAGTAGAGCTATTCTTAAATTATCTCTTCTCAATATATTTTCCAGATCAGTTGTTTTTCCTATGAGGAATTTCACATTTTCTTAATTTTTTTATTCTTTTGACTTTGTTTTATTATTTTTTTAAGCCTTGTGGAAATATTGGTTTGTATTTCCCCACTTCTAATTTTTAAAGAATTATTTTCATCAGTGGAATTTTGTACTTTTTTTACTATTTGGTCAATTCTATTAAAAAATGTTTTCTTCAGTATTTTAGTGCCTCTTACCAAGCTGTTAAGTGTATTTTCATAATTTTCTTTCATAATTCTCACTTCTTTTTCTAATATTTTTCCTCTACTACTCTTATTTGATTTTTAAAATCAATTTTAGCTCTTCCAGGAATTCTTCTTGGGTTTTTGCCCAATTGATTTTTTTTTTCAGATTGCTTGTAACTATTTTGATATCGTTGCCTTTTGAGTTTGTTCTTGATCTTCTCTATCATCAGAGTAATTTTTTATAGTGAGGTTTGTTTTTTGTTGCTTGCTTAATTTTCCAGAATATTTCTTGACTTTGAACTTTATGTTAAAGTTGAGCTCTGTTCCTGGGGTAGGGGTGAGGCATCCTGACCTTCAAGATTTTTCGCATTGCCATTTTTAGAGCTAGTTGTGGGAACTGGCAAGTTTTGGTGCTTCCAAGAATTCCTGTGTAAAGACCAGAGATGATAAGAAATTTGATGTTTAAATACAAGACTCAAGAGTAAACATAAAAAGGTAAACATGAAAGAGAATCATAAGGGAATCAATAAGGTTAAACTGTTTACATTCCTATATGAGAAGATGATACATGTAATTCTTAAGAACTTTATCTTTATTAGGGCAATTAGAAGGTCTCTATATAGACAGAGGGCAAAACTTGGAGTTGGTTATGTTGGGATAATGTTTTTAAAATGGATGGATGAGAAAGAGGGATGCATTAGAAGAAAGGGGAAAGGAGAGGAAAAATGAGGAAAATTATTTCACATAAAAGAAGTGCACAAAGAAGAGCTTTTACAGTGTAGGGGAAGAATATATATATATATATATATATATATATATATATATATATATATTAATACATAACATACATAACACACAATTGGATATAGAAATCTATGTTACCCAACAGGAAAGTAGGAGTAAAAGGAAATAAGAGAAAGGGGAAGGCAGATTAAGGGGGGCAGTAGCCAGAAACAAACCAGGTTTTAAAGGAGAGACAGAGTAAAAAGAGAGAGGAATAACAGAAAAAGCAGCACAGCTAGTGATCACAACTGTAAACATGAATGACATGAATCCACCCATAAAACAGATGTGGATAGTAGAATAGATTAAGAACTAGAATGCAGCAATATGTTGTTGATAAGAAACACACTTGAAACAGAGAGACATATACAAAGTTAAAATAAGGGGCTGGAGCAGAATCTATTATGCTTCAGCTGAAGTAAAAAAAAAAAGCAGGGATAGCAATCATAATCTTAGGCAATCAAAAGCAAAAATAGACCTAATTAAAACAGATAAACAGGGAAAGTACATCTTGCTAAAAGGCACCATAGAAAATGAAGTAATATCAATACTAAACATATACCAAATGACATAGCATCCAAATTCTTAAAGGAAAAGTTAAATGAATTATGGAAGGAAATAGAAAGTAAAACTATGTTAGTGTGGGCCTCAACTTTCCCTCCTGAGAGTTATGATAAATCTAACCACAAAATAAATAAGGAAGAAGTTAAGAAGATGAATAGAATTTTAAAATAGTTAGAAATGATTGACCTCTGGAGAAAATTGAATAAGAATAGAAAGGAGTACATCTTTTTCTCAGCAATACATGGCATCTTCACAAAAAATTGACCATGTATGAGGTATAAAAAAACCTCACAACCAAATGCAGAAAATCAGAAATATTAAATGCACCCTTTTCATACCATAATGCAATTAAATTATATTTAATAAAGGGCTATGGAAGCATAAATTAAAGATTAATTCTAAATTAAATAATCTAATCCTAAAGAATGAGTGGATTAAAGAACATATCATAGAAACAATCAGTAATTTTATCAAAGATAATGATAACAACAAGATGACATACCAAAATTTGTGGAATGTAGCCAAAGCAGTACTTAAGGGAAAATTTATGTCTCTAAATGCATACATCAATGAAAGAGAGAAAGAGCAGAACAATGAATTGGGTGTACAACTAAAAAAAACCTAGAAAAAAATTAAAAAGCAATTTAATACCAAAATGGAAAACTTGAAAATCAAAGAGAAATTAATGAAATTGAAAGTAAAATATCATTGAACTTACAAATAAAACTAGGAGTTGACTTTGTGGAAAAAATATATAAACCATTGATTTGATGGAAAAAGAAAGAAAACCAAATTACTAGTATCAAAAATGAAAAGAGTGAATGCACTACTAATAAAGATGAAATTAAAGAAATTTTTAGGAGTTATTTTGACCAATTATATGCCAGTAAAACTGACCATCTAAGTAAAATAGATGGAAATTTACAAAAATACAAAATGCTCTAATTAGCAGAAGAGGAAATAAAATGCTTAAATAACCCCATCTTAGAAAAAGAAATTGAATAAACCATAGATAAACTCCTTAAGAAAAAGTCCCCAGGAACAGATGGGTTTACAAGTGAATTCCACCAAACATTTAGGGAACAATTAATCTCAATACTATATAAATTATTTGTAAAATGGTTTTTAAAAAGAAGTTCTGCCAAATTCCTTTTATAACACAAATATGATTTAAATACCTAAACCAGAAAGAGCAAAAATGGAGAAAGAATGCTATAGACCAATTTCCCTAATGAATATTAATGCAAAAATTTTCAATAAAACACTAGCAAGGAGATTATAGTAATATATTACAAGGATCAAGCACTACGATCAGAGAGAATTTATACCAGAAATGAAGGACTAGCTCAATATTAGGAAAAGTATATTGATAATTTATAATATTAATAAAAACAGCAAAAATCTTATTATCATATCAACAGATGCAGAAAAACTTTTAACAAAATACAGTGTACTTTACTACTAAACCATTAGAAAGTATAGGAATGAATGGAGCCTTTCTTAAAATGATAAATATCTAAAACCAAGAGTAAGCATTATCTGTAATAGAATTAATCTAGAAGCCTTACCAATAAAATCAGGAGTAAAGCAAGGATATCTATTATCAAATTGCATTAGAAATGCTAGCTATGGCAATAAGAAAAAAAGAAGTTGAATAACTAAAATAGGCAATGAGGAAACAAAATTATTACTCTGCAGATGTTATGATGGTATACTTAGAGAAACCTAGAGAATCACCTAAAAAACTAGTTGAAACAGTAAACAACTTTAGGAAAGTTGCAGGATCTAAAATAAACCCACATAAATCATCAACATTTCTAAATATTACTAATAAAATCTAGCAGGAAGAGATAGAAAGAAAAATTCCATTTAAAATAACTATAGACATTACAAAACAGTTGGGAATCTATCTTCCAAGACATACCCAGGGACTATATGAATACAATTACAAAACACTTTTCACACAAATAATGATAGATCTAACCAATTGGAGAAATATTAATTGTTTAGGGGTAGGTCAAGCCAATATAATAAAATGATAATTCTACCTAAATTAATTTACTTATTCCTTATATACTTAATACCAATCAAACAATCAAAGAATTATTTTATAGAGCTAGAAAAATAAATTCATCTGGAAGGACAAAAAGTCAAGAATATCAAGGGAATCAATAAAAATAAAGGTGAAGCAGGGTGGAAAAATAGTACCAGATTTTAAACTATATTAGAAAGCAATAATCATTAAAACATTGTTGTATTGTCTAAGAAATAGAGTGGTAGATCAGTGGAATAGATTAAGTACACAGTACACACTAGTAAATGACCGTAGCGATTTAGCATTTGACAAACCAAAAGACAAAACTTTTGTGATAAGAACTCACCATCTGACAAAAATTTCAGAGAAAATTAGAAATTAGTTTGGCAGAAACTAAGTATAGACAAATATCTCATGCCATATACCAAAATAAGGCCAAAATGAACAAATGATGTGGATATAAAGGATGATATCATAAGTAAATTGTTTATGACAAACAAGAGATAGCACAGATGACAGGAAATAAAATACATAATTTGGATATCATGAAATTAAAAAGGTTTTTCACAAAGAAAACAAATATAGTAGGAATTAGAAGAAAAGTAGGGAACTGGGAAAAAGTTTGTCGTATTTTTTTTCTGATAAAGGCCTTATTCCTCAAATATATAGGGAATTGAGTCAAATTTATAAAAATAAGAGCCATTCCCCAGTTAGAAAATGGTCAAAGAATATTGTCAAAAGCAGCTTTCAGAAGATGAAATCAAAGCTATCATCGCATAAAAAATGCTCTAAATCACTATTGATTAGAGAAATGCAAAATTTTTATTTTGCAACACTGAGATACCATCTTACACTTATCAGATTGGTTAGCATGGCAGAAAAGGACATTGATAAATGCTGGAGAAGATGTGGAAAAATAGGTGCACTAACAATCTATTGGTAGAGTTGTGAATTAGTTGAACCATTCTGTAGAACAATTTGGAACTATGTCTAACAAGCTACAAAACTGTGCATACTCTTTCATCCAACAATACCAAAACTTGGTCTGAATCACAAGGAGATCAATGAAAAGGGAAAAGGATCTATATGTACAAAAATATTTATAACAGTTATTTTTGTAGTGGCAAAGAAATGGAAATTGAGGGGATGCCCAACAATTAGAGAATGGTTAAAAAATTTGTGGTATATGATTGTGAGGGAATGCATTTAAACTGTAAGGAATGATGAGCAGAATGATCTCAGAAAGACCTGGGAAGTCTTATATGAACTGATATAAAGTGAAGGGGCTAGAACCAGGAAAACACTGTACACAATCCCAGTAATATTGTAAAAATGATCAACACTAAAGGACTTAGCTACTTTGGTCAACAACAATGAACCAAAACAATACTAAAGGACCCATGATGAAAAATTTTGTCCACCTCCCGGGGTAGAACTGATGAACTCTGAGTGCAGTTTGAAGCATACTTTTTACGCTTTCTTTATGTTTCTTGCTTTTCATTGTGTTGTTGTTTTTTTTTAATATTGCTAATATGAAAATGTGTTTTGCATGGTTTCACATGCATGATTGTTATCCTATTGCTTACCTTCTCAAGACATGGGGAAGGGTCATGAGGAGAGAGAGAATTTGGAACTTAAAAAATTTTAAATGAATGTTAAAAATAAATAAAAGATTTTAAAAGATAAGAAACATTGCTGATTTATCCTAAATTGCTGTAGAATGCTACTGTAAGCAGGCCTTAACAGTCATACAACCCAAATCTGTACCTGAAAAAGCTAAATCTGCTACCACAAACTATCTTCCTTAGCATACTAATAAATCATTTTCTTTACGTCTTGGTTACTTAAGTTATTAAGTCAGCTGATGAAGCTTGTAGGTGAGATTTTCTTTGGGTTCTTCAGGAACTCAAGCTGAGAAATACTCCCAACAAATAATGATGAGTTTGGTTAGGAAGATGTGTCAGGTCTGAGGGTAACCTTGATCATTATTGACCATTCATGCTCCCCTCCATTTTCTCTGTTATAACCTGAAGACAATTGTATAAATGGTTTGAGGATCTGTTGCTTTGGCAACTATGCTCAGTGCTTATTTTTGCTCAATTGTGTCCACCTCTCTGTAATCCAGTAAATCATAGCATGCCAATACTCTCCATGGAGTTTTCTTAGCAAAGATACTAGAACAGTTTGCTATTTTCTTTTTCAGTAGATTAAAGAGGCTAAGTGACTTACCCAGAGGTCATGCAACTAGTGTCTGAGGTCAGATTTGAACTTGGGTCTTTCTGACTACAGGCCTAGCACTTTATCCACTGAGCCATCTACCTGCCTCAAGACCAGTGTATAGCCTTCCCTTTCTAGCAAATGATGCTTGGACAATAGGCTTTGGCCAGAATCTCTTTTCCTCTGCCCTTACTCCATCATGTGCCTGCCCCAGGTGTCTCATTTTGAGTCATGGGTCTACCACTGTATGTGTTAGGATGAGTCATAACAAAGGTTTGTGGTTTTATGTGTTATTAGTCTCTCTGATTCTTTCATGAAATCTCCTTTAAATCCCCAAACTGTTAGAATGTACTCCTGAAGGCAATTATTTTTCACTCTTAACCTAAGAATGGGTATCATTAAGATTTGGGGATGATGAGGAGGCAGAGAAATTATGATAATAAATGTTGGAATCTATTCTACAGGCCCCATGATTTTTCAGAAATCTATTTATAAAGTTGTTTAAAGTCCTGATGTTAAAATAACTGACTCCAGTAGCTTGTGTAAATATCACCCAAACACAGATGGGGCAATCTGAACAGACAAGTCATTAGAAAAGGGTAAGAGGGTCATTTCTGACATTTTTACTAGAGCCCAGAATGTCAATTCCTGACGGTAACCCTAAGGAAAACAAGAGTATTCTCTACATACAATGTTATAACAAGAAATATGCCAACGTCAGCCCTTTTGGGAAGCTTAAGAACTTCTTTTACTATGGTGTTGTTAATTTGCTGGGCTTTTTCATGCTGTGCTGAATTTTTCTTTGTGAGGAGATGACCTGCTATCCGGTGCAATGGCTCCCCCTCAAAGATAACTACCTTCATTTAAAGCTATCTGTATAATTCTATACATGCTGTATGCACAGAGCCTCCTGCATTCTTGCCTTTGAAATGTTGGAGCCATATGATTACTTAATTTAGCTAGAAATGGAAGATTGTTGACAAAGAATCCCTGCTGAGTTCCAATGCCTGGAAATGCAGCTTTTATGAAGCAAATCATATTTGAAGAAATGACTAACAATGCATTTTGCCTCATATAGTGACATAATATTTAGCTCTGTCACTGAGGTATAATTGCCTTATTTTTACGATGCTATTGCTCTATTGACAAATATGGATTACCTGAAATAAGTAAATTCTGCTGGAGGTAGTATGTAAAACATTTGCAAACATCATAGCTTTTAAAAGACAAAATCAGAACATACTCAGTTGTACCCCTTACATTAAAACTTGGGGCTACATCTCTTAAGAAAAATAGAATTAAATTATAATACATCGTTGTGGTTTAGAACCTTGGTGAGGGTTGCGGGGAGGGATCCCAGGGAGTACCATAAAACAGGATCAATGTATCTTTCCTTGGTCCACAATTTAACTTCTCTGCCTGTGAAATCCTGTGGTCCTGTAAGGCAGAATACCTCACTTTTGCAATCAGTTCTGCCTTGTACTAACCCAAGAAAGGCATTTAACCTTTGCTAGGATTTAGAACCAGAAGGAACCTTCTGTCGATTAGTCCAACCCTCTCATTTTCCAGGTGACAAAACTGAGAGGCCTAGAGAATTGCACAAGGTCCCACAGCTAGTAAGCAACAGAAGCAAGATTTGAACCAGTTTTCTCTGACTTCAAATGTATTATTGCTTCTATACCATTCTGTCTCCCTGTCTGTTTCTTCATCTCTAAATTGAGGATAATTATTCCAGGCCGAAGAGGCAGCAGGATGTAACCAGTCTTGCAGTTATGAAGTCCTAAATCCCCAATCTCCGACTTATGCTGGTTATGTGACCCTTGCAGTGCTCCTGAGAGCTGATCTAAGAATTTTACCCAGAAGCACTGATCTGCACCAGTGAAGGGATTTTCCAATGACAACAACCTCAAGCATTTTATTAAGCCCTTATTATGTGCTTGGCACTGAGTCCTAAGCAATGAAGATAAAAAGAGAGGCAATAGCACCTGACATCCCTGCCTTCAAGTAGTTCACATTCTAATGGAGGGACAAGGACTATAGTGGTTCAGGATATAATCAGTGTAGAAAGTAATTTCAGAGAGAAAGCAATAGCCCAGAATGGGATGAGAAAGTGGGGAGAGGAAGGGGAATTGAGAGGGGAGGTGTAATGCGAATGTAAATTTTAAAGATCTTCCCTGCCCCTAGGCTAAAGTGCACCAGAAGCCTGGGGAGGGAGGCTTGTTTTTCAGTAGATACTTCTTGATTGGCCAGTGGGTCAATAAGGTTGTTACATTCTCTGAGCCAGGAGAAGGCTATATAAGTCCTGATGTGAGGCTTTGTTTTGGGGACTCACTTTGAGAAGTGTTCTGTGATTTGATCTGAATTCTGGGAAGCCGTTGTTGAGAGTCCCCCGGCTTTGAAAAACCCAGAATGTGGAAACCCAGATGTTGACTGGGTATGGATGTAATGGTTGGACAGTTTGGAAATCTGTCTACTTGATGTTTCTGTCTTGATAATTATGCCTGTATACTTTGAGGTTCAGGGTGCTGACCTTTTCTCCTGAACAAGGTAAACGATATATGTCTGACTGATTAAAGTAAGCTTGGTAACCCATTTTGAGTTGCTTTCCTTTAACAAAGCAGATCCAAGAACCTGTGGTAGCTGCAAACCCTGAGGACGCTTGGGGTGCTTGCTGCTACAGGAGGGTCTGGGAAAGGCCCTTTTCAGAAGAACAGATCTGAAGTGGGTCTTAAAGGAAGCCAAGAAGCGGAGGTGAAGAGGAAGAGAATTGTAGGTAATGGGGCATAGCCAGTGAAAAGGTTCTGTCAGGGGATGGATGGAGGAACAGCAAGAAGGCCCATGTGACTGGATCATAGAGAGTGTAGTAACAAGGGGAGAGGGAAGACAAAGTACAAGAAGAATGGAAAGGCAGGAGGGGGCCAGGTTGTGAAAGGTTTGAAACGCCAAATGGAGGATTTCACATTTGATCCTGGAAATAATAGAGAACCATTGTAGTTTATTGAGTAGGGAAGCTGACATGGTCAGACCTCTCCTTTAGCAAGATCACTTTGGCAGCTGAATGGAGGATGGATCGGAGAGTTAGGAGACTCTTGAGGCAGAGAGTCCCACAAGCAGGCTGTTAGAGGAGTCTGGAACTTCCATACTGGGAGTTCCTCACACTGGTGAAATCATAGGCGTGGACTCTCTCTTTTCCCCCCACTTTCTTCTCTCTCCTCCCAATAAAACCCTTTCACAACAGAATATCTACCTTATCTACTTCACAGAGTTTTTTTGTGTATGTGCTGCTTAAATGATATAATGTATGTGAAAATGCTTTGAAACCTGTGAAATGCTACAGAAATACAATTCTAGCTCTAGAGTTATGCCATGCATGACCTCTGTGATTCTTTTATTGTTATCATATGAAGTATAGATAGAATTCATCAATAGGGAATCCTCCTTTCATTTGGACCATGTATAGGATGGCCCCCATGACATTGGGATACACCTTAGGAGACTCTCTGTCTTCCTGTTTTATATTTCACTTGATGGTTTATTGAATAAAATTCCCTGCCCAACTCTATCTGAAACAGTCTTGTATAATTTTAACAATATGCTTTGCTAGAGAAGAATTTTCCCAGGCTGTTTTCCTGAGGATGTTAAGTTCTGTTTGTTAATGGTACCACATTTCCCTTCTTCCTCCCTTTTGATCTCTTTCCAGTGCCTGTGACTTTTCCTCTTTCTTCTTCATGCCGCCACATTTTGAGTTCAGGACTTTCCCATCTTACCCCCGAATTACTTCCCAGGATCATGGGATCATTGATTTAATACTAAAAGGGACCTTAAAATCCATCTAGCCCAATGTCCTTATTTAATAGACGAGGAAACTAAGGAAAAAGAAAAAAATTAAACAAAATGAATCAACACACACACAAACAACTAATCAGCTATTACATGCAATGTTACACACAGAGAGACTCCTTGGTTCTGTTTTTTAAAAAAAAGTTGGAGAAGGTATCTACTTACAGCTTTTATTTGGAGCCAAGCTTGTTTATTCTTTATACTCTTTCAACATTCAGTTTCAATTATTACATGGTGGTTGATTGTTTTTTTTTTTTCCATTTACACTGTTGCTACCATTATATACATATATATTCATTTCCTGGCTCTTCTTACTTGACTCTTGCCTTAATTCATGTAAGTCTTTCCATGATTCTTTATATTTAATGTGGTGGTTGTTTCTTACATCATTAAATTCATATGCCACAGTTTGTTTAGTCATTCCTCAATTAATAGGGGCCCACTTTGTTACTAGTCTTTTGTTGCCACCAAAAAAGGGGGGTTTATATTTTGGTGAAGTTTTTGTATGTGTCCTCCTTGAATTGGTAGTTTTAATCAGACTTATTTTAATCAGACTCTTTGAACTGGATTTAAACCAATATCTCTTTCAATATTTCCATTTTACTATTAATATTCACAACCTTACCCTCTATGAACGACATATACTTCCTTTGTAGAATTTTTCTCTATCCCTCTGAATAGTTGCCATGATAAGATATGTCTTTTTGTATTTTGCAATGACCTAACATTAGGTTCAAACACATAGGTCTTAGAATTTAGAACATTAAAGAGCTTTACAGATCACTCAGTTTAACTTACTCATTTCACACATGAGGAAAGGAACACATTTTCAGCAACATATATCTAAAGGTGAATTTGAACCCAGGTACTCTGACTCTAGATCCTATAATTCTTTCCACTCCTTCCATTTCATTGCTTCTAAAAAGGTAAAATAAAGTCATTGTTTTTAAGTGTTACCACCTGGAGACAAATAACTATATTTTTAGTCAAGTTGAGCAATATAAATATAAACACGGAATATAAATATGAATATTCCAATATAAATATATTGGAAGGTGATCCAATTTTGGCCAAACTCCAAATGACACAAAATTTCTGCTGATATAAGTAGTCTTAGGTCATCTTTAGTTATGTGAACTAGGGACACATCAGGAATAACAATTTATCTAGTATTCTTGAGTGTAACATAATTTTGGGGGCCCCTAGAGTAAATGCCAGATAGGCACCCACTTTTTTGAGTTCTCAAGATAATCTTGAAATGATTGACATTTCCCATGTTACACCTGGTAAAGATAGATTTCCCAGGAAAGCTTTGGACATAATAATTTCCAGTTTAAACCTAAACGATAGATATTTGTAAAATAGCAACTGCCCTTGCATTTAGGTTTATATAGGTAAGCATGGCTCCTCTATTCCTCTTGTTTCAGAAAATCATTGACTTCTTGGTTGACCCTTTGAGACCCTTTGGTGAGTAGCTACCCACTCTTCAAAAAGTATTTTCTGTAGGATATGATATGAAAATGGATATACAGGTGGAGATTTGCTTTATGATGCTAATTTTGAACTTCCTGTATATAATGTTTTGCAGGAAGAGAGTCTATAGTTAGCATTGATGCAAAGTATTTTCGGGTAGCTATAAATGGATTATGTTAAGTGTGAAATGAACAACATGGGAAAGGAAAAAAGTTTTGCATATATCAAGTAAATAAGTTTTCTTAATGAAACACCTCCTAATGAATGAATGAAACAGCATTTATGAAGCACTAACTGTGCTGGGCACTGTTTAGGTGCTGAATATATAAATATAAGAGAAACAGTGACTGTCCTTAAAAGACTTTTCAAATAGGAGGATATGGCACATACAGGGGAGTAGTGACCAGGAAAGGGAATTTTGGCTTAAAAGTGTCAAGGATGAAGTAAAACCATAGGATAGTCAATTGTCCTCCCAAAGACAATAGCAATGGTTTAGCACTGATCATTTACTATTCCCAGAGAAAAAGCAAGAAGTGGCAAGAATTGATTGGAAGGGGGAGGGGTGGCAGTGCTGCTTTTCAGGAGGGCAGATGGTAAGGTGCCTATAGGCTCAGGTTTCCTGGTGGATGGGGTGTAAACCATGGACTGGAGACAGCTAAATATACTGTAATGGGTTGTCAGTTTTCACTCACTCATCCACCAAGAAGGACAGCATAGCCCCACAGATCATGGTGGCAATTCCAAAGCTTGGTGGGAAAGGAAGCAGTCTTGGAGGTCCAGTACAAAGAGGTATTTCAGATGAAGACAAGAGGAGTCAATGGTAGGACAGAATAGACTACAGAGTCCCTGATGACCAGGCTTGGAACCAACACACTCAGTGTCTATACGATTTAGGAGACTTGGGGACTTCCTTATGCTTGTTCTTAGTGTAAAACCAATCAGAAAGAGCCATATTTGAAACACATCTCCTCTCCAACCACCTTGACTTCTCATCCAAAGACCATGTCCTAGAGGACTTAATACTTCATCTTGAGGACGTCGACTACTCTAGAACTTTGTTAGCTATCTGGAATGGTTTGGAAGTCAGTAACTTGATGAGGATTTGTCTTTTTAAAATAATTTTTTATAGTTCTTTTGTTTTTATATTGCCTAAATTTCTCCCTGCATCCCCCCTCCCATAGAGCCATTCCTTATAACAAAATTTTTAAGGAAAATAAACAGTTTAACCAATCAATAAATTTAAAAATGTGAAATTATATCTAATCTTCCAAACTTATAGCCCTCCCACCTTTGGCAGAAGTGTCTTCTCCTATGTCTTACCAATAGCTGTGAAAGGTATATGATCTGCTTTCCTTTTCATTTTTTTATGGTATAATCTATAATATTTAGTCTGCATATCCATTTTGAATTTATTGTGGATCATGGTCTAAAACTCAACAAGTCCTTTATAGATGCTTCCTATGAGCCAGTCCCCGTGCTCCATGCTGTGGATGAAAAGATAAACAAAAACACAGCCCTGGCCCTCAAAGAACTCCCATCCTAATGGGGAGAGTGCAGACAGCTAGCTATGCATCAAGACACAGTCAGTGTGAGCGGAAGGTCATCTGGAAAGGCGGGGTTTGAGCTGTCTGGAGGGAAGTCAGAGAAGAAGTCAAGAAAGAGGTATGGAGGGACAGCGTTCCAGGCACGGGATTTACTGTGTGCCTATTTGAAAAGGCACAAAGTCAGGACAAGTGTTCTGTATTAAAAATAGCCAAAGGATCAGTGTAGCTAAAGTCTAAGAAGCCTGGAAAGTCAGGAGAGGCCAGGTTGTGAAGGGCCTTAAACACCAAAGAGAGCGTTTTATATTTGATCGCGGAGACAGAAAGGAGGCATTGAAGCTCATTGAATGGGACCATGACACATTTTAGGAACATCACTTTGGCAGCTAAATGGGGGATGAACTTAAATGAGGAGAAGCTTTAGGCAGGGTGATTAGTATTTAAATAGTCCAGTCTTGGGTTGATGAGGGCCTATGTCAGAGTAGTGGCTATATGAGTGGAGAGAAGGGGATAGATACAAGAGATGTTGTGAAGATCGTATTGGATATATGAGGGGAGAGCAAAGTTCAAGATGGCACCAAGGTGGTGAGCCTGAGTGACTAGGGAGGTGGTAGTGCCCTTGATGATAATAGGAAATTTGGGAAGAGGAGAGGGTTTTAGGGCAAAGAATGAGTTCTGCTTTAAATGTATGGATTTTGAGATGCCTATGGAACATCCAATTCAAGATGTCCAAAAGGCAGTTGGCAATATGGAATTAGAGCTCAGGAGAGAGAACAAGACTGAATATGATATCAGAATCATCTGCATACAGATGATAGTTAAACACAAATAACATCAAGCAAAATATAAAGAGAGAACAGAAGCAAAAAAAACCCAACACATAAAGGGGGAGTAGTGGCTGGTCAGTTAGTGTCAGTCAACAAGCATTTATTAAGCACCTACTCTGTGTCAGTCTCTGTGCTAAGCATTGGGAATAAAAGAAAGGCAAGCAAGAATAATCCCTGCCCTCAAGGAGCTCACATTCTAATGACGAGAATAACATGGGAGCAATGCTGTACCAACAGGGTAAATTGGAGATTATCTCAGATGAAGACACTAGCATGGAGGAAAACCAGGAAAGGTTTCTTGCAGAAGTGCCATGAAAGGCTTAAGAGAAGATGAGAAGATTTAGAACACCTGCTGTGGCGAGGTAGACAGTGAAGCAATTAGGGAGGTATAAAAGAATTACCTTGCTTCAATGAAAACTCAATTGAGGGGCAGCTAGGTGGCACAGTGAATAGAGGACCAGCCCTGGAGCCAGGGGGACCTGAGTTTAAACCCAGCCTCAGACACTTAACACTTACTAGCTGTGTGACTTTGGGTAAATCACTTAACCCCAGCTGCCCTGCCTTCCCCCCTCCAAATAAAAACCAAAAATAAAAACCAACTCAGTTGAGATAATGTAAAATAAATTTGTAGGGGACCCAGTCTGTACAGTTTTGGAATTTTCTCCAGCTCTGTTCAGCAGCAAACAAATAAGAACAAAGGGGGCAGATGGTAGAAATTGTCTGAAGGTAGGATCTGACAGGTTATGATCATCAATAGAATGAATGGAAAAGTGATTCAAGTTTAGAACAGTTCTGAGTTCAGCTGATTCACCAAGGAACTGAGATGGGAGGGGGTTTGGGGAAGGGGGGGAAGAGAGTGTAGCCAGATTGAGAGAGAATGGAGGAGTATAGGGATTGGAGATCATGGTGAGAATGGAGAAGAGTTATGGATTTAAGGCATAGGAAAAGATGAAATGATAAAAAAAATTGACATCAGATAAAGGAATTTGGAATTTTGTGAACATGGGAGTGAGACATTTATAGATGATGGCAAAATCAAGGGTGTAACCATCTCTGAGTATAACTTAGGGAGTGTGGAGGAGGAGGTCGTGGAGACTGAGGTTTTTTTTGAGAAACTGAGAGGTTAGAATAGTTGAGGAAATAACAATATCAAGTATTCTGCCATGCCTCACTTTCTTCTGCAGCCATCACTCTGACAGGGACCTTGCCATCATACCTATACCCTTTAATCTTTCCTTTCAGTCTAATTTCCCCCCTTTGCTCTGTACCAATACTGAAACAATAATTAAAACCTCCATTGTTTTGAAAAGAGTGTGTATTCAGGACGAACCCAGGCTCAGACACTTAGCACCCACCCAGAAACACCTGGCTGTGTTACCTTTTTTTTCTTTTTAAGCAATCGGGGTTAAGTAACTTGCTCAAGGTTACACGGTCAGTTATTTCTGGGTGTGGTGCTGAGTATCTGAGCCCGGATTTGATCCAGGTCATCTGAGCCCGGGATTCGATCTCCAGGTCTTCTCAACACTGGAGCCGGTGCTGTTACTCGCTGTGCTACCTGGCCGTGTAACCTTGAGCAAGTTACTTAACCCCAATTGCTTAGGGGTGGCCAGGTGGCTCAGCAAGTAAGAGTACCCGCTCCAGTGTCATGATGACCTGGGGTTCAAATCCAGCCTCAGATACTTAGCACCACACCCAGAAATAACTGGCCGTGTAACCTTGAGCAAGTTACTTAACCCCGATTGCTTTAAAAAAAAAAAAAGAGTGTGTATCAAACCACTTCCTTATGACTTCATTCACCATCCCTGTAAGTTTTCCAAATGCAATATCTCTTCCTGGCTTCTGGCTTTTGATATCCTCTGTTTAGCTTTTGGAGCCCTTCCTATCTTTCTAGTCTTCTTACATCTTACTCCCCTCCCCAAAGCTTGCACAAGAAAACTATCTCCCATGCATTTGTACCTCCAGTCCTCTTTGCCTGAAAATCCCCTTTCTTACTTCTATCTCCTGGCTCCCCTGGCTTCCCTTAAGCCTCAGCTAAAATCCTATCTTCTGAAGGAAGCTTTTCCTAGTCTCCCTTAACGCTAGTGTCCTTAACCTGAGATAATCTCCAATTTATCCTGTTTGTGCAGCATTGCTCCCATGATATTCTCTTCATTAGAATGTGAACTCCTTGAGGGCAGGGATTATTCTTGTTTTCCTTTGTATTCCCAGTGCTTAGCACAGAGACAGACACAGAGTAAGTGCTTAATAAATGCTTGTTGGCTGACATAACTGACCAGTCACTACTCCCCTTTATGTGCTGCTTTTTCTTACTAGAATGTAAGCTACCTGACGGCAGGGTCTCCCTTTTTGTAATTGTATCCTCACTGCATATTGCAGTATTTTGTATAGTGTAAAAGTTTAATAAAGGTTTTTTTCATTCATTCATCCATTCACTCATTTACCAACAGTTCTTTGGTTCAATTCATAACCTTTAAGTATCCAAAAGATGCTTTACTGAACTTTGTCATAGCATTGGGGCCTATACCATAATGTTCCCTCATATTCAAAGCATGATAAAAATTGTATCCCTCAGGTTGGTGTTTAATAAATGATTTTTGGTGTAGTGGAAAGAACTGTTTACCTAAAGTCAGAATAGGTATGTTCAGATCTTCTATCCACCACTAAACTGATTGTAGGACCATGGACAGATCAGATGCTTTCTGAGTTTCAGTTTCCTCATCAAAAAGATGAGAGTAATAATAATTTTACGACCCACTTCTCAGTGACTCACTATTATTCTTACTATCATTCCCAAATGTTCCTTTTCACAATGAACTTTGCAGACTTCATATTTGACTAATAGTTAATGCAAATAATAAAATTTCTCAGGAGTAAACAAGTCCATATATTTTGACATTGTGCACCCTTTATGGTGATTATAAAACCAGTGTTTTGAAACCAGATAGCTTGGCAGGTCTCACTGACAGTGGTGGTGAAGACTGTCAACAAGGTACAAAGGGTGTTTTCTACCTTCTTGGAGCTATTTGCTTTTCACTATAAAACATTAGCGCAATTTTGTCTCTCCAAAAATGTATTTGACGCAATTTATGAAAATTTTTCATAAATACTTCATGGCACTACTCAACAGGTCAGTCTCTGGTGTATACAGTATGCAGCCATATCTATAACACACTGTGGACCTGAGTAATAAAAATACAGCAACCTCTACAGATGGATATGGATGTCTTTCAAAGAATTAATATGTCATAAAAATTAGAGATGTGAACCATAGCCATTATGGAGGCTTTGTCAGATACTTAAGGAACTGTGCCTTGAAATGCTGAAATCAGTTAGTCTTGGCCTAGCCCCTCATAACTGACTGTATTGTAGCCTACCTGACAAATTTTGTCTATTTCACAACTTGACCTAGGACTAATAATTATACCAACTGGGTATATTATAGTCTTCCAGAATACTCTTGGCTCTTCTCAGAGAACTAACACCCTCAGTTAGCCTCAGGTTACCTGCTGAGGGTTGGTCAGCTGTCAGATGTCTTTCTGCTTATTTAAAAATTTAATCTCTCTAAATATCATTCAATATAAGAGATAAGAGGCAAGATCCACATAAAGTGTTTCTGACTGGAGAGGATGGCTATTACCTAGGGGTATGCTGATAAATGTTTAACAATTTGCTCTCTAAATTTACCTGAGACACACTTTTCAGTTGAACCTGCATTATTTATATTTTCTCCATCACTTTACAAAGTCTAGACAATCAACTGTAGACCTTTGCTGATTTCCAAAGTGTAACAATTGATTCTCAGAGCGCAAAGGAACTGGCTCTGGCATACCCCTGATATGTAGGACCCTTTCTTTGTATTGTATTTTATTTTTGGAGGGGGGAAGGCAGGGCAATTGGGGTTAAGTGACTTGCCCAAGGTCACACACTAGTAAGTGTTAAGTGTCTGAAGCCGAATTGGAACTCAGGTCCTACTGACTCCAGGGCTAGTGCTCTATTCACTGTGCCACCTAGCCACCCTTTTTATTTTTTCTAAAATAAAAGGAGATAACTTATATGTTTAATGTGAGAATCATAGAGTTTCAGAGATGAAACAGGAATAGGAATCATCTCTTCAAGGAATGGTCATCTATAGTGGTAACACGTTTCTCTTTTAGAGAGCTCTAATTATTAGGAAATTGTTCCTTATATAGAGTCAAAATCTTCCTTTACACAACTTTTACTCATTCTTCCTAGTTCTGCCCTTTAGGACCAAACTGAATAAGTCCAATCTCCCTCCCACATGAAGGCCTTTTAAATACTTGAACATACTTATCTAACCTCCACCCCCAGTCCTTTGGCTTGGCTGTGGTTTCCAGCCCTCTCCTCCTCCCCCTGTCAGGTTTTCTTTCTCTGAAGTTGTCACTTGTCAAAGTCATGGTACTCAGACCTGAACGTGTTTTAGATATAGTATGACCAAGAAAAGCAGTCACCTTCCTTAGTCTCAATTTGTATTAGCTTTTTTGACTGTTGTGTCAATAACACTCTCTTAAATCATATTAAGGTCATTATCCACTAAAACCCTGGGCTTTTTTTTTTTTTACCTTTGTCTACCCATACCTCCCTCATCTAGTACTTGGGCAGTTTATTTATTTATTTTTAAAGCAATCGGGGTTAAGTAACTTGCTCAAGGTTACACAGCCAGTTATTTCTGGGTGTGGTGCTAAGTATCTGAGCCCAGATTTGATCCCCAGGTCATCCTGACAGTGGAGCCGGTGCTCTTACTCACTGAGCCACCTGGCCACTCCTAAGCAATTGGGGTTAAGTAACTTGCTCAAGGTTACACGGCCAGGTGTTTCTGGGTGGGTGCTAAGTGTCTGAGCCTGGGATTTGATCCCCAGGTCATCCTGACGGTGGAGCCGGTGCTGTTACTTGCTGTGCTACCTGGCCACCCCAGGGCAGTTTATTTTTTAACTTACATGTAGGACTTCATATTTATTTCTATTAAATTTCATCTTCTTAGCTTTGGTTCATATTTATAACTTGACACTTTCTTTTTCTTTTATTTCATTTCTTTTTTGTTACATAGCCCCAAGGTAATCGACTCAGTTTCCCAGTACCCATAAACTGGAAGAGAAAGACATTTACCTTTCTAACTATAATTCTTCTTACTGCTAGGTGACACATTAGATAAAACCCTGTGCCTGGAGTCCAGAAAAATCTGAGTTCAAATCCAGTCTCAGACACTTATTAGCAGTGTGACCTTGGGCAAGTCAACTTAACCTCTGTCTGCCTCAGTTACCCCAAATGTAAAATGGAGATAATGATGACACCTATTTCCAGGGTTGTTATGAGGATAAAATGATGGTAAAGCACTTAGCACAGTGTCTGGCACATGGTACAACTTAATAAATACTTGTTTTCTTTCCCCTTAAAGGATGGGGTTTGGGTTGGAGGTGGGTAGGGAAGGAGATAGGGCTTATTATTTTAACTTGTAGTAAAGGATTCTGAGTGAAATAGCCATTTTAACTCAGTCTTAACAGTTAGTGGATTGTTGAATAATGTTATGTCTAGTCATATCTTGTTCGACTTATATAATTTTAATGTACATATAATGGAAACAGTGAAATTTTATTCTCCTCACCACCTCTGGTCATGATGGAAGGAGGAATTCTTGGTTCTCTCAATCCTATCACTCTACAGTTAATGGAACAGAAGCAATTTCTGGTCATTTAAATAACTCTTCACAGATAGTCCAAGATGGACTGGCAGTGACACTAATGGAGTTAGAAGAGACAGAGGACTTTAGACTCTAGGACCATGCAAAATCTTAATATAGGCATAGACAATGCCTATATTTATGAGAACTAACTGCAGGCACTGTGATATGGTGAATATAAGACCATGCAGGCTGGTAAAAGGGGGCTCTAGAGGCAGACTGATGATCAGTGCTGTGCAGATTGGTATCCAGCCAACACAGGGGTGGTGAAATCTCAAGAAGGTCAGTAGAAATCCCATGTAGAGGAGCCTCCCTGGAGGCAGCACCTGCTGGAAGGCTACTTCGGACATGACCACAGGCTACTGAAGCTGTACATGTCTTAGGGGATGGGTATTTATAAGGGGGGGGTGACTTTGATCATGACCCTTGTTTTTTTTCATTGTTGTTGGTCTTTCATAATTAAATGTATTTATTCTTTCAGCCCTGTGAACTTTGTGATCATAAGTAAAGGTGAAGATAGTAAAGTTTCCAAGTCCTCTCAGTGGAAGCAAAGAACCGGAAAGGTGAGATTCCTGTCTCTAAAGAACAAACCAAAAAGCAAAACAAAACCATGACATGGGTCCTCTGTATCATGAGAAGGCTACCATGTTTGAGATGCCATGTTTGAGGTAACCTTTCCAGGCAATTTTGTTTTATGCAGTCAGATGCTTTTAAAAAGGAATAGGAATGGACTTGGGATTTCATGGATAAGAGGACTGCCAGATGGGAAAACTCTTGCAGCCTGGCATTATCTAGAACTTACAGTTCTAGTATTGCCTAGAATAATGAGAAGTTTAAGTGATATGCTCACTTATACACTGAGAATGTGTCCAAATCCAGTTCTTGTCTCTTTATCCTCTAGGCCAGAGGGGTCAAACACATGGGCCACAGCCACATAAACCTCCTGGCTGTGGTCTGAACCAGGTTAATATGAAGTTCCTATCTGATTTTAAAGTATTGATAAAAATTAATATAAAAAGAAATTTATAAATGTGTAGTTTTCTAAGTCAATGCATGGCCTGCAGGAATCTCTATGTACAGTTTAGTGACCTCTTTTTCTATTTGAGTTTGATACTCCTGCTCTAGGAATATCTAGGCCATTTTGCCTAAATCAACTAAAAATAGACACCTCAGGATCTTATTTTCTCTACACTTCTCAATTGTTTACCCCAGATTCACAGCCTAGGTGGCATCCCTGACTTCTAACTTGTTCCACCCCCCCCCATATTCAATCAGTTGCCCAGGTGTGTTGATTTTACTTCCATAATATTTCTCATATAACATCCCCCACTCCTCTGACACTGTCACCATCATGGTACAGGTCTTTGTCACCTCATACCTGGACTATTTCAATAGCGTGCTGACTGGTCTTCCTGTCTCAAGTCTCTCTTTACTTTAGTCTCTCCTCCATTCAGCTGTTAAATTAATCTTCCTAAAGTATAGGTCTGACCATGAAAACCTCCCCCATATCCCCTATTCCATAAAATTTGATGATTCCCTATGTCTTTCAGGATCAAATATAAAATCCTCTGTTGGACTTTTAAAGCCCTTCATCACCTGGCTTCTTTCTATCTTTTTTTTTTTAAAGCAATTGGGGTTAAGTAACTTGCTCAAGGTTACACGGCCAGTTATTTCTGGGTGTGATGCTAAGTATCTGAGCCCGGATTTGATCCCAGGCCTCCCGACTCTGGGGCCGGCGCTCTTACTCACTCCACCACCTGGCCACCCCTGCTTCTTTCTTTCTTTCCAGCCTTTTTATACCTTCACTTCATTCCAGTGACACTGGTCTTTTTGTTGTTCCCCACACAGGCTACTCCATCCTCTGACTCCAAACATTTTCACTAGTTCTCCCCCATTATCTTTCTCCTCATTTCTGCCTTCTGGCTTCCCTGGCTTCTTTATTTTTTAAAGAAAATCTTATTTTATTTTTTTCTTTTGTCAATTCATTTTTGGTTTTCAACATTCACTTACACAAGATTTTGAGTTCCAAATTTTCTCTCCATTTCTCCCCTCCTCTACCCACAAGACAGCATTCATTCTGATTACCCCATCCCCAATCTGTCCCCTCTTCTATCACCCCTCCCTTCTCTTATCCTCTTCCCTCCTATTTTCCTGTAGGGTAAGATAGATTTCTATATCCCATTGCCTATATATCTTATTTCCTAGTTGTATGTAAAAACAATTTTTAACATTCATTTAAAAAACTTTGAGTTCCAAATTCTCTCTGACTTCTTTTAAATCTCATTTAAAGTCCCACTTTCTTCAAGGAGCCCTTCCCAGTCCTTTTTAATCTTAGTACCTTCCCTCTGAGACTATCACTGATTTTTCTTGTATATATTCTGTTTGTATTAATTGTTTACATGTTATCTCCCCCAGAGAAAACTGTGAATTACTTGAGAAGTTTTTCTTTTCTTTTTTGCCTTTTTTGTACCCCCCCTACATTTGGCACAGTACTTGACATGTAGTAGGTACTAAATAAATGCTAATTGACTGACTTACCAAAAGATACAGTCTGCTGTAGAAAATCCTCTGTGAAAGTGTGTCTGCTTTCTTTTCATATTTTCATCTAGGAAACCTGTATACTATGTGCATAGAACTTTCTTATAAAAGGTTTATAGGGATGAGGAAGCTGGCATATGGGTTGGTAGTTACAGATTTCATCTTGGTCACTCTTTTTTTTTTTAAGTAAAAGTACCATCTGTGATATTTTTTATTTTTTTGGAACACTTCCCTCTTTGAGACATCTTGAAAATCACTGCTTGAGTGGTTTTAAAATTGTATAACCTCCAGTATGAATTTCTTCTCTATGTAGGACTCTGGATATTATACCAAACTATCCTGTTTTATTTGGTTAGGTCTAACCTCTCTTGTTCTTTTGCTTATTTACCTTTAATTGCCATTTCCCAGTATAGTACATTGTTAACTGAGTTAGTATTATTTAAATGTGGTGGTTGTATTATCATTGTTGATAAGTAAGAATTACTAGTCGAAGCTAGGTGGCACTGTGAATAGAGCACTGACCCTGGAGTCAGGAGGACCTGAGGTTCAAATCTGACCTTAGACACTTAACACTTACTAGCCATGTTACCTTGAACAAGTCACTTAACCCCAATTGCCCTGCCCTCCCCCCTCCAAAAAGGAAAAAAAAAAAGAATAACTATCAAAATATGGATATATTTTTCTATTTTTAGTCTGTTTCTCCCCTTCCAATTTCATCTTCAAATACTCTTGGGATAAAAATGACTTAGCTACTATCTATTACATTAGGAACTTTCAAATGAAGGAGATAATAGTCCCATTCTAGTCTGTCCTGGTCAGACCATATTTGGATTACTGTGACTAGTTCTGGGTACCAAATTTTAGAAGAGATATTGACAAGCTATGATATAGCCAGAGAATAGTGATTAGAATGGTGAGGGCACTAGACTTTGTGCTGATTGAAGGAGTCTGAGTGATCTGAAGGAGTCTGGGTGATCTGGACTCCAGCTAGCAACCAGCCACAGGATAGAAGTTAAAAGAAATGAATTTACCCTAAATAAAATAGTACACTGTGTTCAGAGAACAGAACTCAGGCTAAAGAAAAGGAATTCAAAACAGAACTTAGCCTGAGGTCTATTACTGGCTGGTTGACCAGGCCTAGCCATGAGCCTGACTTATAAAAGAGCTGCAATAACCCTTGGGACAATGGATTAAAAAAGAGTACACTTTCCCTGTGAGAAAGAAGTTATGTAAATGCAATTCAGAGGAGCACCAGCAGATGGTAGCAAAGAACCAATAGAGAGCAACTCAGTGGAGAGACCCAGCAGATGGTAGCACAAAGGAGAGTTGCCCAATGAAAGACAAGCAATTTGTATCAAAACTTGCAGAATGACTTATTGCTCAGTGATATCGCTAGACCAGCATGTGATATCAGCAGCCTTACAGAGAATCAATAAGGGTCAGTACTAGTCAGAGACATGTTTTATCTGGAATGAAGCCCTAGGAGTATAAGTTGCTCTGGCAAATTCATTTTCCTGCTGGTGGTATGACAATATATGGAAGAGTGTACCCCTTCGTGCTGGGGATGAGGAGAGAGGGTTGGAATTTTCTTTGTTATATTGCTACATTGCTTAATTAACTGCTTTGCCTTGAATTAATGTATTATATGGTTAGTCTGGCAAAAATAACATTGGTGGTGGCTTATGGATGAGTTGTGATTTTAATAGATAGGTACATTTTGAAAGTTGGGAGTTGCTTTCAGAGGATTCATCTTTGGTAAGGTGAAGCTTACTACAACTAGGAAATAGAACAATTAAAAGTGGCATGCCTTTTCAGAAAGCGGTGAATTTGTTATTCTTTGAGATCTAAAAACAAATTTAGGTATCTTTAAGATTGTGTGCATGCTTTAGTACAGGGTCATATTAGATCTCTGGGGTCCCTTCTCACTCCATGAATGTACAGATAGTAGAGACAGATTACTAGAGACTCTACCCTTTCTCCATTATTGGAACATTTATGAGATGGGAATGTTTCAAGTTACAGATCATGTTAGAAAGTGAAGAAAAAGGACCATACTGGTCTAAAAGCTACACCCAGATAATTTCTGTAGGATGGGGAGAAGATCCTGTTCCCTTGTGAAAACAGGGATTTCTTGTAACCTTAAATCAGTCAGGAAGAGGGAGCAAAGAACAATTTGTTTTCAGTTTATGTCTGTCTGCATCTAGAAGCTTGTCTAACAGGAAGCTTACTAAAAAAAAAATCCTATTGTGGAAAGGGAGCACAGTGAATGGAAAAGATCCTAATTTTGGAGTCATAAGTCCTGGATCTATATCCCAGTTCCATGATTTAATAACTGAATTTGAGCAAAAAGTCACTCTGGCTTTCAATTTCCTCCCTGGTTGAAGGAGTGGGCCAGATTAGATAAACTCTAAAGTCCCTTTCAGGAAGCTAGGTGGATAAAGCACTGGGCTAGGAAACAGGAAGACATCTTTACATGTTCAAATCTGGCCTCAGTCACTGACTAGCTATGTGACTTTGGGTAAGTCACTTAACCCTATTTGCCTTGGTTTCCTCATCTATAAAAACAAGGTGGAGAAGGAAATGATAAACCACACCAATACTTTTGCCAGATGGGATCAC
This sequence comes from Petaurus breviceps papuanus, assembly GCF_028583685.1. Classification (NCBI taxonomy): domain Eukaryota; kingdom Metazoa; phylum Chordata; class Mammalia; order Diprotodontia; family Petauridae; genus Petaurus; species Petaurus breviceps. The sequence continues at coordinate 1,005,402 of NW_027187340.1, forward strand.
AAAGAGTTGGATATGACTGAAACATGTCCTCACTAATAACAGAACTCCTTTCAGCTTGAGGTCCTTAGAGGAAATCTCTTGAGAAGAGGCTATCCGGTGTCATTCCTGCTTTTGGTCCCAGCTGAACACTCCAGGAGCATAGCCTTTCACGCTGCATTTCTTCACTCTGGACACCTGATTAATGTGGGGCAGCAAGAGAGCCAAGGTGAGGAAAGATCATCTATTGACAACCTTTTAAAGTGAAAAACAAGCAAAACAAAAGCCAAGCCAAACACTGGCCTTGATCTCAAGCTGATCAAAAGACTTGTCTTTTTATTTGATCTTGAGAGAATCATCCATCTTTCCTTAAAATATGGGCATTTTTCAGAAGGTCAGTGTGGAGAGTCTGATGGGGACAGCAGACCAGGAAAGATAAGAGAGTCCCCAGAGCTATCCGTCACCTGAATAAAAAGCCAAGCAGCAGGTATTGATCCTGTCTTTGGAGATAGGTTGAAAGGAGAAGGTAAGGTCACAGCATAGCATCTCCCCAGGAACTATGAAAGAGGTGAGACCATGATGAAGGGGTAGACACATGGGAGGCTGGCTCATTCCGTGCCCTGTGGAAAAAGTAATTAGGGCCTCAGTCAACAGGGTATGAACAGGTCTGTGGGTGCCTTTGCATCTTCTAAATCAAGGAAATTCAAATGCACGCCAATGAGCTTCAATTTCCTGGCAGAAGCCAAACTGACCTTTGCAGAGGATGAGTCAGGGTAGAAAGGCAATCTGAAACTACAAAATTCATATCTCCTGAATCACTTTGGCAAATCTGGATGACAAAAGGCTCATTTGACAGTTGGCAGCAAATGCAGGTGATGTAGTCCCTGAAGCTGTAATTGTAGTAAGTAGGGACCCACAAAAAAGGACGGTATCAGTGAACTTTATAACAGTGTCCACAGATGAAGGATGGATCACAGAAATAATGAGTTTTAGTTAGTAAAAACCTAAATAAGCAAACCACCCATAGAACATCTAGTTAGTTGTCTCTGTTTCTATAGCATTCCAGCAAGAGCACTCAGACTAGCAACTACATTACAGGCTTTCTGAGTATTCTGGCACCTTAGAGCACTCACTATCCCTACCTCACTTATTTTTGGGGGAGTGGAGGGGAGGTATGGCAGAGGGAAAGTCCAGAATTGTGATTTCATTGGTATGGAAATGCCCTCCACCAATGCTGATTGGCTACTCATCTGTAAGTTTTAGTCTTAGAGTTGCCTAGTGGAAATGAGAAGTGACTTGCCTGTGGTCACATAGCTAAGATGTGTCAAAAACAGAACCTGAACCCAGGACTTCCTGACTCCAAGGTTAACCTTCTGTTTCCCATACCTCACTGCCTCTCATCCCCCTAGTTTCTGCAAAATGCCCACCATAGAGAAAGTGAATGGTTTTTGGTTTATTCTTATGACATGCAAAAGTGGAGCCCTCTGATGTCTAGTCTGATGACTAGACTAAACATGCCGCAATGAGTTTAGGATTTTCTCATGTTGACTGGCACATTCCAACCTTTCTAGAAGTTAGATGAGTCTTTAATGAGGCTCTCAAGGTTACTGATATAGAATTTTAGAGAGAGGAAAGACCTTATGGAACAGCTAATCCAATCTCCTCATTTTAAAATTAATTAAATTCAACAAGCATTTGTTGTTTACCTTCTACTAGGTTATAAGGGAACTTGGAGTCTTGTAGAAGAACATGATTCAAAAAAACTATAACATATAATACACAATATATACACAAGAAAAGTACATATTTAAAGTCATGTTGAGGTCCAAAGCAGAGGTCATTAACTAATGGGAGCAGGTGTTGGCATTTCAGCTGGGATTTAAAGGATAGATGGGTTTCAATCGATTAGGGAGGAGGCATTCCAGGCATAGAGACCAGTACAAGCAAAATAGAGTCAAGAAGTATGGCTTGTGAATGCGAGATGACAATAAGGGCAGTTTGGTTGAAATGTAAAACACATGGAAAGAAATATTATAGAAAAGAAAGATGGTACCAGATTGTGAAAGGCTTACAATGCCTAAAATCTGAAGAAGCAGACCACCCATAGGGCAACTTGCTGGTGATATATCTCACCCAAGTTATTTAGGAGACTAAGAATCTTGATTTTTACTTGTTAGGCAATTTTTTTAACTTGGTAGGTTAGCTATTGTTAAGTATAATCCAGGTATGGTATTGACCCCCATTCTTATTCCCAGGGCTGGCTTTACTCATACTGGCAATCTGGGGTTACTAGAGAGTGAGATCATGCTCATACTGTGAAGACTCACAACTCTCTTTACTTTCAGGGTCATAGTATGAATCTGGGGGTAAACTAGTTGCCATGGTGCCATTAACTCTTAAATATAACATGTTTACTAAATCATAAGGCAAAAGCAGGAATAATTAAATGCCACAATTACTTAAAGACAAAAGGAGAAATAATCATAACATTTGTGCAAGAGAAGAAACTAAGGAAGAAATAATCATAATGTTACATATTACCCATAAACCTGGATCATACCTTTTCACCAATGCATCCTGTAGCTGGTGAGTTATGGAAAGGAACTTAGAGAATTCTAATAGGGAGGCATATAAGTTGAGAAATTCATGTTCTTGAGTCATCTCCTAACTCACAACAGTTTGTTCTTATTTCCTTCAGAAACTATCCACACTACGTAAAGATGTTTTTCTGCTGTCTGTTCACCTTTCAGGACTTAGCATTCCCCAGCAGGGCAAAACTACTTCTCTTCTTCCCTTGAGTCAATGAAACAGTGACAAGCTCTTTTCATTCATAGCCACCTTCAACAGGGCACTGAGAAAAGTGTTACCCTCTTTCAGTGACAAGTGCTTTTCTTAGATTACTTCCAAGCTCTTCAGATCTACAAATAGCTGGGAATTCTGCTTTGTCCTATTAGCTCCAATCCTCTTCTTATAGCATGGATCACAGCAAAACAGGTGCAAAGCATATTTTTTCTTCTCTGTTTCTCCTCAAACCAGAGAAGGCAGTAGAAGGCAACACAAGCAGATGAGTTAATTGGTCACAATGCTTTCCAACCCTCTGCTAATCTGTACTCTTGATAACATTCATTTGATGGAGCAGTTCTCTTTATTCAGACCCTATAATAATCCATGTTTCTCCTTGACATTTTGTCTGAGGGATAATATGCATTTACAAATGGATTTTATCAGCTTTCCATACAAAAGTGATCTTTTCTACCTTTTTTCAGTAAACACATACAAAAGGAGCCATACTTCCCATAAGACTTTGAGTAAAGTAGAGATGTGACTAGATCCACGCATCAGAAAACAATTTGGTAGTTGTATGAAAGGAGGAAGAGCGCTGCATGTGTATTACAATTATATAATTTTCCATAGATCAAAAGCCATCTTATGTATACTGATGGGAATATGGATTTTATGACTAGAAATGTTATTGAAGGATAGAAATGGACAAAAATAGGAGAATGGGGATACAGACATCTCAGGATCTGAGGAAAATGGTTTCCCAGATAAAGGGTGACTGAATATCAGGAATCTGGCTGTTTAACCGTCCTTCACAATATTATTATTTTTCAAAGGATACTCAGTTATCTTCTAGCTGTTTGTAATTGTGGAGGGAGGAAATAATGATTCACCCTTTCTCCTTTCCTCTCTGCACAGAATAATAGGTCTTAGTAAAGGGAGTACCAATATAAGACATGTTGACTGGATTGAGAAGACAGCATTTTGTTGTCATCAGGGTAGAACCACTTGATTCAAAATAGACTTGTCCCTCGAAAATAGAGTTCTACCAATCTGGTCTTCAGAGCTTAGAATGCAGAAGGTATGGTATTGATTCCAGCCCACAGTTGGGGGAGTTTAAGAACTGTCATAGCCAGAAGGAACACAAGTAGAACTTATTAGTCATTCTACCTCCTGATGTGTGATGAGTAAGGCTCACAGTCACTCTCCCTGGGCTTCGGCCCCATATTCATAGATGTTGGCTTAAGTAGGAAAGGAGATAAGATGGAGATAAAGTGAACTGAATAGAAAAGCTAGAAAAGGAAGGAAAAAAAGATCTAAAACCAAAGAAGCTTGTCAAGTGAATATAAAACAATAAAGACAATTTTCATGAGAAGGTACTAAACTATTTCTAACATCAATTCATGTGTCATGGGTCTATGAAAGGTCTATGACCATGTAGAAATTTCTCCCATATATGGAGACTGCAATTTATCTATAACTCATATTATTAGAGGTGCTTTTGGCTCCAAGAGAGTAAATGACTTGCTTATGGTCACATAGCTAGTGGTGAGATTCAAACCTACCAGCAGTACTCTATCTACTATACCACAATGTCTCTCTTTTCCAAATTAGGCATACAAAAATATTGTAAATGATGGCCATATCATTTAAATAAATGTATTGTTTTCCAAGCCTGCCACTTCAACAGGATGTCTCAGTTCTAGTATGTATGGCATAATAAATGATGTTATAACTTTATACTATTCAAACATTAACAATTCCTAAAATTGGATGATAAAATGAAAAAGCATTTTTATCTTGGAATGGCTTATGATTCAATCTCTTTACCCAACCTGCAGGACTTTGGTGAGATGGAATAACTTGATTCGGAAGATTCAAGATCAAATTCAATGCTGTGTGCCTTTGAGGCTGACCACTATTTACGCCCAAATGTTGTCTCTTTTATATTGTGAAGCAACATTGTCAGGGATCAAAAGATAAAAATTTCAGTACAAATAAGGGTTGTTTCATCCATTTTAAAGGCAGATGTGTCCTGCAAAACATCAAGGTTCAAGGAGAAGATATTGGCACTGATGACGTGGAAGCTTGCACAAGAAGAAAGACTTGCTCTTTCAAAGGCAGAAGAAGGGCCAATGGTTTGATCTCAAATGTTTGTGTTTGCTGTAGGAAGATTTTCCATAAAAAAAGAAGGGAGAAAAATAAACATATATTGATTGATCCATTTCTCAAAAAGTGATACTAAAAGTGGTCCCAAGTATTATCAGAGATCATATAATTTCAGGTAGAAGGCTTTAATTTATAAATCTACCAGGTTGCTTCTATCATACTCACCAAAGCAGCTGGTTCAAACCAGGTTTTCCTCTCTTCTCGAATGTACACTACACCCAACTTCTCCCCCTCAACAGATGATCTTACCTCCTACTTTAATTTAAAAAGTATGGCACTCTCTGAGAACTCTCTCAATTCCTGGCTACATGACTCAAAGCCCTCTACATTTTTCACCTGTTCTTATCTCCTTTGTTGCAGTCACAGAGAATGAGATAGCCCTTTTCCTGGCCAAGAGTAGCCCTTCTCCTTGTGTCCCCGAATCCACCGCCTCCTTTTTCTTCTGGAAAGAGGATCATCCATTCCCTTTTTCTCTTTCATATTCAACATCTACCCGCATTCCCCCTACTACCTACAAATATAATCAGGTCTCCTTACCCTTAAAAACAAAACAAAATGCCACTCTTCTCTTGGCCCTGTCTTATCCACAAGATACTGAATTATATTTCTTTGCCTTTTCACAGTCAAACTTTTCTTCAGAGGTGTCTATAATCAATGCTTCCACTTGTCCACACCACCCCTTTACTCCTCAACTCATTTCAGTGTGACTTCCCACCCCATCATTCTACTGAAACTGCCCTCTAGGTTATTGGTGACCTCTTTCACTCCACCATCTTGGCTCTGCCCCCAATGCAACAATATTTAATGGATGACCTCTTAGTTTGAAAAGTCAATGACCTTTTCTCAATCCTCTGTACCTTTTGATGCTAGTAACAACCCTTCCTCATGTGTATAATATGCATGAGGAGAGGTAATGTGAAATAAGTCTAGAAAAATAAGTTGGAAACAAGGTATGATGGGGGGGGGGGATCTTAAATATTCTAAGGAGCTAGGGTTTTAACCAAATTAGCCAGTGAAGATTATTGAGAAGAATGCCCTGGTCATACTCGTGCCATAAGAATTTTATTTGACAGCTCTCTGGAAGATAAATTGGAAAGGTGAAAGAATAGATGCAGGGAGGCCAATGAAGAGACTATTAGATTAATGCAGGTGATGAAGACCCAAACTAGAGAGCTAGTTAAGTCAGTGGAGAGAAGGGGACCAATGTGTGATATGTTTTGGGAGCAGACTTGACAGGAGTAGGAAGCTGACTGAATATAAGGGTGTCAGAAAAATGAAAGATCTTAAGTGCTGTGGACCTGGGTGCCTAGGAGAATGATGGTGAAATGAGTTGATAAATTTGGAGTGAGCATGGGTTTAGTGGGGAAGATAATGAGTTTTGGATATATTGAGTTTGAGGTGCTGTCAAGACATGTAGATAGAGATAACTAGGAAGCAACAGGCAATGCAGGACCTTAGTTCAGGATAGAAACTAGGGCTAGATACTTAGGATTGGAAGTCATAAGCATAGTTGTGGTTATTGAGCTTCTGGAAACCAATGACATCACCACATGAAAGCTTAGAGAGAGAAAAAGAAAATCTTCCAGGATATAACCTTAGGGAACTTCTACACTCAGTGGTTATCTAGCCAAAATGAAATGCTGTGTGTACCCCAAAACTGTGTGCAACAGAAATCCTTACCCAAATAATACTCAGAAGTTTCTCAAGGTAGGAAGCAGAAAAGAATGGTTTATTACTATCTCGAGAAAGGGCCACCCTTCTGACAAATGGTCAGGGAGGAGAAGCAATTTACAAAAGGAAATGGCAAAATTATAAATCCCTAACGTGGAATTCTCCCCCACCCCCCTCCTAACGCTTTTCTTCCATTGGCTGGAAGTTAGGTGTACAATCTAAGTTTGGCAATCTACCTCAAGTACCGGAACAAGGAAACAGTAGATCACCCAATGTACATTTGAGAAAGCATTTCTGTCCTTTTTTGGCATATCTTATGCTGATGAGTCACTGAGGAGTGGGGTGACTCCCTACCACTCTGAGTTCTGAGTCCTTGTAAATTATGTGATTTCCGGTGAAGGGGAACTTGGATCTGTTTCCCACGAAAAGCCTTACTAGATTTTAGAGTATAGTCTGAGAAGTTTTTTGTTTTTGTTTTTGTTTTTTTGCTTTTTGGAGGGCAGTTGGGGTTAAGTGACCTGCCCAAGGCCACATGGCTAGTTTTTGTGTTAAGTGTCTGAGGCTGGATTTGAACTCAGGTCCTCCTGACTCCAGGGCTGGTGCTCTATTCACTGCACCACCTAGCTGCCCCCAGAGAAGTTTTCACTTCTTTCATTCAATGGGATGAAAAATTAGATAAGTAGGGTGAAAACCTCCTTTTTTGTATTTGACAGAGAGAAGTATCACAATCGTCAAGAAAAAAAGGCATGAGGAAGGATTGTTACCAGCATCAAAAGGTACAGAGATTGAGAAAAGGTCATTGACTTTTTAAATTAAGAGACCATCAGTAACTTGGAGAGCAGTTTCAATAGAATGGTGGGGTGGGAAGTCACATTGAAATTAGTTAAGAAATGGAGGTATGGTGTGGAGTGGAAGTATTGACTATATACAACTCTTAAGAGTTTGACTGTGCAATGAAGAAGACAGATGTCTCAGTAGCTTGTGAATACAGCAGGGTCAAATGAAGAGTGTTTTTAAGGATAAGAAGACCTGGGTATATTTGTAGGTAGTGGGGAAAGTATGTCAAATTGAACTCTGCTTTTTCCTGCATTCTACATTCTATCTCCCTCATCCATGAATTTGCACAGACTGTACTGAGAAGGGAAACCCTCCCCAGGTCCATTATGAATATTCTTCAGACTAGAAATGTGATTCAAGGATCAGCTTAGTTGCCAACACCTCCATAAAGTCTTCCTCCATTCTCTAATTAGTTAGTGCTCTCTCTCCACTTCAACGTTTTCCTAGAGCACCTTAATTCACCCTTTGCCCTCTTCACCTTATATTCTATTGTGTATTTATTGTATACCTCAATAGAATGGAAGCTCCTCGAAGGTGGGTAATGTTTAGTTTTGACTCTAATCCTTGTGTTTTGCATATAGTAAGCATTTGGGATCATAAGCCCTTACAACTAGAAGGGACATCAAAGGTCATCTAGTTCAGCTCCCTCGCTCTACAGTAAAGGAAACTTAGGCCCAAAGAGGTTAACCTTCCCAAGGTCACCCAGCTAAGAAGTGAGTAGTAGTATCAAAGTGGGATTTGAATACAAGATTTCTCACTTCAGAATCAATGCTCTTTCCATTGATGCCTCAGCCCTCACTTAGTATTTATTAAATTGAATTGTTGGATCATCTAGTCCAGCTCCTTTATTTTGCACATGAGGAGACTGAGAGAGATGTTAATTGACTTGTCCAAGGTCACAAAGTTAGTTGGGTCTCCTGATTCTTAATCCAGTGTTCTTTTCTCTGTGCCATGTTGCCTTCTATCAAGATCTCCAAAAAATGCTTCTGAATCTCATGACCTAAGCTAGCACCTATGTAGTCCTTTAAGGTTGGCAAAGGGCTTTACAGGCATTGTTTCAGTTGACCCTACAACAACTCAATGGAGTACGCATATGTAATAAATATGTATAACTAATATGTATAATTTAGTATAATAAATATGTATTATTATTGCTGATTTATAGATGAGTAAAATGAGTCTTAGAATATAAGGGATTTGCTGATGAGTCAGAGGTGGCACTCTTACCCTGGTCTCTCCTGACCCCAAGTCCAGTACACTTTCCATCACACCACGCTGGGCTGCTTCCTTATGAAGACCTGCCTTCACCTCCCAATGGCTGTCACAAAAATAAAGCAGAAAGAATCAAGGCCTCTGCATTGTATACTAGTAAACATATTTTTGTGTGTGTGATTGATGACTTTATTCAATTGATTTATGTATACAATTATTCTCACTTTAGTAAATACTCCTTTCTAAAAGATTGACTGACTAAACTTGCTCTCAACTGAGAATCTTAGGGGGATCCCAAATCAATGTGGGTTCAAACTGATGGCATTAGAGAAAGTTATCTCATTGCCCCTTATAAGTACCCCTAGAACTTTGATGGGGAGGAGGAGTTAGCCTATCTTTGGGAACCCTACTCATTTGTGAAAGTGTGCACTGGGGTGAAGAAACTCAGAGCTCATATAGCCTACACATAAAATTTAGAAAACTTTATCTCATACTTGCACCAAAGCATAGAATGCAAATATTTAAAAAGTAACCTCAGAGATTATTAAATGTGACACTAATGATCATTTTTGGTATATAAAAAAAGTTTGGCACTGGTCCTGTAATCAGAAATTTAACTCCCCAGTGTTTGTATGGGTAAATAAGATTTAGTTTTCACCACTTTGACTTAATACTACCTTTAGAGGAAAAATGGAATCTTAGGTCCACTGAGGTAAGTGCATAGAGTGCTGGGTCTGGAGTCAAGAAGACCTGATCAAATCCAGCCTCAGACACTTGCCAGCTGTGTGACCCTGGGTAAGTTATTTAATCTCTGTTTGCCTTAATCCACTGGAAAAGGAAATGGCAAACCGCTCCAGAATCTTAACCAAGAAAACCCCAGTGAGTGGACAATAGAATCCACAGTGTTACAAAGAGTCAGAAACAACTGAACAACAAAAAATAAATAATAAAAAATTTGTGTACTCATCGCATAGTACCAATACTTTATTTAAATTTTAAAAAGGTACAGTACATAATTCAAGCCTTTTAAGTCTGGAGGGTACTTTAGGCCCCCGGAGTACCTCAGAATCTCCGTCATAGACTCATTGATTCAGAACAGACATTAGAGGTCATTGAGCCCAACCCTCTCATTTTATAGTTGAGCATGTGAAGGCAGACTCAGATAGGTAAAATTATTTGGCCCATTGGTTGAGCCAGAATTAAAATCCAAGTGTGAGGACTCCAACTCTGGCATTATTGCAGTTGTCATTCTCAGTATTAAAGGCATCCAGCTGACACCATGGTGAAGGTTGGGTTAATTAAGAGTTCCTATTGATAGAGGCCTGGATAAACCAGATATTGGTTGTTTTTCTTAAATTTACGCTCAGTGTCATTTCTTCTTTCTTCCTATGCCAACCAGAAATCCCAAACTCCCACAATTCCATTCTATTTGGTAGAGCTCCTTCATCCTCATATTTATTCTTCTCTTTCAGGAGACCTCTGGATTAAAAGGATGAGTTTTTGAGGCCTCCTGTAACTAGGTATTGTCCATTAAAAAAAAATCAATACATTGATCTTTCCCCTCACTAACAAAGATAATTTACCACAAACACTGTGTTTATGAGAATTCATTCTGTTATACTTTAGCCTGGAGGAGTTATTTGTCGATTGAAGGGAAAAAATAATAAAGTTCTCATCATTCATGTCTCTCCTCTCACCTTCAGCTATCCTCAAATTCTGTCAATAAAAAAATCTGCTAGTTGTTATCTCTGGAACCTGCCCGTCCAAGTTTTCATAACTGCGTCCTCAAAGAAGAAATGTTATTTTCCACTTCCTCTTCACTAAGCAAGTCTGGTATATCTGTGAGGTAACCCAAAAAGAAATAGATCCTATCAGGTCCCTAATTTTTTCTTGTTGCTGTCTACCTCTTCTCTGAATACTGGGTACGTCCCCACATTCTGCCTAACATTCACACTTGCATACTCTGATTCTTGCATCACCTATTTATTCAGTGACCCCAGTGAATTAGTCAATACTTAATGTCTCCCTGCTTATCACACCCAGCAAGATGCACTAGAGTAAGAACTACCCCCTACCTGACCCCTCCTTATATAACTTGTGACTTTTGGCTGCCTTAGGGAGTCACCCAGGCATCTTGCACATGACTAGGAGACCCCAGAAGAGGCAAGTGTGCCCAGGCTGAGGGTAGCATCTCTGAAGGAGAGTCTACCTCTCTGACCTCATCTTCTTTCTGATCTGGTTCTATCGTTTCCTTGTCACTGTCCCCATTTCTCCACATTCCTCTCTCTAGAATGTCTCATTCTAGGCCTTGAACCTCCCCTTGAGGAAAATAAAATGGGCAGTAATGAAGGCCTATTGCTTTATACATTACTGGTCAGTCTGATGCCTTTGTGAAATCCCATAACTGCTATGGAGGACTGGGACATTGTGCTTCAAAACAAACCTCCATTATGAGCACAATAGGATTCCTTTTTTGGCCCATGATCCCACGTTTTAAAGATGCTACTACATTTAAAGGTTAATTGCCTATCATTAAAACATCGTTTTCCAGAAGTGCCATTCATGTAAATACTAGTTGTACCAAGTTGTTAGCTTCATCTTACATTATTATTATTTTTTTAAATGAAAGCAGCATTTCTTCACAGTTTTTGAGTTCTTTCATCAAAGCAAAGCTTATACAAAATGCAGGTTAGCAGTTCTCCTTCCCTTTCAGGTGCTGTTAACTGCTCTTGATGCACTGAAAGCTTTTTTCCTTTCTATTTTCCTTTCTTGGTACTCAGACACCAAGCACGAGCTCTTCTGCCTTCTCCTCTTCCACTTCAATCAAAATGATGGAAGTGCTTACGCTGAGTTATTCCAGCTCTTTGGTGTGGGTGATCACTAATGTCTCACTTTTATCCAGAACTTCACCATAGGAATCTTTATTACTCTGTGTCCTCCCCTTTACCCTTTCCAGCAGTCCCCACACAGGCCCCTTCCTTACACATGCCAACAAAGAAATGCCACTCCTTAAACTGGATGAGAAGCTGGTAGCATAGCATGACGTATTAATCAAATTGTATTTAGTATTTACTATTAGGATCCATGACAAATTTTAATTGTCTTGCTCGATGTTACAACAGATACAAAAAACTGGCTTGGTTGGTCTAATGAGCTAGAGAGTATGCTGAAATTTCTATATTCAATGAGTTCTTATGGAGCTGGGTAAGGCTGGTCTTTGGAACCTAATACCAGCTATTGTTTGACCTATGGACCTATAGCTATCACTTTATCTAATTAGTGAGCAAGGTCATATCTCTGGTAGTATGAATTAATAAGGAGGAAAAAAAATCAAGACAAAATCTTTTTGGTTTGAATAATGAGAATTCGTGTGATTTGGAGACCATATTTCATTTTGGATACCTAATAAATACTGATTTCCTTAGGAAATAAGTTTATTTTGATGGTGTAACTCATTCCAGTTATAAACACAGCTACTGTTTAAATGACATAGTATAGATTCAGAGTTTAGAGGTAGATGGAGGAAGGAAGGAGGGAAAGAAAGAAAGAAGGAAAGAAAAAGGGAGGGAAGGAAAGAAGAATGGAAGGAAAGAAGGAATAAGGGAGGGAAAGAAGGAAGGAAGGAAAGAAGAAAAGATATCAGTCCTCTTATATATCATATCATCTATACAAATCCACCAGAAAATGGTTCTGGATCTGAGATCCTATTAAAGATCCTGAAATATCTTTTCCATTCTATCTTTGAATTAGATACTCAGAACATTTATGTTCAACTACTTGGAACTACCACCAAAGGGAAATGAAATCAGTAAATTTTGAGCAGTGGTCTTATGTGACAGGATAAAGATTGTGAAATCCTCCATCCTACTTCCTAAATAACATGAATAACATTTACCATATTTTCATTGTCTGAAAACTTCCTGGGTTAAAGTACATACTCTCAAATGAAATATTTTCAGTTTTGTTTGACATATGCTACCTCTCAAGTAGACAATCACAACAGTCTCCTAAATGGACTTCTGACTCCTATTCTCTCCCCCTCTTCAATACATCCTTCACACAGTTGCCAAAATCATCTTCCTAAAGTAATCATCTGAAGACGTTACTCCTTTGGCTCAAAAAGCTTTCTGCGACCCCTAAAAAATATAGACTCCTTACCGTAGCATCGAAAACCTTCTCAATCTGTCTCCAGCCTACCTTTATAGGCATATCTCACATCCTCTTTCCCTTGATATCCTTTGTGGTCCCCGCAAACAGGCCTCCTTGCTGCTTCCCAGAAGCCAGCATCCCATCTCCCACTTTGGTGCTTTTGCATAGGTGGTCCCCAAGCGGGAAGATGCTCCCTCCTCTGCTTTACCTCTTCGAATCCCGAATTTCCTGCATGGGCAAATAACTTTGTATCACCTGTGCCTTGCACAGTGCCTACTTTGAAGTAAGTCCTTTGGTAAATCATTTTTTGATTGAATTGAATGTGTTGCCTCCTTTGGGAAGACCTTTCTGAATTCTACTCAATAGTCAGCTCTCCTTCCTCAAATAACTTTGTGTGTGTGTCCCAATAGTCTTAGTAAAGTTTTAAGTTTAATAGCTTACACATGACATAGATGTAATATACACAACATATGTATGTATATGCATATATCTATGCATGTGACACGGTTTCTCTGCAAGTTCTCCTCAAGTAGAATATAAACTCTTTGAGGGCAGGGACTGTCCATTATTTTGCCATTGTATCTCTAGAGGTATTTCTAGCATGGTATTTCCTGCAGGCATTTGATAAATGTTCGTGGGATTGGGTATTATTATTTGGTAAATCATGAGAAGATGCAGAATAATGATCCAAATGACCAAACTTGATTGTGTCTTGCCCATTATGCCCTCCAGTTCAGGGCCTTCCCCTGACACTCCTCAAACCCCATGGACCAGACCACTTTCTATCAAGGAGAGGACTCATAAAGGGAACTGCATCCCAGGATGGGCCATGTTCCCAGAAAGAACCCTCCAGAGTAATAATGAAATTTCTAAAGTACATGGGGTTCCTTTTTTAGGTATTACTATAACATCACAGGTGATTAAGCATTACTTTTACTATTTAAAAAAATCATGCTTTTTATCCATCCTTCACAGACAGCAATACATAGGTGACTTGACCTTAAACTTAGGTAATTATTATAATTAAGGAGCTAATACTACATTCACAAGCATGTACAGATCCTTTCTTTCTGCCTATTGTCTAGAAACCATTATGCCTTTTACAGTTTCTTTTCTGTTCCTTGTTTCTTTGGCCTTCTTCCAAGATTCACTCTGTTATTATTTAAACTCTCTCTCAGTATGTTGGTATTTTTTTTTTTTTGTGCTCTGCCTCTTATGACTTATGGATTATTCCCTTCTTGGGGAGATATTTTCCAGATCCATTCATAACTATTATTCATTCCACATGCTGCAAATATAATACCCACCTAATCAATCACCACTTCTACATTTGAAAATAAAACCATCCTTTCTTTATTATATTAGGCAAATTAGTCAAATGAATGTTTTCTAAAACTTGCTGCCTTTTTAGGTCCTTTGGCTCTCCGCCTGCCTTTTTCGACACCCCCCCCTCCTTTTTTTTCCCTTCTTCTGTTTGCAAACAGTACCAATTTCCTTCTGCTAGCGTTCAGAGTGGATTCTGATCCTCCTGACTTTGTCATCTGCTTTGATGATCATCTATCCTTCCTTGGGAGTAACCCCTTCCCAATAAAGCTGGGTGGGTAGCAGGGAACTGTCAAAGACAGAAAAGCTTTGACTCCCTCTCGCCAGTGATTGAGTAGTGAAGGCCCTTGAAATTAAACAGAGGAAATTCGCCCCTCTCTGACGGGTTTTACTTTCAGAAAACACAGCAACCGTATAATCAATATTAATCACTGTGAATTGCAAAATGCCATTGTTGATGGTTTGCTTGGCGACCAGGGTACTAAAAATGAGGGAAGCAGATTGTTAACTCAATTCTTCCCTTACCCACTCTGCCCTGCTCCACATTTTACATAATGTCTCTGTTTTGTATTCGATTTTAAAGGAATTCCTTGCTTTAACCAACCCATCTCCCTTTGTGTCATCTCAGGGTTTTCATTGATTAAGCCTATTTGAGAGCCAGCGTAGGGAGAAGCATCTGTTACTAAGAGGAGTCTCATGTCCAAAACCTGTTACTGGGGAACTCTAACTCCAGTCCTGACAAAGCACACAGATCTTTGGGGTATGTGTGTGTGTGTGTGTGTGTGTGTGTGTGTTTATAAGCAATTAAATAGTGGTCTCACTATCAGCATAGATTATTTTAATAGACATACAGTACTACTTTAAACTAAGTCTTCACCATCTGTTCCCCTTAATTATAAATGCAAAAAGAACATATTTTACATTAGCATCAGAAAATAGTGAGATGTCAGGGACTGAAACGCCCATATATGCTCTTTGTACAATACTGAATACATCTGTGCTGTTTTCCCCTTCTTTTCACAATGCAAATCATAGAGGGAAAGTGCCTCTTCTGTACAGAACATTTCTTGATGCTGAAGATGGTTCTCAGGACACAGGTTCATTATAGTGGGATTTTAATAAGTTGTTCAACTAAAAATAATACATTTTTCAAGTATATGGTAAGCTAGGGTTTCAGCTTATTGTTGGCACTATCTAGGTATCTTCATTTCCTTCTAATAACAGAAAAAAAGACATTGAGAACAGTAGATCTGCTCGAATCTGCTCCAGTGCATGATGAGATGGGGAGAAAAATCTACAACAGGAAAGAATTTCTTCTTTATAAAGGAAATGTAAAAGACACACAGGGTGCAGGAAGAATGGCAGAACACTTAAAGTTGAGTTGAAAAAGCTTCTGGAGAGGCATACATTGCCCTTTGTTGATCTGGACCTTCATGGTCGGGTGATCTTTCTGTTGGGAGAATAATACAATATGGGAGGCTGTGGTCTGCAGGGATGGATGGAGCATGTGTTCAGTTCTATTTTCAAAGCTAGCAGATTCAAGCTTAATTTTTCATCTCATAAAGCACAACTGAGATAAGTCCACCTGATTTCCCGGTAAGTAGGATTTTCAGGAACATTCTAGAAATTTGAGCCTCAGAGCCAGGATAAATACCCAGGAAGCTGTTATAAGGAAGTTCACTTACAGGGTCTCATCTGGAAAATTCTTCTTTTTCACCAACTAAAACTATTCAACCAAATGAAGAACTGTTTCCACTGCATCTCCAGCATGTAGAGGACATTACCAATATCCTTACGCTTATTAGAAGGCTATTTTTGTAACATTGGTGAACCACTATTTCATGGCAAAAGGTGGTGAGGTAGATATTTAGGATGACAGCATTTACAACATGATAATAAGGGATATGTATCAGGACCAGGAATATTTCTCATACTTGTACCATTTTTTTCTGTTGTAGAGATGATGCTCTTTACTTTGTACATATTGTTCTCATTTGATAACATGGAGAACTTAGAACTTGATCAGACGTTGAAGACACAAAGATCATCTGTTGCATCCCAGGCCATCGCCAATTGTTTTGACTTTTGTCTTGCCGCTGGACTTTGATGACTATAGAAGAGAGAGTGAGCCTGATGACTTTGTACAACTCTCCCTCATATAATCCAATTCACAAGCAAGTCAACAAATCACCTCGTGAAGTTACTGGTCCTCTTCAAAACAAAGTACAAATAACAACACAATTTTTATTCATAGTAGTGCCTGAGTGAGTTAGTGAGTAAAGCCAAAAATCCTGATATGAAGCCTGGTCTTCATGTGGTTCTGTGGAAAGGGCACTCAACTTGGAGTCAGCTCATGGGATCTGAATTAAAATCCTCACACACTCACTACCTGAGTGACCTTGGACAAATCACTTAACTTCTCTGAGTCTCAATTTCTTTATCTGGAAAATGACAGGATTGGCAAGTGATGATCTCTAATATTGCTCTGATCTTCCAATCTTTTGCGTAGTCTAGGCATTAACTTGCATTTTTGCCACAAAACAAATTCCTACAATGTTAGGTCATTTAATAGATCCCTTACTGGACACTGCTATCCCCTTCCTCAGCCCTGGAAGTGCCCTCCAGACAGATGCTGATTCCCCCTTATGGAAGTCCAAACTTGAAGTCCCTTTGACTTGTGACAGCAGCTACCATTTGCAGAGTTAGATATTATCACTACCTCTAAAGCTTGGTCAACCCAATGATTCTGAGTCCTTTGTATAATTATACAAATTATAGCAAATAATTATTTGCTATATATCTCAGGTACTAAACTAGAGACTACTATAGGACAAACCATACTCTATTTCCCCCTCTTTCCCAGACCCTCAAATGCTTGATGGAATTTGTAACTGGATAGTACCTTGGGGACAATCTAGTCTGAATGCACTCATTTTATTGGTTGAGAGAAGGGAAGCCCAGAGTAGTTAGGTCTTCCTGAAGATTACACATGGAGCAATAATTTAGAATTTCTTTCATTTCTCTACCATCCCTACCTCCAACACCCCTAACACACACTTTACACTAAGTATCTCCTTTCCCCTTCTCCCCCAACAGTTTTTAACTGTGTGTGTGTGTGTGTGTGTGTGTTGTCTTCCTACATTAGATTGTAAGCTTGTTGGGGGCAAGAACTATCTTTTTTTTTAATTTGTGTCCCTAGCACCTCATATATAGTAAGTAGGTGTTTAATACATGTTTATTAACTATTCACTATTGATGGTGTCAAGATTCAAACCCAGGTCTACACCTCGAAATCTGGAGTGGGGGAGTTCAGGATGCCATGCTATTTTTCAATCTTGTACTTTCCTTCCTCTGCACTCTCGTCTATGTCATTTCCCACATACTCTCTCTGTCCCCACTCCACACCATACTTATTGATGTGTCTTGAAGGTATATTCGAACCTGCATAGTTTATGGCCTTATAAACTTGTATTGAATTTGAGTTTGTGTAAAGTGAGGCAAACATTTCTCAAATCATTAAAGGAGTTCTTGGACTTTCTACCACAATTGTTTCCTATGCTTTCCACAATGCTTCATCTCTGGATGGGCTTTCCTTGCAATTAGAACTTATCTTTTGTCCTACCTAAGGGGTTTCATTTTAACTCATCATAAGGTTGTTGCTTTCCTTGCATCTATACTTTTACCCCGTCCAATCCCCCTTGTGTGCCACTACCAGAACAATCTTCCTAACACAAAATTCTAGTCCTGAAAATCTTTCCTCATCTCCTAACCCCACCTCTCAAGTTAGAAAGTATTAGTCTCTCCTTAGAATAATTGTAGTACTTCCTAATCATCTGTACCCATTAGGCGACATTTTCCCTATAGGCACAGTGCTAAGAGTTCTCTGGACTTGGGAGTCAGGAAAACCTAAGTACAAATCCCATTTCTGGCATGTACTATCTGTGTGACACTGGAAAGGCACTTAAGCTCTCTCAGCCTCCATTTCCTCGTCTGTAAAATGGAAATAACAATAGCACCTCCTTCAGAGGGTTATTGTGAAAATTAAATGAGTTGACAAATATACAGGCAAACATCAAAATGCCACATAAATTCTATCTATTGTAACTGAGAGACAGCTAGGTGTTATAGTGGATAGAACACCAGGCCAGGAGTCAGGAAGACTCCTCTTTCTGAGTTCAAATCTGTATATATATAATATCAGTATAACTATAGGTTATGGTTATTATTCATTCAAAAGGATGATTGATTTTACAAAACAAGAAACTTTCCTGAGTTCCTGCATCCAAAAGTCTATTAATTCCTTTCGAAGTCGCTTTGGGGAGGCTTTGCCCTTCCTCCAAAGATGTCCCGTTCCCTTTTGGAATTGCCTCCAGTATCTGAAGCCCATGTACAGAATCATGGGATCACAGTGTCTCAGAGTGGAGAGGGACCTCAGAGGCTATCTTGTCCCACCATACCTAAATAAGAATCCCCTCTACAACATCCTGGATAAATTATTATCTCATCTTTGCTTGAAGACTTTTCCTGAGGAATAAGAGATAGAGGGAAGGGGGCATTTATTAAGCACCTATTTTTTTCCCCCTGTAGCAATGTACAGCTGTGAGAGTTGAACTCTAAGGTAAGCTGAGTGCCACAGAATTGATGCTTTGGAATTGTGGTGCTGGAGAAGACTTCTGAGAGTCCCTTGGACAGAAAGGAGATCAAATTAGTCCATACTTAAAGCAATTAATTCAGACTATTCACTGGAAGATCAATTCTGAAGTGGAAACTTAAATACTTTGGCCCCATAATGAGAAGATGGGACTCAATGGAAAAGACCCTGATGTTGGGAAAGATTGAAGGAAAAAGGAGAAGGGGATTACAGAGGATGAGATGGATAGATATGGAAACAACAAACATGGAAACATGGAACATGAATTTAGACAGACTTCAAGAGATAGTGACATGCTAACCATGGGTCATGAAAAGTCAGACATGACTGAATGACAACAAAAAATGTCAGGTGCTATGCTAAAAATATTATCTCACTTGAACCTCACAACAACCCTGGGAGATAGGAGGTATTTTTACTCCTATTTTATAGTTAAGGAAACTGAGGCAGACAGGGATCAGTGATTTGCCCAGAGTCACAGAGCAAGCAAGTGACTGATTTGACCTCGGATCTTCCTGACTCCAGCTGTCTTGGAAAAAGCCATACCTCCAGAGGTAGCTCATTCTAGTTTTGGATAGTTTTAAGTGTTAAGAAATATTTTCCTCACATCAGTCCTAAAATCTACCTATTTCTAGCTTCTACTCTTTATATTCTGGTTCCCTGGGGTCATGCAGAATGAATCTAATCCCTGTTAATATGAGAGCTCCATAAATACTTGAAGACAGTTATCAAGTCTTCCTCAGTCTCTTCTTCTCCAAGTTAAATGCCCTCAGTTCCTTTAGCCACTCCTTAGATGGCCTAAACTTGAAGCTGTTCACCATCCTGGTTGCCCTACTCTGGGCACTCCAAAGTGTGGTGCCTGGAGTTGAACATAATACTCCAGATGTGGTGTTCATTTGAATATTTTCAATGGTGGCAAATCTTCATCAATTGAGAGAGGATTTCAATTTGGGAAACAGCCAACAAAATCATGCTGAGACAGTTCTGGTGAGTAAGGCAAATGATCAAGCTGGGTAATACCATTTCGGGTCAAAAATGAGTCATAGGCATAAAATAATAAAACTGATTTCCTCGGGTGGTATGCATATGAATTAATTCTAAAGAAAATGACGAGCGACCCCCCAAATGTTTTGAATAATAGAAGCATCATTGAAATAAGTGCATAATAGCTTACCTTAGTGATAGTGACTCTTTTGAAGGGACCTATATTTCTTACTAATTGACTGTATAATTTTCAGAATATGTTTAAAAATAAAAGTCTGACTTTATTCACATTGTGTACTGCTTTCCAATTGGCAGAGAAAATTCTCGCGCTATCTGGCCAGTCTAGACCATCCCTGTCAGTGTAACTCTGAGAAATAAGAGTGAAAGAAAGAGAGTTCACTGGGTTTGGTAATATCCTGAGGGACATGCTTAGAGGAAAGGGGAAGAGATGAGATAGAGTTGGAGATCAGTAGCAGTCTATTGCTGCTTTCTCACCCCTCTTAGAAAGGGACAGTTTCCCTCATGATTGTTGTTAAGTCATTTCAGTTGTATCCAACTTTTCATAGCCCTATTTGGGGTTTTCTTGGCAAAGAAACTGGAGTGGTTTGCCATTTCCTTCTCCAGCTCATTTTACAGAGGAGGAATTGAGGCAAACAAGGGTAAGTGACTCACCCAGCGTCATACCACAAGTGTCTGAAGCCAGATTTGAACTTAAGAAGAGGAATATTCCTGACTCCCATTCTGGCACTCTAACCATACATAGTATCACCTAGCTTCCCTCATAGACTATTAGGCAAATGTCCACAATGGTGGTCAAATCTTCCCACTTGGATTGTTTTGCTTAATTTGACTGGTTCAGGTTACTGATACATACAATTCACGGTAAATCTATATGGTCCTCTAAAAGACTCAGTTACTTAAAACATAAAATGCTTCTGTGGATTGGAAAAGGCTGGGAGGAGGAGGGGTGAGGAGTGAAACCTTAGCTGGTTTTTAATGCCTAGAGATATTCTTTTCAACCGATGCCTCAGCCCCAATTATTAAGGATGATCAGAAGCCTGCCCATCACCCGAAATTGCAGACTTCCTGACTGATATCCGATCTCACAAACATTTTCTCCCACCCAATAAATGGCAACAACATTGTGCCAGGAGTGGATCGTCAACTCCAGTGCAAACCATTAACCACATTAGAGAAAATAGCTTTGGAGAGGTATCTCTCAACAATTTTTAACTTCAAAAGATGTCATGAGAAGTGCCACAAATTATTATTGCCAACAATTTGTCCAATTTGTACCTGGTGAAATGTGTGTGTCCCTACGCTGCACCATTTTACATATCAATGTAAAATATTAAAAAGGAAAAACGTTTTGTAATAAACAGCATTTTTGCTGATTGCAGCTGATTATGTTAAGCAGCTAACACCGTGGATGTCACAGAGGAGACTTAATAGCTCCTATAACTAATCTCCACCGCTGACCTCTCCCCTCCGCTGATGAAGCCTATTCAAAAACCTGCTGCCCTTTGCTCATTTTAAGATCTTCTATTTCTGAACTGTTTTGATCATGAATATATTTGTCAAAGTTGTTGTGGGGTTTGAGCTTTTTTGTGAGTTTTTAAAAAATAGAGTCTATAAAGAAAAATTTCTGCTACAGTTATATGATGTACTATTTAAAAATGAAAAAATGATACTTAAATGCCCATGCTTACTCTCAGTGCTTACAGTTAATGTTAACATGTTTTTAATTAGAATAAGCAACTGTTCTTCTTATAGCTGAGAATCTATATAAAGGAATACTGTGTCAATGTATTTTTTCTCCAACTCTAAATGCAGGGCAGTGATATCCCGTTGAGGAAGAAAAGAGCCTTGGTCATTTCATCAGGCTCAATAGATGTGTGCTCACAAGCAAAACCATGTTCTCAGTCATGAAACATTTTCGTTTTCTTTTCCAGATAAAATCCTTAACAGAAACAGTGCTGCAGAAAGCTAATTTACAAATGTAGAAAGTGCTTCATAAACATGTGTGTGTGTGTTTGAGTCATTGTGACATGGGCCAGTCACTAAATATACTTTTCCTTAAATCTCCTAAGGCCTTAAGTTGCAGATCACTTGCTGATCTGTATTGGTGGAGGATGTTTCCACACTGGGAGCTCCCCATACTGATGAATTCATAGATACTCACCTACCTCAAATATATACCTGAGAAGCAATGTGGTGTGATAAGCAAAGGAATCTGGGAGTGCTGGGTTCAAGACTCACCTCTAACACATACTAGCTAAGTGACTATGGACAAGTTAATCAGCCCCAAGAAAGTCTCTAAGATGGTAAGTGACAGATGAGTTGCTGTGCCACATAGATAGAGGGAACTGCCATACGTGGAGTCCCCAGATTGATAAAAATCAAAGGTTTGTTCTATATATGTATATAGGAATAGGATTCAGCTATTTCTCTCTCTGATGCAGCATTACGTTTTGCCTTCATTCCATTAATTGCTCTTGAACCCCCAAGCTGCAAGAGTTGTGTGGGTGTGGGGAGAACCAGGGGAGGGGGGTAAAACTTCCAGTCTTGAGTGATCGGTAACACCCCAGATCACACAATAGCCTTGCCAGCTCCAAGGCAAAAAGCCAAGTGTCCCCAACCAAAATCAACGGAGGAAGAAAATCAGCTAACCCCAAAGCAGAGGGTCTGAGTGCACATTACAATTTATGGGTATTTAGGAAAGAAAAGGGGTAAAGTGATTTGATGAGGGCCACCCAGGAGACCTGGAAAGAGCAGCTTTCTATCAGACAAACCCTGACTGAAGACTGTTGATAAATATTTCCCTTAGGATAGGAATCTGGTTGCCACTAGCAAAACAAAAATCCCTAGGGGGCAGTACATAATTAACAATTTGAAGATACAGTGGCAGGCATTGTCACAAAGGGAGCTGGGAAGCAAGCTCCAAATGTACAAATCCGGGCTGCCACCACAACAGCGGGGGATGGATCCCTCTGTAAATCAACGGCAGCTTTCCCCATAGAACAAACCCTTTGCCACTCTCCCTACCCAAATTGCCACTAATGCTTCTTGACCAAGGGAGTCAATTTTCCTGGGGTTTTCTATTGATACCACCATACCTGTTTTCTTAGTTTGAGGGAAATTATTCACTTTACTCTGGGAAATCAACTAGATTGCTTTTCAATAATAAGTAGGCAGATAAAACTTGATAAGAAGGTACTTTGGATAAAGTTGTGTACTTTGCTTTGTAAAGAAATTTAGACACGTGTTTTTCTTTCAACAGCCTTAAAATTGGCATGCAAACTCATGTGCTTATAACCACTGCCCAGGGAAAGTTATGAGGGCACTGGAATAATTTTACATCTTTATTTTGCCTCTCTCTATCTCTCTGTCTCTGTGTCTGTCTATCTCTGTCTCTGTCTGTGTCTCTCTGTGTCTCTGTATCTCTCTGTGTCTATCTCTTTTCAGGATAGAATTTGAAGGGACTCAATCAGCAAGCCTCTCTTAAGTACCTACTAAGTACCAGGTACAGTTCTTGGAGTTGGGGCTACAAAGGTAAAACAAAACCTTCTCTACCTTCGAGAAGTTTACATTCTATGGAGGAGAAAATATGTAATCTGTATACATATAATACACACAAATTAAGTATGTACAAAGTATGTACTCAATTTATGTGCTGTATAAAGACGGGAGAGAAACAGGCCATGAAGGACGTGTGGAAAATAAATTTTAAGCATTAAAACTATGACACTGCCTCTGAACCTTAACGTATTCATCTATAAAATGGGAGTAATGACACAAGTCCTGCCTGTATCACGTGGTTGCTAAGGGTCAAAAAAGGTAATGTATTGAAAGAGTTTTAGGGCTTAAAAGCGCTATATGATGTCAGTTCTCTTTTTTTAATCATTCAAGACACACACTCATGCTTTAAAGTACAAATTGTGCTAATCATTCTGTTGATTTTTCTTTCTGTTCATTCTGTGTCCACTTGGATGCACCATAATCTCTTAACCAGAGAACTAGATGAACAGAGTAAAGAGATCCTGGGCATTACTGCAAAAAAACAGGTTCCTCTCTGGGAAGTCACTTAGCCTTTCTTAGCCTAAGAGTCTGCATTTGAAAACAAGAAATAGAACCTTTGCCACCTGCCTATCTAATCAGAATTTTACAATGATTAATAAAATTTTGCCTGCAGAAAGATTGCAGCAACATGAAACTCCCAAGTATAATTATTCACCTTGAGGCACAGTTTCGACATTGTTGTCACATACCATAGGACCATAGATTTCAAGTTGGAAGGGCTCTCCAAGGCCATCTGGTACAACCCTCTCATTCTACAGTGAGGAAACAGAGAAGTTAAATGACTTGCCCAAAGTCACACAAGATAGTAAGTAACAGAGACAGAATTTTAACTCATGCCCTCTGATTACAAAGCTGGTGGTTTTCTCCACTGTGCCACACTGACTTTATAATCCTTTTTAGAAATCTCAAAATGTAAGGAAGGAAACAAGCATTTATCAAATACCTACTATACGCCAACCAGTGTGCTAAGTTAAGTACTTTACCAATAACTCTTTTGATCCTCACAATAACCCTGGGAGGTGGGTGCTCTTATCTGCATTTTTCATATAAGGAAACTGAGGCAAAGAGATCAATGATTTGCCCAGGGATACAGGACTAGTAAATGACTAAGACCGGTTTTGACATCAGGTCTTCCTGACTTGAGTGCAGTGCACCATCCCCTATAATACCTTACCACCTTGGTAGGTGGGGAGGTTATACATAGAGTGATAAGACAGCATCTGAGCCACTTCCCTATTTTCTAACTGGTAGTTGTATAAATATTCAAGGCAGTGAGTTGTTTATTCTCTACCCGAGGGGAGAGAATAAGCTAGCCCCAGGCTCCCTCAGGGCTATGGCCCATTCTAGTGTGCTATCAAAGTCAAAAATTCTTCACTAGGTCCAAATAAAATCTCTTCCACTTTGCTTATTTCCTCCTGTGCTCTCTGTTGACAAGGAAAACAGAGTCTCACTCTTAAAGCTCATCTTTCATCCTCCTCCCAGGTGAGCATTCTCAAGCGTTTTTCTTTAGCTCACTCTTCTTCTCTAGATGATCTTCCTTAGTGTTCTCTTTAGCTCTAATGGGCTCAGCTTTCATCTTGGTGCATATGACTCCCAGATCTCCATATCCATCCCCTATGTTCTTCTTGAAACAAAGTCCCAAGTCATTAACTGCCAGCTGGAAACTGAGTCCCAAACAGAACTCATTATCCTCTGCCCCTAAACCTATCCCTCCTCTTCACTTCCCTATTTTAATTGGGGGTACCACTTGTAAGTCAGGTTCACAGTGAACCTTATCCCTTCACTCTCACTCATCTCATTATTCAATCAGTTGCCTAGTCTTCTGGATTCTACCTCTTCAATATATCTAGTCTTTGTTCTCTTTTTTCCATTCCCTTGGTCACCATCTTAGTACAGACCCTCTTCACCTTTCTCCAGGACTATTGAAATAACCTAATTGGTCTCTCTCTGCACTCTAATCCATCCTCCAACTGCTAATTTAATATTTCTCAATCACAAGTGTGACCATGTCATTCTTCCACTCAAGAAGCTTCAGTGACCCTCCTTTTTTCTCTAAGATAAAATACAAACTCCTTGGTCTGGCATTAAAAGTCCTTCACAGTCTGACTGCAGCCCATAGTTCAGGCTGATTACACATTACCCTCACACATTCTACATTTCAGTCAAACTAACCTCCTTGACGTTCCCCTCATATATTATTGAAAAGACATTTAAAGGAGGTGTGGAAAAGTGATTAAACCTCTTTACTCCTTTAGGAGAAATGTAGAATTCATCAGTATCTTGATAGGGTGGGGGACCATTGGTTGGCTGAAGGATTACTCACAACCCTGGTGACCCTAAAAAGAACATGTTCTCTAAGGGAAGCAGTAGAGAGAATCATCTTTGGCAGTCGAGAACAGGGACAGGCATGAAAAACAAACCTCTGCTCTTGAGAGGAAATCACTCTATATTTCCCCTTTATCTCCTTCAAGGTAAAGTGGGGTGATGAGAGAGAATGAGGGAAGGGATTTTTCCACCACTATTACCAAGAGCATCTGGCAGCAGGGCAACTCATGAAGTAAATTTTACCACCCAACAAGCAGCAGACCCAGCAAGTTTAGCTAAGAGTTGAGATACGCTATGGAATAAGAAATCCAGGAATACCAACAGAGTGACCCAACCACTAGTGAGGCTGCTCCCCAGGGGAAAAGTATGAGAACACCACAAGAAGAAAAAAGACATCACGACCTTTCAGTGTCAAAGGTGTGAGTTGACTTGGAAACATGAGTTTTTGACATGTGTGACTCTTCACTAGTTAGCTCTTTGTATGTACTCACTCTTTTCCTTCAGGAAGGACCCATTTTTAGGGGAGTACCTAAGGTTAATAGGAAGGAAGAATGTTTTATTGTGACTGTTCATGCTATGCCATTTTAAATCTCCACCTTATCTTATATTCCTTCTAGGCTCTACCCCCAATTGAACTAAGATGCCCTATGGTCTTACTTCCATGTCTTTGCTCATGCCTCAGGTAACAGGGGATGGCATTACCTGTGCTACCCTCCTCTCTACACTAGTAGAAATGATCAGTTAATTAGCAGCTGCTTTAAATAACCCATATATACCAAGAAGCAAAAGCTGCAGATATGATCTAGAGAAGGCCAGTCATTTTGAACTTCTTGTTAGCCAGTAGAACAAAGCTAAGAGACAAGCACTTTCTTCCAACCTTGCAGATACCTCCTTGTTCCAAGTGTGAAAATCTTTATTGCTTGTTCATTCAGTAGTCATTCAGTAGTGTCCAACTCTTTGTGACCCCATGGATCATAACCAATGTTTTCCATGAAGTTTTCTTGGCAAAGATACTGGAGTGGTTTGCCATTTCCTTCTCCAGTGGATTAAGGCAAACAGAGGTTAAGTGAATTGCCCAGGATCATACAGCTAGTGAGTGTCTGAGGCCAGATTTGAACTCAGGTTTTCCTGACTCCAGACCCTGATACCCACAGATGAAATCATGAAGTTATGCTCATGATAATATGGGAATTCTCTTTTCCCAGAGAACTCATTTCTGCTGTACCATCTCTGCAGTCGTATGACTGCTCTCCTTCTGGGACCTTGTGGTTCCCTAGAGGATATTTGCAAATATGCCAACTTTCCCTCAGTATTATCTTTTATAAAGCTGAGGCTGAGTGTCTGTATGAAGTACTTCTCCTTTCCATGACTCTCAACTCTGATTCTGTCTCCTAAGTTTCACTTTTTAAGGGCCTAGCCTAAGGACAGGAATACACCGGAGTCGTTTGAGAACCTGTAAGCAGATTGTCCAGGTCTCAGTGTGAACATTTACATTTCAGAAATCAAAAAACCAATCTATTAGTTTTGGGTCTAATCTATTGTTTTTTGTTGATTGTCTAGAGTTAAGAAACTATTAAATTTAAATGAAAGAAGTCAGCAAGAAAAAGAAAATGAACTTTAGGGGAACCAATTTTTACCAGGCCTACCTAAGGCCCTCATAGGAAGGACACATTGAAAGAAAAGTTTCAGAGGCAATGTAATCCAAGATAGCTGACCACTGTTCAAAAAGCTAACTTTCTGGACCCAGGAAGAGACTATACCAGTGGGGAATGAGGATGAAAAGGTGAGTAACCAGAGAACAAATTGACTAAATCCTGAACTCTATAGAGAACTTGAAGGGCAGATGAGAAGGGGACAAAAAAAAATGAAAATAAGGCCAGATTGTGTACTGTAAGATTGCAGAGGACCATCCTTTGACAGGCAAAGGAGTTTGTACATATCATTAGAACCAACCAATTTGAGAACATCCATGTGTTTATAGATATATTCACATACATAGACACAAACACATAGAAGGCATATATACACATGAATATATACTATGTGTAGTAGATATGTGATTTGTGTGTACACACACATATAATATGTATGTGCACATATATATGCATGTAGGTATATAAACATATATACGTATCTCTCTACATCAACATCTCTATTACATAGGCAGCTAGATGGTGTAGCGGATAGAGTGCTATGCCTGGAGTCAGGAAGATATGAGTTCAAATCCAGCCTTAGACACTTGTTAGCTGTGCGACCCTGAGAAAGTCTCCTAACCTCAGTATATCTCAGTTTTTGCAGCTGTAAAATGAGTATTATAATAATAGCACCTACCTCCCAGAATTATCATGAGAATAAAATGTAATATCTGTAAAGAACTTTGTATACCTTAAACCACTATATAAATTATAGTTATTATATACTCACATATTAATATATATCCTCATATATATCTTCATAAATGTGGAGAGAGAGAGAGAGAGAGAGAGAGATGGATGGACAGATAGATACATACATATGTGTATACACCTATTTTTTTCCTGTTGAATCTTTCCCTGTTCTCATTTGGCTTTCAGTGTTTCCATTACAAAGTATGCCTTGCATGCTTGCTTCAGCAGCACATATACTAAAATTGGAATGATACAGAGAAGATTAGCAGGGCCCCTGCGCAAGGATGACACGCAAATTCGTGAAGCATTCCATATTTTTTCATGTTTCAGGGGAAAATATGGTCATTCAGTAGAATAGAGGACTTTCAAGTATTCTTGATGAAAAAACCAGAGTTGAATAGAAAATTTGACATTCAGATACAAGAAGCAAGAGAAGCATGAGAAGGTAAACAGGGAAAAGAAATCATAAGGAACTTATCAAAGTTGAACTATTTACATTCCTAAATGGAAAAACGATAATTGTAACTTATGAAACTTTTCTCAGTATGAAAATAATTGAAGGGAATAGAAATGTGTATATATATATGTATATATATATACACATATATATGTCTATATAGGAGGGCATATGGGCATATGAATACATATGTGAGTGTGTATATATGTGTATAGGTATACATAGATAGAGGGCACAGGACAAGTTTAATGGGAAGGGATGACACTTAAAAGGTGAAATTAAGAGGTGAGAGAGGAATATAATGAGAGGAGATGGGGAGAGACAGATTGGGGTAAACTATCTCATGTGGAAGAGGTTAGGGAAAATGGTTGCAGAGGAGGGGAAGAACAGGAAGGCAAAAGGGAATGAGTCAACCTTATTCTCATTGAACTTGGCTTAGGGAGAGAATGACATACACACTAAATATGGTATCTCATCCTACAAGAAAGTAGGGGGGAAGGGGATGAAAGGGGGGATGATGGAAGGGAGGGCAGGCTCGGAGGGAGGGAAGTTGGAAACACCCACTTTTGAAGAGGGATGGGATCAAAATAGAGAATAGAACAAGTGGGAGGTGGGATAGGAGGGAGGGAAATATAGTCAGTCTTTTACAATATAGCTACTATGGAAATGTTTTGCATAGCTACACATGAACAACCTACATTGAATTGCTTATCTTCCCAGTAAGGGTGGGTGACAAGAGAGGAAGGGAATGAATCTGGAATTCAAAGTTTTAAAATCAAATGTTTAAGACACACACACACACACACACACACACACACACATATATATATATATATATATATATATATATATATATACTATTATCAATATTATTTTACATGTAAATGGGAAATAAGATATACATGCACTGGGGCATAGAGATCCACCATGCCCTACTGGAAAGTTGGAGGGGATATGGGAGAAGATATGGGAGAGAGCAAATTGGAGATGGGGACATCCAGTAGGAGCGATATTTTGGGGCAGTGAGTGGGGGAAAAACAGGGAGAAAATTTGTGACTCAAAATCTTGCACAAATGAATGACGTAAACTAGAAGTTAATAAAGCACTTGATAAAAAAAAACCATAAAGTATGCCTTGCTCTACCCAACTGTTCAGTTTTAATCTTTTCTGTAAAGAAATATTGAAGAAGATATGAACACTGTCTATCTTTCCACTTTTTCCCCCCCCATTAAAATAACTTTCTTTTCCTGTGGTAATTAGGTGAGAGGTGAAGCGATTTTTCCTATCCACTGCTTTTGCTTAGTATCTTTGAAGTATGCCTACAGCTGCCATTTAGACATTTGCCTCTAGGGGGGATGTGATAGAGTTCTGGGGTCAACGACCTAAATTTGACCCCCTGGCTCTAGCCCTGTGACCCTAAGAAAGTCACTCATTCTCTATTAACTTCTATTTCCTCATCTCTGCAAGAGGGGAAAAAAATACTGGTACTGGTGCTTCACAGGATGATTGTTGGCAACAATGCTTTTTCTAAGCATTAGAGTGCTATATACATGTGAGTTTCCATTGTTATTCTTATGGCCACCCAAAGGACACCTACTATCATTTAGGAACCCAAGAAAAGTGGGAGTTCCATGACAAAGGCATTTTTGTTGGGGTGGGAGGAGGGGTAATTGTCTGGAAGACAGGTCCCTTTATAAGTCTTGAGTGTCCAGGAACCCAGAGTTTAAACCTGTATCATTGATTACTTTCTACCTGGCTTGCTAGTTCCATCCTTCTTTCAGCTGCAGCTTTTCTAATTTGGGATTTTACACAATTGTACTTTTTCTTTTTACTCATCTTATACAATCTGGCCTTATTTTCATCTTTTTTTTGGTCCCCTTCTCATCTGCCCTTCAAGTTCTCTATAGAGTTCAGGATTTAGTCAATTTGTTCTCTGGTTACTCACCTTTTCATCCTCATTCCCCACTGGTATAGTCTCTTCCTGGGTCCAGAAAGTTAGCTTTTTGAACAGTGGTCAGCTATCTTGGATTACATTGCCTCTGAAACTTTTCTTTCAATGTGTCCTTCCTATGAGGGCCTTAGGTAGGCCTGGTAAAAATTGGTTTCCCTAAAGTTCATTTTCTTTTTCTTGCTGATTTCTTTCATTTAAAATGAAGGGGTCAGATTAGGTGATCCTAAAGGTCTTTTCCAATTCCAAGTCGTATGATCCTATGTAAAATACCTTAAGATCTTGGACATCTTTTATCATCCTGGCATCATTTCTTTCTAGCCTTCAGTTTACTTTTGGACCTATTTATCAAGGATCACATTGAAACGTTCTTATGTTCCAAATGATTCCTCTAATTTCACAAACAGGACACTTTTCCTATTGTAAAATAGTCTGTAAACCTAACTTAGAGCTCACTAGTGGTGACAGCAATGAGTCTGAAGTCAGAGGATCTGGGTTCGAATAACATCTCTACTGTTTACAGTCTGCAGTTAACTTCACACAAGTCACTTGACCTTTCCCAGGCTCAGTTTCCTCATCTGTAAAACGAAGATGTTGAACTACATAATCCTGGACCTGGAGTCAAGAAGACTTGTGTTCAAATCCAACTTCAGACATTTATGAATTGGATGACCCTGAACAAGTCACTAAACCTCTCTCTGCCTCAGTTTCCTCCTGGTAAAATGGGGATAATTATAGCAGTTACCTCCCAGGGTTGTTGTAAGGATCAAATGAGATAATATTTGTAAAGCACTTAGCACAGTTGCTGGTACACAGTAAATATTTAATAAATATTTATTTTCTTCCAAGATCCCTTCCACCTCTAAATCTATATCCTATGAAACTGTCTTTCTTTCTTTTTTTAATTTTTTTTTTAAAGCAATCGGGGTTAAGTAACTTGCTCAAGGTTACACAGCCAGTTATTATTTCTGGGTGTGGTGCTGAGTATCTGAGCCCGGATTTGATCATCCCGACACTGGAGCCGGTGCTCTTACTCGCTGAGCCACCTGGCCGCTCCGAAACTATCTTTCTAGAAGAAAGCTCTTTCTTACCACCTGGTCTTACCCAAAGTGGTATAGGAGAATTGATCAAAGAAGGATCTAGCTACCTTCTCTTTTTTGGGTTGGAGGCTTATAAAAGATTCCTTCCTTCATGTTGTCATCCCTTTCATTTTCATATTTAGCTTTAACCTAGGCATTGGCTATGCCCATGGACCATCTTATTTTTCTCAGGTCTCTGTACGTGGACAGTTATCCTTGGTGAGAAGTGTTGTTTAGTCAGTCAGTAAATATTTATTCAGCACCTACTATGTGCCAGGCCCTGTGCTAAGCACTGTGGACACAAAGAAAAGCAAAGGAAAGTCCTTTCTCTAAGGAGTTCACAATCTAATGAGGGAGACAACACAGAAACAACTATGTACAGACAAATTATATACAGGATAAATTGTAGATAATTCAATAAAGGTGAGGCTTGCTAGATCTGGAGTCAGAAAGACCTGGGTTCAAATTCTTTTTTTGGGGGGGAGGGCAATTGGGGTTAAGTGACTTGCCCAAGGTCACATAGCTAGTTTTTGTTTTAAGTGTCTGAGGCTGGATTTGAACTGAGGTCCTCCTGACTCCAGGGCCAGTGCTCTATTCACTGCACCACCTATCTGCCCCCTGGGTTCAAATTCTAACTATGATACTTATCAGCTGGGTGATCATGGTCAAGTCACTTAACTTTTCTGAACCTCAGTTTCCTCATCTGTAAAATGGGAATGAAAATTACCAGTTGTACCTAACTCATAGGAGTATTGGGAAGACCCAGTGCCAATTATTATAGGTTTAAAAGGGATAATGGCTTTTCCTTTTTTTTTTTCTATCTTTGCTGAAGTGTCTACTCTCTTTTGGTCTAATCTCAATTAAATGTGGACCTGAAGTAAGTTCTACCATTTTCTCTCCTTTTTTCTTCATGTTTCATTTTTAAATCAATACTGTAGGGAGAAAAAGTTTGTTATTCTCTGTTTTCCTTCTTATTACCTTGTCACTTAATTTAGAAATTTCCAAGTCTGATCCAGGATTTGTTGCTGGCAAACTCAGCACAGGGTTCTGTAGATGTCTCTCCAGACTGCCAACATACACCCCTTTCCCACTTGGCACACTCTCCAGAGCTCTGAAAATAACTCTCTCCCAGCTCA
Organism: Petaurus breviceps papuanus; assembly: GCF_028583685.1. Taxonomy (NCBI): domain Eukaryota; kingdom Metazoa; phylum Chordata; class Mammalia; order Diprotodontia; family Petauridae; genus Petaurus; species Petaurus breviceps. The sequence goes on from NW_027187340.1 coordinate 1,038,066, forward strand.
GTGAACACCATCCCTTCCATAATAGGAGAAAAATGGTAGTAGGATTTATTCCTCATCTTGGCCTCCTCTGTGTGCCATTCAGAAATAGGAAGAAGAAAATCCACCCCTCCCCCACCCCCCAAGCATTCAAAATGTACTAACTGTAATGTAGGATCCAGTCTTTGGGTTTCCCCCTCCCCCAACTCCAACTTCATTTCCTCTGGCCTTGCCACTCAACTTCTGGCATTAAAGCTAGGAAAAAGTCAGGGGCACAATCTAATGTTACCTGGAGCATTGCTCTCTATCACTGGTACTGACCTATAGAATCAAATGGGTTAGACTATGAGCTTGTGGAGAACAGGCATGTCTTTTTGTCTTTGTAGCTACTACCCAATGAACATTGAAGCTGGGTAATACTGGTTGTGAGATCTTCCTAGGAGGAGGGATTCGATTTGTTATACTTGACTTTCAAGGGCAGAAGTAGGACAATGCATCCCTACAATTGTAGTAGCCACAAAGAAGTGAATTTGGGCTTGACCTAAAGAAACACCTCATAATAAGAGTTTTTCAAACATAGAACGGGATGTTTTGGGAAGCAATGGGGTTCTATCTCACTGGTGGTCTTTATGCAGAAGCTGAACCACCCCTTCTAGATTCCTGTTCAGGAACAAGTTGTATTGTATGGCCTCGAGGGCCCTTTCCAATTCTTAGGATTCTGTGCGGGCCAGAAGCATCCTCTTGGCCTCGCCTCCCATCTTGTCACTTAGGTTTTTCTCTCTTTATCTTGCTCCTACCAAAAGTCTGGGGAAGCCAGTGTTACTCCACCCATTACCTGAGGAGAGCTCGGGTCTACTTTTTCCCGACTCTACACCATTCTGGGTAAAATCTGGGTAAAATTTCCCTCCCAATAACCACGTTTGCTAACACTCTCTTCTGCCCCATCCAAATCCAATCTGCGTTTTTGTGGCAGGAAACGCGTGAAGGATGGAAGGAATACAATTAGGTGAGGTCTGCTCCTCCAACCTCTCGGTGCTAATGTTTTAGTGACACTGAGGGGAGAACGCGACTCTAATTAATTTCAGAACAAAAGCTGCCAGTGCCGGCTCCTGAACCTCGCTTGCACACCACTGAGCACTCAATTAAAAGTGCTACCTTGCGCGGGTCTCACACGGAGGAGTCACTGCATGGAGTTACCCGCGAAAAAAGGGCAGGAGAATGACGAGACCTACAGCCGTGAGGATGCAAGTGAAAACGAGAGGCTTATGGATGAACCGGAATTATTCATTCCACGGGATAGCCTCCATTCGCTCAGCTCCTGGGAGTCCTGTGGACGCTAATGGGGGTTTCACACATGGATCAAGTATAGGACAAAATGAAAAGGAAACGCAGCCGAGTCCTTCAAAGACCGCGGGCCATCAGACGGCTAAAAACCTTTTTCTGGTCTTTCAGCTCTTTGTATTTTAGTTCAAGTGACTTTGTATTCCCTTCAGGGTTGCTCCACGGGAAGTGGAAGGTGTGCCAGGGCCCGGCGTCTAGGCTGGGGCATTGCTGAATGCACCTCGGATCTCCCGGTACAGGTTGGATCTTGTGAAATGCCCGCTTTTTGTCTTTTGGGGTTAAGTTTAAAATCCGAGTGAGAAATAATTCAGCCTTTAAATGATATGGGCTCTGGAGAGGAGACATTTTGTTCTTAGCTGTAGACTTGAGTTGTTTGTGATGAATTTGTCCTGACTGCCTATATGCACTTTTCAAAATTTCTAGAAAGGAAGAGGAAAATACAGTCAGAATTCAGAGTCCAAGACTAATCATACCAAGCACATGCTCAGAGAATGATACAAAGAGACTGTGTATGAGAGGAAACGTGAGATCATGAGTCTCAAATATTGGAGACACTTTAGAAAGGAAACTTTACCCCAAGAAGCCTTGGAGAAGGTACAACCACCGCTAAGAGTAAAACGAAGTTAAGTAGGGTACACAACAAAAAAAGATTCCAACTTTACACAAAAGTTGTAAGACACAAAATGGTTTACAGGAGACACTGTCTTGATATGGTAATAAAATTTAAAAATTATAATCATATCATATTCTTACCCATGGGTCCTGGATGGTAGATGATCCTCTTCTTAGTCACTGAGTGGGTTTCCCCAAAACCTCTAACAAGAAACTTTTTCTCTAGACATAGTCTCTTGTTTGGTGATCTCATCACCTCTCATGAAGTCAACTATTGTCTCTAGGTAGATCATTTCCAGACAGATATATATCCAGCCTTCATCTGGCTCCTGAACTACACTCCCACATTTTTAACTGGCTACAACACATGGATATCCTGATAGTATTGCAAATTCAAAATGTCCAAAATGGAACCCATTTTCTTCCCTCTCATGCCCATGCCTTCCTTCAAATTCACTATTTCTGATGCAGTTAAACATTGTTCTCCCCAGTCACCCAGGTTAACTACATTGTTCTTAGTTTGCCAAACCAGTTCCCAAGTCTCCACAATTCTACCTCCACCATGTCTCTCACATCCACCCCCTTCTCACTACTCACTCCACTACAGATAGTGGCCAGGATTTGAATCAGACCCTCAGTCCTTCTTGGGACAATTGCAATAGCCTCTTCATTGGTCTCCCTGCTTGTAAGACAAAGACAGATATGACCAGGCTATTTCCTTCCTTAAAACCTTCAGTGTTTGCCTTTAAGATAAAAACACAAATAGCTCAGTGTGACATTTAAAGCCCTCCACAAGTTGTATTGCAGCCATCTGTCCAGACTTATTGTTCCCCTTCAGACATGCTTTCCCTTACTATCTACTAGATTAACCTACTAGCTTTCTCCAACCTTGATATTCCAGATTTTGCAAAGGCTATGCCCCTGCCTGGATGCACTCTGTCCTGCCTCAGCATTTTATAATCCCTATAGTCCTTCAAAGGTTGCCACCTCCTCCAGTAGCTTTCCTCAATTCCTCCAGCTGTTTGGTGTTCTTTCCTGTCTCAAATTATATTGTATTCACATGTCTTACTAATGTGTTATGTCCCACCTGGAGAACATAAGTTCCTTGAGGGCAAGGCTTGGGTTGGCTTTGTTTTGGGGTTGGGTTTTTTTTTTATCCTTTATCCTTTGTCCATAGTAGATGCTTAATAAATGTTAATTGAATTCTTTCTGTAGAGTTATCTCAGAGCCTTCTAGCAAATGGAAAAAGGGAACCCTGTGGCATAGACTTTGCTTGTCATTACTTCCAAGTCTTATTGAAGGGCTTCTATCAATTCAGTTGATGCAGCAGTTAGGGAGAACAAATGACTTGCTTGTATTCTTGAATGACTTCATTCCCAATCAAGGTGAACATATGTGGGGGCAGCATGGAATAGTGGAAAGAACACGGGTCTGAGAGTCATGAAATTGATCATCTAATCCCAAGTCTGCCACTAACTAGCCAAGTGACCTTCAGCATTGTATTCTTTAGACCTCAGTTTCTCCATCTGTAAAATGACCAGATGATTCTAAAGTCCATTTCAATTTTAGAGAGAATAAGCAATGCCTGACATCGTATAGTTTGAGCCCTCATTACAAATATAGCTCCATAACATGTGCCTTTTCTCTTTATTCTTATTTCCACCATTACAGTTACTTACTTGTTTGGATTAGACAACAAAGACCGGGTACCATTTGCCAGAGTACTGGCTAGTGATGGAGAAGGTAAAAAAAATCCATTTGATGCCTGGGAGGAAGGGTTTTGAATAAGGTACTCACTTGTATTCTTTCATTAAAACACTAGGATAAATTACCTTTTGAGATTTGCCAGTTAGTACTTTGGAAATCACAGAGAGTAGGAACCTGGAGGGATGAGACGTATCACAGATATATTTTGATGGAAGAACAGCGTACATGAGATGGGAAAGGTCAGGAACATGGAAGGCAATCTTAGATGGGGATTCCACAGTGTGGGGCATGGGCAGTGGGAAACGGCTGCAGAAGGTCATGAGAGCAAAAAGAGCAAAACCAAGGCTGGAGATAAGCATGAGAGTGGGATGGGATGTGACTCGTCCCTTGGGAACAAGGTAGCACCTGTTGATGATAAGGTGTGCACTTTCCCCTGCTGTACTCTATTATTTTCCTTCCTTAAAAACAGCAGCATGCAGTGAAGCTTTAAAAAAAATTTTTTTTATCCTTAATATAGAACTGGAAAGGGGACAGAAAGAGAGCTAACGGCTGCCAATAACATGATTCCTACTTAACCACTTGGTTGAAAGCTGGCTCCAGTTTTAGCATTCTGGTGCTCTGGGCAATGTCCAGATCACCTTATCCTAGCTGTGTCTCTGACCCTCCCTCATGCAATACCCCTAGTCAAGAATCAGCGAAAACCTCTAAAGATATCTTCTAGCTTTGGCCACCACTGGTTTGCTGCCTTTTTTTCTGATCCAGTAAGTCCATATATCAAAATGCCTTTATGGTTAGCCTTGGTTTATCTGCCAAGAGCGTTCTGCTTTTCCTTCCAGTTAAGTCTTCTTTCTTGCTGTTATGCCAAAGGTTTGAATAATATTAAGAACCATGGGTAATCTGTCCTCTTTGTGACTTTAGGGCTATGCCAGGAGCATTCATTTGGCACCTCCTGCATCTTCCCTCCTTGAGCCCTTCCAGCTCTGGGTGCAGGTTTGAACCTAAACAGTTTATTTGCTGGAAGCTGTTTCTCATCTTTGTACACCAAGTCTCCTAGACTACTGTCCTCACAGTGATGAGAACATTGTTTGTCCCATTCATCAAAGTTATCTTGACTCAAAGCTCTTGCTTTTACTTTAAAACCTTAGATGTGGTTTAAGACTTCCCTTTGTGAGTCATGTTCAGGGAAGTTAAATTAACCTGAACACTGACTGAGTTCAGTCAGTTCAGGCTTGTCTTTCCTGGTTTATTGAAGCCCAAACCTTACCCCCACCGCCCAAAGTCTTAAAATTATCTAGACTGAGTGGACCCTGCCAGGACAATGGAACAAATTCCTGTCACATCAAAACATTGCCAAGAATCTCCCTTCAACTTTTTCAACTCATTGAGAAAGCTTCCTTGAGAATGGAACATTTTCCCTCCTTGAAAAGTTTCTGAGACCCTGGAACTGATTAAAGCTTATTCCTGTCTAGTCTGCCTTGGTCCCTGGTCCCAGACAAACACTCATTTGAGTGTGGCCAGTAAAGATAAATATCTTTTCATATCCCCAGAACTTCTTGATTTTTTTTTTGTGGTCCTCCACCCATAGGGTGGTTGTTAAGCCAGGTGAGCAGTGTCCTTGTACCAGAACTACTGGTCCTAAGGATCCTTATTCTGGGAAACCAAAGCTTCCAATTCACTTCCCCTTTCCTAATTTCACAATTCCCTTGCCTTCCTAAGGGCTCACTTTTATGGCCTATATCCAGAGACACTGCATCAGAGGCATAGAATCTAGTGAACCTGGTACTGTGAGTGCATGGGACCTAGAATTTCCGACTGACCTGTGCTCTGTTCCATTCTTCTACCATTTCAGATCTAATTCCATCTATTCATTCTGTCTTCTAGGTAGTTATTCAACTCATATAAATAAAATGGCTAGATAACCATGCAAAAGGTGTTAAGTGGTCCTTTAAGTTCTCATTTGGGCTCTTTCTCTTTTAATTTTTAAATTTAATTTTTAATTTATTGACTAAAGCAGCATTTCTATAACATAGCATAATTAAAAGGATGATTGCTTATGAAACTGTAAATCTGTTATATACAACTTGCTATTTCCTTTAAATATATATATACATATATATATATATATATATATATATATATATATATATAAAGTTTTCATGTAAATTTCTTTCTTTTTTTTTAATCTTCCATAAGCACACATCACTTGATGCAGCTATCAGATGGCGGAATTCATTTATATAAGCTACAAATGACCTTCATTTCTGTTAGATCTGATGTAGAAGCAGCAACATCTTGCATATAACACGGGCACCTTCAAATGCCTATGAACTACCTAAAAATTCCTTGCAATTTGGGGTTTCTTGAAATATTCCATTGGCATCAAATAATCTCACTTATTTCACTGAACAAGCTGAGTGATGTATGGTCATATACACAAATCTATAGAGAAAACAAACGGTAATAAAGGTGAAATATCAATGGTTAATTTTCAGAAAATTCAGTCCTAATCATCTAAGGAACAGAAGGAATATTTTACAATTATTATGATGATATCATTTTAACATTAGAGTGAAATGGTGTTCACTTATTCTTCTGTAACATCAAAGAAATGTATTGGCAATTAACAATTATACTCTGATATTTCTGTGGTCTACCCCACTAACTGTAATGGCCATTAATATTTATGCGTTACCTACATGCTCCTGATGGGGCCAAATTTGGTCCCCAGATGCTCGTTTCTCTACTCCTATGGACTTCAATGTGAGTTACAAGTGGGTATCTGAAGGCACATTTCCATCCATGGTAGTTTATCATTCCAATGTTTCACATTCTGAAGCTTTGAGACCATGAAAAATCAGTTCTCATTCAGAGAACTATCCTAACCAAGTTAGAAGCTATAAATTTGTCCCAATAGCACCAAATATACACAAAAAATTGGTAGGGACCCTCTCCCCTCAGTGATAAAAACACCATTCTATCCTTCATAAAATCCTCAAGTGTGTTACCTAAAACTTGTCCAAAGTAATGACTTAAAAGCTTCATCCAAATCATGAACCTTTAGAAGCATGTACTTAGTATTTAGGCAGTGTTATGAAACATTTGGGTTATTTATTATGAATAACTTCCCAATACTAGAGAACAGGCACCTCCATCAATTCTCACAGGCTGGAGATAATCCCTGCAATTTCACTGGGATCCTCCTGAAAAATAATAAAAGACATTTACATGATAACTTTATTATACATTTTAAAAGAATAGCAAATTGCACATAATAGACTTCCAGTTTCATGTGGAATCATCTTTTTTAAACTACTCTATGGAAATACTTGTTTTATTCCATAAATTAAAAATGAAAGCATTAAAAAGAAATTTTAAAAAGAAAATAATATATGTAATAGTGACTACCCCCAAAGCCACAGTGAAATTGGTGCAGATGCTATTACTACCAATTTCTATTTTCATTGGCTTGTGTGCACCCATACCACTGGAAAATCCCAATTCTTCTTCCATCCTGTATGTGATTTGCAGATAACCTCAACCTCAACCTCATAGCTAAACAAATAATGTAATTAAATTCATGGAAGCATGGTAAAATCAAGGCTTGGCCCATATACCATGGCTTAAGACACCTACTCCATTTTCTCCCAGTCCACAGCACAGAAGGTTGTGAATCCAATCACTCCCCACTTACTTGGACATTTCTGTGCTATGAAATCGTGGGCGTCTGGTGGGGTACACAGACAAATGTCCCTGTCTTTCAGTATAGAGGAAGGAGATTTCTCTGCTACCCTTGGCATGGCTAAAAAAGCTACAAAGGGGTAGTGAGTAGTAGTAGGCGAGTACCAGGTTGGGTACCGTGTACTCCTCTACTTGCTTCAGACTTCTATAATAACGTTGGCCACTGAACATGTTAGGCTCCCTGCGCTGTATTAACTCTCCCTCCTCTGATCAGTCTGATAGGAGTAATTTCTCACCCATTGTAAAGCCACACAAGAACAGCTTTCCAGAGGACTGCTGCTGTGCACAGCTTCTAAAATTCTGATTACACAGTATAGTGAACACTCTATTTATTCCCTAACAAATCAAAGCAAAACATTCACAGTAAATCGAGGTACAGCATTCACAATATTACAACTTATCACAGAAAATCAAAATATAGCATTCACAACAACTTATTACAGAAAATAGCCACATAGTTTCCACTACAGTGGTCACAAAGTTTTGAACAAAGAACAATCATTTAGTAACTAAAGTATTCACAAAATCCTTAATTCAATCACAAAGTACAATAGTCAAAGTTTTCCACTAAAAATACTAGGTTACAAATCAATTACTTATTCAATCATCAATCACTAAGCACTATCACTTAGTCGATCAATCATCCTTCATTATTCACTATTCAATCATTAGAAAATACACAGACCCTCCACCCCTAGGTCACTAGTAAATTTACAATTTCTCAGTCAGTACACAGTATCCAAGTACAGTCTTCTTTCAGCTTGACTTGGAGTGGTTTCTCGGATTCCCTGAATCCCCTTCCATGGTCCCAGATCCTACCTGGATTCACCAAACTGTTACCTAGGTTAAAAGGCAGATAGTTCCTAGTTCCTTGTCCAGCTCTCCGTGTAGCTCCCGCTCCACATTGGAGCTCACAGGGTCCAGTCCATCTCAAATCCTTCACAGTCTCTGTTCCCAGGAAGACAAGGCTTAACAAAGCCACAAACAGGTTAAGACAAAGTACCAGCATCACGATCATGCTTCCTCAGGCTTTGGCAGCTCCAGCTGGCCCTCAGAAATCCTCAACAGCTCTGGCTGGTCCTCAGCTCTGACCGGTTCTTGAAAATCCTCAGCAACTCCGGCTGGCCCTCGGACTCATCAGAAGTTTCAGCTGGTTCCCAAAATCAAAATCATTCCATCCAGATTTTCAAAATCAAAATCATTCCTTCAAACCTGGGAGGGGCTTTCATCTTCAGCCTCCTTGGAGCCTACTCCAAGAAAATCTCCCTCTCCCTCTCTGGGACTTTTCTTATCTTCACACAGCATTAGCTTCCTGTTTCAGCCAACCCCTTCCTGTTACATCAGCAACAGGAGACAGGAGTTCATACCTTTATTTCCCCAAAAGAGGCTTGATCAATTACTAAGTGCTAAGTACCTGCTACCTGCCAACACAAAGGGATCTTCAAATTCAAATTACATTACCATTATACCCAGTTATACTTGCTACCTTGAAAGAGTAAGGGGATTACTGATTATTCTTGCTCTCTGGAAAGGGGATCCTTTATATAAATCTGTCCCAATAGTGCAAATATACACAAAAAATTGTTAGGGACCCTCACATTAATTCAGCTATGCTAGTCCATTTCTCCCCGTTGCTGTCATTGTCTTTCAGTCTTTGCTCCTCCTTGTCTGTAGACAAACTAAACTATGCTGACCTTGCATCAAGGTCAACTGGAAAAAAAATCTCCTTATTAGATTGTAAGCTCCTTGAGGGCAGGGACTGTCTTCTGCTTTCCTTTGTATCCCCAGAACTCAGCATAGTGCCTAACACATACCAAGTGCTTAATAGATACTGATTGACTTGGCTGGTGTTTGAAGTTCCCATGGAAATACTTCACCACAACAGATAACATTCTCTCTCTATAACATACCACTCACTGATCTCTCTTCCTATCCCTGCTGCCAACTGAACTTGATCTTTTGGAACAAGAGTATTTTATTTTTCAGCAACAGTCCAGGCTTCCATAGAGCTTCTCTGTTCTACCTCCCTACTCCCCATTCCTTTATTCAATAGGAAATTTCTGAAATTTCCAATTTCTTGAACTACCCATAATCATGAAGAAAATGAACCTTTAGACTTCTTGGAATGAGTGAGAGCTAGTTAAGTCAGATCGTTGCAAAGTCATTTATAGATGCATGCGAAAGGCAGACAACAAATAGACACAAAATTGAACAGATTTGCTAGAATTCACGTAGCTTCACAGGCATCACATCGTTGCTGATTTTAATTGTATCTGTTATACTTTGACATTCCCTAATAAAAACTCTCCAGATTACTATATATAGGTAGAGGCAGAGCCCCCGATTCCAAACTGGTCTGGAAAATACATGTTAGGTAGGTGTTTAGACCAACCCCTTCTGCATCTCCCCAAAGGAAATAAAATGTTTTTACATTTAAAATGTGGCAATTGTCCTTGTCGTTTAGTCTTACTATTTAGAACTGTCAGCTTGTATTCCTAAAGTTAAAAAAAATCGCATACACACACTTTTCTTTACAGGTCACCTTTTAATGAGTTTACACTTGAATGATTATCCTTGTTAGGGCACATAGGGAAACTTACATGTACTGCATAGCATTGTCAAAGAGAACAAGATTCATTGCTGCATGAAGTTCATTGTACTGCTCTAATGTATCTGTTAAAATTCCAGTCAGCTTTTCCCAATCAGATAATGGAAGGCAACAAGGTTCTCCAACCCTATGGGCAAAAAGCCAACAAATGTCTGCTTGTAACTTCTGCTTGTAACTTGTTTGTATTCTCTGAAGTTCGGGGTGCTGATCGTTTTCCCCTTACAGATAAAAAAGGCTAATGAATGACCTAAAGGTAATTATATGTGGATATAAACAAATTATAATTCAAATATGTTAACCCTTTTATCATTTAAAGGTTAAATTTTTTTTATTAGAATCCACATAAATCTCTTGCCTTAAGAAGTGAGCTGTGCTTTGAAGGAAGTGAGGGGTTCCAAGAGACAGAGATGAGGTTAGAGAGCAGGCAAGAGGGAAGAGATGGGATGTTGTTAGAGCTGGCTACCTACCATGGCAGAATGGAGGGTGTTGGAAGGACAGTATTATAAAATAAGAATGGGAAGATAGGTGGAAGCCAAATTGTAGAAGACAAATTTCTGGTTGAGGATTTTCTATCTTGTCCTAGAGATTAGATGATATTGGAGATTTTTTTTTAAGCAATTGGGGTTAAGTAACCTGCTCAAGATTACACAGCCAGGTGTTTTTGGGTGGGTGCTAAGTGTCTGAGCCTGGATTTGATCCCCAGGTCATCCCAACACTGGGGCTGGTGCTCTTACTCGCTGTGCTACCTGGCCACCCCTATTGGAGATTTTTTGATGGATGCAGGAGAAGGGGATGGATGGAAGGTCAAATCAATGTTTTTTGAACATCAGTATCATAGCTATGTGAGAGTTGGAGTATAGATGAGAGATCCTGGAAGCAAGAAGACGAAGTATGAGACTACAAGAATGTTCTAGGGAAGAGCTGATAATGGACTAAAATAAGATAGAGACAATGTGAGTGAAGAGATGAGGAGAGATACAAGAGATAGTTTAAAGGTAGAATCAAAAAGACTTGGTGACTGATTGGATATGGATTATGAGAGAGAGGGAAGAGTCAAGAATTACTCCAAAATTATGAGAAAGAAGGAAAGAGGCTCCAGGAGGAAGGCTGAGAGGATATCAACATTCAGTGGGTGGGAGGAGGATCAGAATCTAGCAGAGGAGATTGAAAAATAATAATCAGAAATACAGAACCAAGAGAAAGCACTGCTGTGGAAGGTGAGGGAAGAGAAAACATTCAAGGAGGAGTAGGTATCAAATGTTGTAAAGAGATCAAGTAAAACTGAGTACAACTTTTTTTTTAAAAAGTCATTGTTCATTTTATAGGATCTTTAAATACTGCTTGGATTTCATTCTCTTATTTAAAACACATACACACACACACACAAACCCATCACTGGCTCTTACTAATGGAAACTTTAACTCCTTGTGTTGACTTTTAAAGTCTTCTATTTATAGGAGTCCTAGCAAGACTGGGCCTCCCATCTGACCATCTGACTGTGTGCCTTCCATCTTGTTCTGCATTTGTCTCCAGTTTGATTTCTGGTCTTCTTTGGAAAGAGGTGTGTTATGGGAATGGGAATCTAAGATCTTCCCTGCCCCTAGGCCCTTTGATAGGCTTAAGTGACTCTGAGAACCTTCCCTGGTTCTCTTCCTATACTCTGCCCCCTAATAGACTGAATGTGGTCACATGGAGCCTGTGGTGGGAGACTTGTTCTTTGGGAATGCCCACACCTTGTTGCTTCACAATTGGGCAGTGGGTCAAAAGGGTTGTGACATTCTCTGATCCAAGAGAAGGCTATATATGCCCTGATGTGAGATTTTGCTTTGGGGCTCACTTCAAGAAGAGTTGTGTGATTTGACCAGATGAAACTCTGGGCAGCTGTTGAACACCCTGGCTTTGAAACCCAGATATTAGTGCTTCCCTCTCTGGTAACTGACTAGGTTATGAATGTAATGGTCTGACAGCTGGAAGTTTCTCTGTCTGCTTGTAACTTCTGCTTGTAACTTGTTTGTATTCTCTGAAGTTCGGGGTGCTGATCTTTTCCCCCTGAACTAGGTAAATGACATATGTTTGATTAAAGCAAGATTGTTAACCCATTTTGAATTTATTTCCTTTAGAAAAGCAGATCTAAGAACCTGTGTTGGCAGCCACCCTGGGTATGTTAGGGTGCTTGCTGCTACAGAGTGTGGTGCCTTCCACTCAACAAGGAACATCACCATACATATCTGGTCATACCCTTCACATTTCAGTGATTTAGCACCCCCCCCTAGATTGTCATCCAAACCTATTCCCTCCCACTAGATTCCTTATTCTCATGTCCCTTAACCCTCCCATTTCAAAGTTCCAACAAAATACGACCCTCCCTTTCTACTGTGCCCTCTGGAATTCCTGTTTCATAGGTAATAAACTTCCCTTCATCCTAAGTCTTTTCCTGTCCCACTCATTCCATCATCTAACTATTACTAGAACCTAACCCTCCCTGATGAAACATCTTCTCTTAATTCTAGTGCCCTTCTCTTTTTTAATTCTTTCCAATTTATCCTGTATATAGCTTGTTTGTACATAGTTGCTTGTTCTCTTTCCCATCAGACTGTGAGCTCCTTAAGAGCAGGGACCATCTTTTGCCTTTTCTACTCTTCCTTCCTTCCTTCCTTCCTTCCTTCCTTCCTTCCTTCCTTCCTTCCTTCCTTCCTTCCTTCCTTTCTTCCTTCCTTCCTTTCTTTCCTTCTTTCTTTCTTTCCTTCCTTCCTTTCTTCCTTCCTTCCTTTCTTTCCTTCTTTCTTTCTTTCTTTCTTTCTTTCTTTCTTTCTTTCTTTCTTTCTTTCTTTCTTTCTTTCTTTCTTTCTTTCTTTCTTCCTTCCTTCCTTCCTTCCTTCCTTCCTTTCTTTCTTTCTTTCTTTCTTTCTTTCTTTCTTTCTTTCTTTCTT
>NW_027187340.1:1050987-1056036 GCF_028583685.1 Petaurus breviceps papuanus
TTCTTTCTTTCTTTCTTTCTTTCTTTCTTTCTTTCTTTCTTTCTTTCCTATGAAAAGAATTGTAGAATTTCATTTGGAAGGATCTTCATGGCCTTCTAGTTTAGTCCATACTAGAAAAAACAATTCTCCCTACGTCATGACCCAACATCTAGCCTATACTTAAAGAATTACTACGATGAGTAACCAATAGCCCATTTTACTTCAGAATACTAATTATCAAGAACTGACTTTCTACATACTCTTTAAAGTTCAACTCAAATGCCAGCTCCCACAGAAACACTTGCTTGACGTCTTCTACTTTGGACATCACTTTAGTCCTTTTGTTGGCATCTTTCTAACACATTTATTATGCAGTATTAAGTATTATAATTATGGGCATCTATTCTCTAGTCCTAGATTATAACCCCTCCTGAAGGCAGAAACTAATTTTTTTAATCTAAACTTTTATGTTTTCTTCAAGCATCTATGAGAATGCTCTGCAAATAGTGGGTGCTTAATAAGAGTTTGATGAATGAAAGAAGCAAGCCATAATGCCAAAGATAGCTCATTAAGGAGAGGAAATGGTCTCTCTATTTCAAAAACTCATCTACTTCGTACCCAGTTTAAGAATTAAATATTTTCATCTTAGAGCAATATAAACATGACCAGTCTTTCATCAAACATTGACACTGGGCATCAACATTAATATATTGCTGCTATATAATGATTGGTTGGTTTGAACTAAAGATAAGAATATTTCTTAGTAATGCCGCTAAACAAACTATGGCAGCTACTAAAAATTTAAAAAAATCCTCAAAACCACAGTGAGAAAGTGAAACTTAGAGTACATCTAGGTCTAGCTTTCAGGCAGGATTAAAGTTTAGCATCTGGATGGATTAAAACTGTCATTTCTGTTAATCTCCAAAGAAGAAATATTCCCACCCAGTAACTTATCCCTGTATTTAAATGTATGTATATTTAAAATTACTATTATTAGGAAATTTTCTCTTATAATGACCAAAGGATTTCCTGGAATAATGCCTCTCCTTATTATGTCATTAGGATAAAGAGATAGTTATTATGCTGTGTGCAATAAACTATTGATATAGTCTAAGATAATTATTAGATAGCAATTGCCTTATCTCTTATGGTCTAAATAATCATCTCAAACTCACTATGTCCAAAAGAGAACTCATTGTCTTTTCTCTAAACTCTCCCTAACTTCTTTATTCCTGTTAAAGGTGCCACCATTTTAGTCACCTAGGTTCATAATCTTAGACCCATCTTCAACTCCTCCTTCTCCCTCATCTCACATATTCAATCAGTTGCTAGTCTGGCTCATTTTACCTCCATTCTATAACTCATATCCATCCCTTTCTCTCTGCTCACACAACTCCCATGTTAGTTGAGGTCATCATCACCTCTCACCTAGATGATTTCAATAACCTCTTAATTGGCTTTCATGGATTCAATTTCTGCCTTTTCCAACCTACTATCCACACAGCTGACAATAGATATTCCCAAATACAGATTTCAATACACTATTCAAGAATTTCCAAAGACTTTCTTGCCTTTGGGAGAAAAACAAGCTCCTCTTTTTGCCTTTTAAAGCTTTTCACAATTTGGCTAAAGCCCACCTTTTCTAGAATGAGTATACATTACTCTCCTTAACATAGTACATCCCAACCGAATGGGACTGCTTGCTATTTCCCTCATATGACATTCCATTCATAGTGTCCATTCATATATATAGGCTCTTCCCCAAGGCACCTACTTTTCAATCCTGCCACCACACACCTTATTTTCCTTCGAGCTTCAGCTCAAGTACCATCTTCTTTGGGAAGCCTAAGGTGATTCCCTTAGTTGTTGGCAGTCTCCTTACCTAGAAATATACTTTGCATAGATTTGTATTTCATTGCTTACATGCTTCAACATGTTTCAGTGTACATGTTCCTCCCAATAGAATGGAAGCTACCCAAGGGCAGGGACAATTTGGGTTTGAATTTTATATCCCCAGCCCTGGCATATAGTAGGTACCTATAAAGATAGACTTCTACGAAAGAGATCAGACTTGTCTTGAATTGAATTCTTTTGAACTTTCCTCAAGGATTTTATTCTTTAATCTAATACTTTCCTTTCTGTCCATGGACTCCTTCATTTCTACACCTCTCAAGTTGTAGAATCTGGAACCAGACAAAATGTAACCTGTGCACAAGGTCCTGAACCATGTAACACACAGTCTAAAATCATTCTTCCAATTACCCTTCTTCCTTTTTGAAATGAAAGGGAAAAAAGTCCAAATCTCAAAGTGTCTTTTCATAGTGTTATTAAGCGCTTCATTAGACTGTTCACCATTCCTTTTATCCATCAGTTTGTCTAAATACATGTTGAATGATTCATGGAGCCATGAATGAACTTTGTCAACAGGACACTGAATATACTCTGGTGAGGCAAAAAGCATCTCTGCCAGCATATTTTCATATTCCATTTACACACTTGACTTTTTCTAAACATTTGACTGCCAAGTCCTGATGTTAAAGAAGATATTGCATTCAAGCAGATGAATCCTCCATTCATAAAAACTTGTGTGTTTTGCCTTCTTTGGAGTGTATACTTATTTAATGGGACAATAATGACTAACTGTTATGGCAGAAGATATCATATAATGAAGCAGTGTGATTTTCTCAGAAACACTCATCTCTTTCCTCTCTAACTGCTCTTTCCTATTGGGTAGCACACTTGAACTTGTTGGAAATGCTATTTTCTTGTTTGTTCCACTCACTAATGTGCATTCCTATTTTGCTCAGCTAAGCCATCACTCCAGACCTCATTATACCTACTAATGGGTCTACTTTTCTCTGTTACTGAGAACCTCATTTTCATCCCCAGAGGTATTCATGTAAAGGGCCAGAATGCTCATCAATTAAGTTTTTCCACTTATTGGCCACTAGCTCTCTGTTAGCAGAAGGTGGGGGGACCCCAAACAACCTGACACTAGCTTTTATCAACCACAGTGCTGCATGTGAGACAGCAGTTGGAACAAATTGCTAGGAATCAATTGGGTAATTTTTTATTTAGCTGCCTCTGGAGCCAGTGACCATGTTTAACTCTTCCGTCTCCTCTCTAGTCACATAACCATCATCATAACCCAGGATCATGTCATCATGTCTCATCTGAAGCCTCCCAATTAATTTCCTCCTCTGTCCTCCACATAGCTGCCAAAACGATATGCTTACCATGTTCCTTCCCAGCTTAATAAATTCCTAAGGCTTCTTATTTTCCTCTAGGCTCAAGTTCAAACTTCTCTGGTGTTAAAGGCCTTCCCAATCTGGCTCCAACCTATGTTTTCCGACAGATATTATTCCCCCTCATACACACATTCAGCCAAACTGGAGTTTCTGCTGTTCTTCACACAAGACAATCTATCTTCTAACTCCACAGGCTGTCCCTCATGCCTTTAATGCACTGAATTAAATTACATTTAAATTTAATCAATTTAAATATAATTTAATCCTTACCTCCACTCCTAGAATTCCTGATTTACTTCAAAGATCAACTCAAAAGTCACTTTCTACCTGAGGCCTTTCTTGATCCCTTATCTATTAGTGCCTTCATACTACCCCTACAACCACCAAAAAAACCCCACCCCTTTGTATTTATTTGCGTGTATTTTGTAAATATATGTATCTATACATATATACATGCTCAGTATATGTATCTATACATATACACACAAGTATACATGTATAGAGGCATTCGTGCATATGTGTATATACACATATGTATGTATGCATATGTAGATACATGCATATGCTTTGTGTGTATACATCGCTTGCTATCTTTCCTGATAGAATGCAATCTCCTTGAAGGCATCTTTTTTCTCTGAAATCCCAGCATCTAACAGGGTACCATTTCCTTTTTATGATATTCCATTTCTGATCCCAGAATCTAGCAGGACAAATGTTTGTTAATTTGTTGACTGGTTGGTTCAAACTACTTCCTGTACTTTAACAGGGAGGACTTCATTCTTGCCAGGACACCCCATGTCTTTCCCCATAATATCCCTGTGAGGAAGGCAATATTCATTGTCCAAAAAGAAGAAGCTGATGCTCAGAAAAGTTAAGTGACTTACTTAAGGTCACACAGTTAATAAACATCAGAGCCAGGAATCAAATCCAGATTTCTTGACTCCTAGTCCTGTAACCTTTGAATGGATACAATTTAAAAAGCATTTACTGTGTGCAAAGCACTGTTGGAAATACAGATAGAAAAGTAGGACAGTCCCTGCTTTCAAAGAGTTCATGTTCTAATAGGAAGAAATAAATAAACACAGTGGCCCAGCCCTCTACCAAGCTTGCAGCTTAAAGTGATGATATTAGGTGGGTCTGGAATTAAGCTAGAGGATGAAAAAGAATACTACTCAAAATATTAGAGTATGAAATCCATGATATATACACAGTTGATGAGCCCCCACCCAGTTTGACTGGACTCTCTTCTCTCTGAACATGGCTTCCCCAACATATATAAGGGGTTCTCCTTTCTCTAGAAAGGACTCAGATACTTTACATTCTGTGATCATGTTGTTTTTTGACATAGAGAAATGAAAGGAAAGAAATCACAAGCTCTTGTGTGGAGCCATCCACCTCCAGCAATCCCCTAGAACATTTTGCACTACCAGAGCTTTGAAGGCTTTCTGAATCACCATACCTAAACTTATGGAAAGGAATAAGGGGAGAGAGAGAGAGAGAAAGAGAGAGAGAGAGAGAGAGAGAGAGAGAGAGAGAGAGAGAGAGAGAGAGAGAGAGAGAGAGAGAGAGAGAGAGAGAGAGAGAGAGAGAGAGAGAGAGAGAGAGAGAGAGAGAGAGAGAGAGAGAGAGAGAGAGAGAGAGAGAGAGAGAGAGAGAGAGAGACAGAGAGACAGAGAGAGAGACAGAGAGAGAGAGACAGAGAGAGAGACAGAGAGACAGAGAGAGAGAGAGAGACAGAGACGGAGACAGAGACAGAGACACAGAGAGACAGACACAGACAGAGACAGAGAGAGACAGACAGACAGAGAGAGAGAGAGAGAGA
>NW_027187340.1:1056136-1065967 GCF_028583685.1 Petaurus breviceps papuanus
GAGAGAGAGAGAGAGAGAGAGAGAGAGAGAGAGAGAGAGAGGGAGAGGGAGAGAGAGAAAATGAGAGAGAGAGAGAGAGTATGTGTATTTGTGCACATACACATGTGTCCAACACTGCATCTCAGGATTGTAGATTATAAATATGGAAGAAGAGGAAATAGTAATACTAATCAGTCTTCCCCACAGTTCACAAACCTAGTGGAACTGACAATAGCTGGCAGTCCTATGACCTGGGATCCTCCTTTCTGATACTCTGGTCCTCATATCTGCTCTAATATCTGGGTCTCTTCCCTAGCACAGGTCTCCAGCAGTTTCCATCACCAGTGACTTGAGTCTTAGGCCACAGCAGCTGCTACTGTAACCACAGTCCCAGATCCTGCAGTTTACTTCATGGAAGTCCTGAGGTCAGAAACACAAGATAGGGGCTTATGTGGCCACCTGATTGATAACTAGGAGGCTTTCCTACTCATGCTTTCATCAGAGTAGATTAAAGGACCATGGCACCAGTATGATAAGGGTAAAGAATTCAGACTCAAAACTTTGACCAGCTTGGGAAACCAACATATCAATATATTAAAAATAGCATTTTCGCAGCCCACAGAGGATGGTTAAAGGCTAGAGATGAGCAAAAAGAATGGGAACTTTTTCCGTTCCTCCAAAGAAGCTCAGTAAATAGGAAGTTCTTGGAATTCACTTTTTTCATCTAAAGAATTCATCTACTTATATTCCTTTTTTTTTTTTCAGCAAAATTGTTAAGTCAAGAAAGTTTTTCATAGGATTGTAGATATATTGGCTGGAAGGGACCTTTAAGGCTATCTAGTTAGTGAGTTCTTAATAAGGTCATATTAAACTGTAAGATTCCATTTCTTTAACAGAATCTGGTAGCAAGACCTGGAATCATAGCCTTAATTACTATTCCCATTCCACCCTTCTACCCCTACCTCCATCTCATTTTGCAACCTGAAGCAAATCAATGTAACGAATAAAGGTCTAGCATAAAAGTAAAGAAATTTTGGGTTTGAGTCCTGCCTCTAACACATACTGTATGTCCATAGTCATCACTTTCCCCAAGCAACTCTCCAAGATTCTAAATAAACAAATGAGGTACCGAATAGCATTGGTAAAAAAAAAAATAAAAGTTTCCACAAAGAGAGTCCACCATACCCATAAAATCATGAGTCCAAATGAAAGCAAAGGAAAAACAAAGCCAAAAACCAACCCTTGCAACTACCCAGAATAAAACCCTCTCACTTACCCTGTCCTCTTTCTCTCTGAAATCCACTTTTGTCTGGGAAGAGTATGAACAATTTTGTATAGACTCATCTGGACCCCAGAGGTGTGTGGTACTCAGGCAGGCTAATGATACATGAAGCATTTCTTCAAGTTTCTTTTATGCATCTCGATGTCCCAAAGCAACGAAACCCCAAAATGATGAAACACAAATCCAAAGCATCACCATATCTATTGCCTGAGAATGGGAGGCCATCGAAGATTAGCCACAGCTGAAATAAAAATTCAAGTGGCATTACCTGGAATATGTGTGTCAAATCCCTTAAATTAAAAACATAATGGAATCTAATGACTGTGGTAGGAAGCTCGCCATCATTTTCTGATGCAGACAAATTGTAGCTTGTATAAACCCACTGACAGATCTCGCCACATTGTAACTGAAGCCCTGGTGTTGAAAATATATATTTATGATCTTGCTGTAAAGAGTGGCTCCAGGGATATGGACAGCAAACACAGAGAAATGTGTCTGAGAGGAGAAAAATGTTAGTTTTTTTTTTAAACGAGAGGAAGAGAAGACCAAGGCAACCTAAACAGAAAATGGAGAAGACATAAATATTTCCATTCAATTTTTTTCTTGTTTACATCTTTAAATTTTGAATATATAAAAGTTGAAAGAAAGAATTGAAGGAGTTTTCATAGGCAATGCATTCATTTCAGAGAGCATTCTATGGAGATTGCAATTACTACGAAGTTAGCATTAAAATTGTCAAGTGAACTGAGACCCAGCAGTACTTTGCAGTATCTTCACATTTTGTCTCTCAAAAACAAACACCAAAACAAAACCTACAAAATAAAAAACCTGGGCCTCTTAATTGATGAAGATTTAATATGTACTCGGTGTTCTCGGTATGCTGTTTAGCCAATGGCACAAAACCTCCTCCAATCTTTAGAATTCTTCCATAGAAGATGCTCCAGATAGATCAGGGCATGGAGGGGTGGAGGCTTGAGAGCACGAGAGGGGAAAAGAAAGAGGGGAATACAATAGCAAACCATTGTTTCCTTTGTGACATATTCATTCCCTTCAGAATGTTCTCTTATTTTTAAGTCCTCAAGAGCCACAAAAATTATGCTGAACAATAGCAGGGATTTGTGAAAGGCTTTCTTAAGTCACATTTAAAGGGGGGAAAAAAGCCCAAGCAGTCCTTGAACCCGTTTGCATCCAGCACGTCTGATGGTCTTTGTGTGTCTCTGGCCACCTGCATGAGTCCTGAAATAGGTGCTTTCAGAAAAGCAGAAAATCCTCAGCACTGATGTGATCAGATCACTCTCCCAATTACTTGACATTTGGCCTAAGCTGGGGTGCCATGAGGATTTAGGCTACAAGAAAGTGGGGCTTTGAGGCAGTTATTCACATGATTCAGGTTTAAAAAAAAAAGCTTGCAGCTACTGAAGAAAATCATTTTATGGCCTCAATTAGCCAGATTATCTCCCCAGCCCAAGTTCACAAAATAATTATTTATACTGTCACTTGCTGTTTTCTGTGCCTAGGCAAGCTTAGACATTTCCACATTATAAACAAAAGATTCTCTGCACCCCAACCCCTTTCCCCTGCAAAAAAAAAAGTTGCAGGGAAAAATCCCTGAAGGAAAATGTCCTCAGATCTTTCAGTTAAGAAGACTTTTTTCAGAGTGGAACATGGAATAAATAAACATTTATTGGAATAAATAGTTGAGGCCCAATGAAGGACTGAAAAAAAGACCTCAATATTATGTAACAGGAATTGTTGTTCTGAAATACAAGTTAAAATCCTATCTTCTGCTAATTATACAAAATGTTCCCTACGTAGTTCAGATTGAAACCGCTTATTTTACTCTTCAAGCCAAGACTTTTATTTCCATTTCCCCCCTTTTCTCTTCTTCTCTTTTTTTCAACCTATCATCACTGCAAAGCCAATACAGCTGTGGGAGAAGCATCTGGATGCCATTTTACCTCCCACGTCGTTAGCAAAATTGCCGGCTAAGTTTTGCTCTATTATTTAATGGCAATGGTGGGAATTAATTTTGTGCTTTGGTCCCAGGTGAAATGCCATGGCCTAGACTGGAGCCGTACACTTCTCAGGTAGCTGTCTTTTTGCAGCCCACTTGCTAGCAATTATCTAAAAACTCTTGGAGTAGAGAGCTGGGTCTTACTTCCTTGCCTTGTGGGGGACCAGGTCTGACTGAATGAGGCAGAGATGGCTCTTGCTCTACTAAGACCGAGAATCCTGGGGGAAGGCATACAGCCCTGCAGGAAAGATGTGGCATTTCTGCAGCTGTAGGAAATCATCACCGCACCTCCAAAAAAGTCCACCACCACTAAGGCTATTTAAAGAGCATCAGTGTATTTCTTTAATGGTGGAGACTGAGCATTAGGGCCAGTTTAACCCACGGGTGTATTTGTGATAGGTTATTGAAGAGTGAAGTTAAGTGGATTGTGGGATAGGGAATGAATGTGAATGAATAAATGTCAGAATGAATAAAATCAGAGCTGATTCCATAGCCAAAGCAAGAAGGCATCTAAGTATGGCTCCTCAGAACTGATCTTGTCTGAGTCCCAAGGCAAGGTAGAGGTAGTTAAACCTTGCCTGTGTTTCTGGGTGTAGAGGCTGCAGGGTCTTGTTTCTGTCCCAACACCCATTGGAAGATATTGACATTAGGAGGGCTGTCATGCTCAGAGCCCTGACAGATGTGACTGGCACACTTCTGATCCCTCACTAGTCTCTGTGTGAAAAGAGAGCAATTGGAGAGAAGCCAATAGAACTAGAATCTAGATTTGGGTGTAATTAGCTGCACATCGTGAAGGGCTGGTGAATGGAGTGTGTGGGGGTGGGGAAAGTGGGGGAGGGATGAAAGGGAGGGGTGGTCTGTGTTAGGAAGGATGTTCCTTTTCTTCTCATGCTTCCTAAGCGTTGACATCCCCCTTGCTAAGACTTTTATCTCCACCTTCTCTTTTCTCTCTATACTCTCTTCCTTGGTGTTCTCTACTCCTTCCAAAGTCTAGATTATGACATCTAAGCAAAAGTATATTAACAGCTTCCCCTCCCCCGCCATCCCCAGAGCTTCAAGGGTCAAAGATAACTCAGTCCTTAGGGATATGACTTTGAAGTCAGAGGGCCTGGGTTGGAATCCTGCCTCTGTCACTTCCTCCTTGTGTGACCTTAGACAGGTCACCTAACCTCTCTGAGCCTCCAGTTCCTTGGTCATTAAATGGGAGAACTGAACTAGATGACCTCTGGAGTAGTCCCTTCCAGTTCTAAAGCTGATTCTATTATTTCTGTCTGTTAGCCATAGTCACCTGAATGATGATAACATACATGTAGAGGGCTCTAGGGTTTCCAAAGCACTTCCCTTTCAGGTAGGTAGGACCCCATTTTACAGATAAGGAAACTGAGGCTCTGTAATGTTAAATGACTTTCCCACAGTCACATAACTAGTAAGGACCTTGGGTCTCCTCACTTCAGATGTGGTATTCTTCGTAAAATTCTAAAATTCCATGTTGCTTCTCAGATAATCTGTCCATACCTCAAACTTACTATGTCCTAAAACCATATTTCTCATCTTTCACCAAAGACCCATACCTGCTCCTGAATTTACACTGATGACATTACCACGTTCCAACTATCGAGAGCCAGACTCTGCCTTTGTTGTGTTCTCTCTCGTTTCCTATAGCTAACCAGTTGCTAGGTACAATCAAGCCTCCCTTGGCATCGTCCTTCACATCCATCCCCTCCTTTCCATCCTCACTGACCCTTCCTTACTTCAGGCCTTTTGTTGCTTTTCACCTGAACTACAAAATAAAAACGAACTACATTTGATTAGTCCTTTGTTGTTTGCCAATAGCATGCATTATCTCATTTGATCTTCTGGTTCCAATATGTTGCAATGATTTCCTGACTGATCTGTACTACCTTTGCCACTACTAAAATGATCTATTTTATTTGAGTTCTGAGTATATTACTCCCATGCGCAAAACCCATCCATGGCTCCCTATCGTCTCTTGAATAAATTATAAACTACTTAGCTTGGTGTTCAAGGCCTTTCTCAATCTGCTCCCTTCTACTTCCTCTGTGGAACACTCCAACTAAACTGAACTGTTTTCTATTTTCTAATTTTATGTTGCTATTCTCTACTTTCTTACATTTGTGTACTCTGTGCCATAAATGACTCCTTTCCCTAGCTTTACCTGTTGAAATCTTTCTTTTCCCTATGCACTTAACCTTATTTTAATACATCAACATTATTTGTCTTATTCCCTCCCTGCATTGAATTGCAAACTTCTTGAAGTCAGGGACTATCTTTTTCCCTACCCCATCTTCATATGCCCATTGCGCAATATAATGCCTGATATTGTACACATTAGGTGCTTAATAAATGTTGTGCTTCATTAACTTAAATTGGATACAGCCCACTTGGACACTCAGGGTCTTTCATTGACACATAATACTTTAGCAAAAAGATAGAGTTAATATCTATTTGGGGATTTTGCAATACCATAGTCAAAAGAACTACTATTAACAGATTTGTTGTTGAGTCATGTCTGACTCTTTGTGACCTATTTGGGGTTTTTTGGCAATATCTTTGCCAAGGCCTTCCCACAAACAAACACTCACAGCTCGCTGCCTGCTTCCTTGGACTAGTTTGCCATTTTCTTCCCCAGCTCATTTTTTACAGACGAGGAAACAGAGGCAAACTGGGTTAAGTGACTTGCCCAGGGTCACATAGCTAGTAAATGTCTGAGGCCAGATTTGAACTCAAGAAGATGATTCTTCTTGACTCCAGACCTGACAATCTAACCATGCTGCCTAGATGCCCAGAGGGGTGCCATATTCCCCATACTATAGGATTTAGTAGAATGAAATTCCTTGAGATCAAGAACTGTTTTCATTTTGTCCCATGATGGGACACTTGGCAGGAAAAAATGCTTGTTGTCATTGAATGTGCTATATGAGAAATACTATGTGGGCAATAGGAGTTTAGGAAAGGGAAAGTAAATATGAAATGGAAGTAAAAATCCTCATGGAGGACATAGAAGTTTAACTAGGCCTTTAATACAGTGTCTAAAAATTGTTTACTAGTTGTTTTGTGCATTTATTTTGATGTATGTCTCATCTCTATGGCTAAAGTGTAATATGTATAAGGATGAGGGGGAGAGGTATGTCTTCTGTATCTTTTCTTTCTTGAGTGGTCAGGTAAACTAATTAACATTTGTTAGATTGAATTGAATACAGAATTGCATGAAAAGACCATAAAGTTTTTGGTGATGGGTATGAATCCAAAGGTCTTCAAAGGATGGCAGCATTTCTGATCATATCAGTTTATATCAGTTCTAAAACTTTCTGATTTTATGAAATCACAAACATTTTAAAGCTGTGTAGCACCAACACAATATTCACAGTGCCTATGGTGTCTATGAATATGCTGGAGTAATTCTGAATTGCAAAATATAACAGACTCTCCACATGAAAGACAGAACCAAAACATTTATTCAAACACCAGAAAGTCAAATCCCAACACCAGAAAGACAAATCCATAATAGCAACAAAGAAATCTATACACAATAATGCCACAGAGGGCACCACCATCCCCAAGCCTTCCCCCTGCTAGGGCCTTCCTGCAAAGGAACACTCACAGCTCCCTGCCTGCTTCCTCTGTATCCCTCAGCTCTAACTTCTCTGGCCAACTTCCTCTGGGCTCTGCTCCACCCTTCCTGTTCCACCCCTTCCTGATCTACCCACTCAACAAGCTCCTCTCACCACACTCATGTGACTCAGGCTTCCATGTGACTCAAGCAAGTCCCATTTACATTACCATTACAAGCTGAGAGTGAATGAAGAGATCATTTAAGCCAGTTCCCTCTATAGAGAGAGCATGAAATAGTAGGTAGAGCATTGGATTTAGAGTCAGGAAGGCCTGGGTTAAAATCCTGCTTCAGACATTAGCTGTGTTACCCTGGGAAAGTCACTTGAGCTCTCTGTGACTCAGTTCCCTCATTTGTAAAATGAGAGAGATCAACTCAATGGTTTCTAAAAATCCCTTCCAGTTCTAAATTGACACCCATAGAGGTAAAGTAACTTATATAGAGCCATAACTAAGACAGACCAGTTGGGAGTTTGACTCAAGCAAATATCTAGGAGGTGGGATTGCCGTCAAGAAAAATCCAGAAATGAAGGAGAGGATATAGGTTTCCCTTTCTTTTCCTCCATCCCAAGTATCTGAACAGTGGTTGGACCAGTTGTCTCTCCCTGGGCTTACAAGTGTCTTTACCATCTCCCCCACCAATCCCTAAAGGAGCATGGTCCAGATTCTTTGGGTAGTGTTCCCCCTACTTCAATTGAATTTGTCTCCCCGTACCAGGAGACTTTGTTATAATTTTGACTACATGTAGTTATTGGTAAGCCTGGGATTAAAATTTTGCTCTCTTTATTTAATCCAATACCTTCCCCTACTTTACTATGCTGTTTTGGTTCTATAAATGTTATCTTAAGTAGGATGGTTGAATTTAAGCCTTTTCTTAAAACCAACCCCACATCTCATAGGTCTAGCTATGAAAGTCCCTCTCAGTTACCTGAATTGCAAGAATCATTAAGAAAAGGTTTAAGTGCTTCCACTCAAGCACAGGCCCTGGTAGGAAGCCATCCTGGAAACCACCTTTAGGAAAGCAGCTGAGAGAGCCTGGAAACTCAGCTTAACCCTTGATACCCTAGCTAAAGGGAAGTTTTGGCTTGGACTCCCCTAATCCCCTAGTGGAATTTTCATCTCGAGCCCTATGGTTTGGGAGACCAACTCAGATCTTCTGCTTCTCTGACAATGTTGGAGGCACAACACAGGCTGACTCTCCTGTCTCAGGGTCACTAGGTCCCCACACCAGGGAGGAATAGGAAAAACGAGCCTTTGGCTCACAAAGTCAGAGACTTTGAAAAATGAAAGTTGTGGACCGTGTAAATATGGAGTCCCAGGATGCCATTTTTCAAGCCACATTTCAGAACATAAGTGCACTTCCCTGTCCTACTCTGTACTAAAAAGTTAAGGGATTTCATGTTCCTTAATTAAAACCTATCTCAGGAATCAGTGGGAGGCACTTGAACAGCCCCTGCCCAAAGACACAGATTTATAGAAAAAAACTTCCAACCGTGGGATTCATACAAGTGGCATACGGGCAATTGTGGATTTCTTTTAAAATCAGTTTCTGTCTGTCATACCTATGTAGTTACAAAATCAAAAGAGATAATAAAGTTCAATTGTATATTCCCAGTTTGATACCCCTATTGACAGATCTTCACACAGAAAATGCCATTTCGGGAAACTCTGATTCTGTGTCCCTCAGTAAAAAGAACTGAAAACCTCTCCTGTGTTGTAAATCCCTCCACAGCAATCCCTCTAAATCTGAATCTTTAAAGGGGCTCCATCAAGGTTCAAAGGTGTCAAATCGGGCCTCCTCTCCCCAGGTTCTGTTTGTGGTTTCAAAACATACTTCTGATACTGGGGAAAAAAAAGAAAACTACCCAAACAAGAGCTGCATCTGAGTTAAAATCCCAGCTCCCAAGCAGAGAATACAAGTTAACCCAAGCATGGCCAAACCACTGAACAGAGCATAGGGCCCACTGCTGGACCACCATACTGTACTGTGGGTTTTAGGGTCCATCTGGAACTGTCCCTTTGTTCACCCATGGACCCTCTGGGGGGAGCCCTAGCCAGGGGTGAAAAGGGCATGTATTTTGGGAACCTCAACAAGACTGGAATCTTTATTTGCTAGATAAAAGGGAAATAATCTTCACTGAAACAACACAGTCAACTTGCAGGTGCCTCTAATTCTGAGGAAAAATTCTGCTTGGGGAAAAAAATGGGGGTGTGTGTGTTTGACTGGATTGAAAAACCAAGCAATGCTCTGGTAATGGCGCACGGGACCATGCTTACTTACGCAAGAGCACAGAACATCTGAATGTAAAAATTAAATGGAGGAATGAGAGGGAGAAAAAAAGCAGGTGCTCCTTTATAAAGGCTAAATTCCATATTTACCAAACTGATTTGCATGAGGCATGTTTTCAATGAAAATATTGCTAGTCATTTTGCTGCATTTGTGCAACAGAAACATAAGGATGGAACAGAAGAGAACTGCCGTGCTCAAGCTGTCTTCTTACACTTTGCCTATAGTCAAGAGTCAGAGGCACAAATTCTCAGTTTGGTGGAGTTTTGGTTTGCTCACACCTGTGCTGTTTCACAGAGTGGTTGTGAGGAAAGAGCTTCGAGATAGGAAAATAGACAGGGCTGGAAGGGACCTTAGAGATCATGTGGGCAAATTCTTTATTTTTTAGATGGGGAACAGAAAAGGAGAGAGGGAGAGAGACAGAGACAAAGAGAGAGAGACAGAGAGAGACAGAGAGACAGAGAGAGACAGAGAGACAGACACAGAGAGACAGAGAGACAGAGAGACAGAGACAGAGACAGACAGAGACAGAGAGACAGATAGAAACAGAGAGACAGAGAGAGAAAAAGAGAGACAGAGAGAGAAAGAGAGAGACAGAGACAGAGAAAGACAGAGAGAGACAGAGAGAGAGAGACAGAG
>NW_027187340.1:1066067-1093465 GCF_028583685.1 Petaurus breviceps papuanus
AGAGAGAGAGAGAGAGAGAGAGAGAGAGAGAGACAAAGAGAGAGAGCTTTGTGTAAGGCTAGTAAGTAGTAAGCAGCAAAGTCAGCATTTAAACCCAAGTCTATATAAATGTAAATTATTATTTGGGGGTGAGGTTCCTTGAGCCTATGGGGGTTTGTCTGCATCTAGAATGGAACCCAAGAGCAACTGCAAAATTGGAGCAGGTCAGTCAGACCTGCATCTACACCCAGTGAGGTGGAATCCTCACCTCTGAAGGCTCTGAGGAGGTAGAGGGTATATGCATTTGAATGTCTAGGAGCCACTGGTAGGGCATTTACTCCACCTCCCCAAAGTTAGTCATGTCTATATTTTTTTTTAAAAATGTACTTTTAGTTTTTAACATTCATTTCCACAATATTTTGAGTTATAGATTTTCTCCCCATCTTTCCCCTACTCCCACCCCAAGATAGAAAGTATACTAAATAACCCCTCCTCCAATCTGCTTTCTCTTACATCCTCCCCCGCCAACTTTCTAGTAGGGCAAGATGGATTTCTATACCCCAGTGCCTGTATATGCCTGTATATCTTATTTCTCAGTTGCATGTAAAAAACAATTTTTTTTAACATTTGTTTTTAAAACTTTGATTTCCAGATTCTTTCTCTTCTTCCCTCCTCACCCACCCCCACTGGGAAGATAAGGAATTCAACATAGGTTGTACTTGTGTAGTTACACAAAACGTTTCCATAGTAGTTATATTGTGAAAGACTAACTATATTTCCCTCCATCCTATCCCGCCCCCCACTTATTCTATTTTCTACTTTGACCCTATCCCTTTTTAAAATGTGTGCTTCAAGCTACCCTCTCCCCCAATCTGCCCTCCCTTCTATCATCCCCCCTCTTATCCCCTTCCCCCCTACTTTCCTGTAGGGTAAGATACCCAAATGAATGTGTATGTGATTCCCTGCTTAAGACAAATTCAATGAGAGTAATGTTGACCCATTCCCTCCTTCCTGCTCTATATCTCCATTGTAACAGTTTTCTTTGACCTCTTTTATATAAGATAATTTATCCTATTCTGTCTCTCTCTTTCTCCTTCTCTAGTCATGTCTGTAACAACTTGATTATAGAGGGCTCAGTTGGCACATTATCTTTCTTTTTTTCTTTTTTTATTACATTAATACATTTTATGGAATAAAACAAGTACTTCCAAAACATAGTACAATTTTTTAAAAAAAGATGTCTGTATGTGAAATTATAAATTTACTCTGCACAACTTGCCATTCCTTTCAAATATATAATAAAATTATCATGGAAATTTCTTTTTCTCTTATTTTCTTCTTTTTTTCCTCCCCTCCCCTCACCCAACCCTAGAGATGGCTACCGTTAGATATAAATAGGTATATATGTATGTAAAATTATTCTATATATACTTCTATTTATCAGGTTTTTTTTCCCTCTGGATACAGAAAGAAACTTTCTTTGTATGTCCTTTATAGTTAATTTGGGTATATATAGTAGTCAAAACAACTTATTCAGTCAAAGTTGTCCTTAAAATAATATTGTTACCGTATACAATGTTCTCTTGGCTTTGTTCACTCTTCGTTATTTCATGCTAAGTCTTTCCATGTTTTTGTAAGATTATTGAGCTCATCATTACTTATAGCACGGTAGTACTCCATTTTCTTTCTAACTCTGGTCTAAATTCCACTAAACGAGTCCCTGGGCATGGGTTGAGAATGCTTGATCATGTGTGAAACTACCTAACTTGGTTCCCATAGTCTTCGAGAAGTTTATCAATCGATAAATATTTATTAAGTGCTTCCTACATGCCAGGCATTGTGCTGAGCTCGGCCTACAGAACAACAAAAGAGAACTGTGGTTGCTTGCCCAGTCCTTGCCATCTCTACCATTAACTTGAGAAAAGTTTCTATAATAAATGGCCATATAACATAGCTTATAATAATTATATAACTTCAATTATATAACAACAAGCTTTAATCACTTCTGAAAAAGCTAAGACTTTTGGGTCATCCTTTATATAGCACTTTAAATGCATTATCTCATTTGAACCTCACTATCTCCCCCCCCCCCAAGGTATGTACTACAGGCTTTATTATCCTCATTTTACAAATGAGGAAACTGAGGCTTAGGGAGGTCAAATGACATGTCCATGTTCACATAGACATTAAGTATCAGAGGAGAAATTTGACCCCAGTCCTTCACTAATTCACAACTCTATCTAATATGTCTCTAAAGCCTCATCCAAGAGAGTATTCCAACACACAATGCTGCGTTTGCTAAGGTTAGAGATCGGATGGGTCCAGCATTTCACTCATTTAGTCCATTTATAAGCACTGGAGTTAAAAATACGTGAAATTTTTAAAAAATAGGTAGAATAATAATGCACCAAAATACATTTCCTAAATCAATTTCATGTATATTTGTTTTGCAGAAGACCTCCTGTAACTTACATATATTATCTTCTGGGATTTCTAACCCATGACTCCACTTCTAACCCAGTGGGACCCTTATATAAGTCATTAAACTTCTCTAAGCCTCAGTTTCCTTACCTGTAAAATGAGGAGGCTGCTCTCATTGGCCTTTTATAGCTCAAACAACCTATAAATCTAGAATGCTCTAACTGCTCATGGTCTGTGATAGAAATGGGGTAAATTTTAATTCTTCCTTTTTATGATTCCTCAAAGGGAGCAAAAGAAATAGAAACAAAGTAAATGCCAAACAACTGGGGAATGGCTGAAAAAAACTGGCATGTGAATGTAATGAAAATATTATAGTGCCAAGAGAAACTTTCTTTTTTCTTTTTCAATTGGTCATGTCCAACTCTTCATGACCCAATTTTGGATTTTCTTGGCAAAGATACTAGGGTGGTTTCCTTCTCCAATTCATTTTACAGATGAGGAAACTAAGGCAAACAGGGTTAAGCGACTTGTCCAGAGTCACTCAGCTAATAAATATCTGAGGTCAGATTTGAAGTCAGGTCCTCCTGACTTCTGGACTAGCACTCTCTCTACTTCACCACTTAGCTGCCTTTCACAGGGGTGAAGAAATTGGAGCCCAGAGAGATTTAGGTCCCTTGCTTAAGGTCACAGAGATGTAAGTAGTAGAACTGAGGTTTAAAGCTAGGTCCTCAGACTCTAAATTCATCAATTTCTTCCACTGTGCCACACAGCCTTGGCGGGGGGGGGAAGAAAAAAACCTTCTTTTAAAAAAAGTGAAATTAAAGCCCCTACAAAAGTGGACTTGCCCTAATGAGGTATCAAATGATCAAATTCTCTCAACCCAGTCCTGGGGGTCTTTGATTCACTCCTCTCTGGCCAGAAAGACAGACTGATTCTAAGCCCAGCATACAATCATCAGCTATAGGGCTTTCTGCTTTTCAAACCAGAGTGCCCTGGAGTTCTGTACCAAACCTTATGTGAGTGATTGTGTCTGCCTACTGGTTGATCTCACTTAAAGACTCATTAGCCTTTGCAAAAAGGTTTTCACTATGGTAATTTTATTGAAATGCTGAACAGTACAAATTTGATCACTGCAAGGATCTGTTAGCAACTCATGCAACCTTATCAACTGTGCTGGGGAATGAGAGTTTATTGCATAATAAAAATGTTACCCTTGGCTTGTGTGGGGCAAGTATTGAAATTTTTATGAGCTCCTCTTACCAAAAGTTGTCAATAAATAACACACAATCCTTGACTGGGCTAACTCCAGATTGATGTGACTTATTTGATAAATCAACACTAAAAAGAAATTCCCAGTGCAATGGACTGATTGTTCAGTAAGACAATGTCTCCCCATTACCTCCAGGATCCAACAGAAAAACCTCTATTTGGCATATAATGTCCCTCACAGCCTGGTCCCTTCCTACATTTCCAGTCTTCTTTACTCAATTCCAATACATTCTACTAACCAGTTACACTGGCCTTCTTGCCATTCCTGGAACAATTTCCAGCTCTGTGCCTTTTCACCAGATGTCCCCATACCTAAAATGGCCTCCTTCCTCACCTCCATCTCCTAGCTTCCTTGACTTCCTACAAGATCCAGCTCATATTGCACCTTCTGACATTCTCCAGTCTCTCTCTCTTTCTCCCTCTCTCCCTCACCCCTCCCCTCTCCTACTCTCCCCCCTCCACTCTCCTCTCCTGTCCTCTCCTGTCCTCTCTCTCTTCCAATACCTTCAGTGCCTTCTAGCTGAGATTGCCTTCTATATACTATAGACATATCTATAGATATAGATAGATATACGTATCTATCTATATCTTGCATCTACATAGTTTTCAAAAATATATTATCTTTCCCCATAAAATGAGAGCTCCCTGAGGATGGAAACAATCTTTTTGCCTTTCTTTTCATTCTTACCACTTAACACAGTGCACAGCACAAAGTAAGCACTTAAATGCTTGTTGACTGACTGATGACAGGAAGGCTCTAAATTCTAGGTTATTAATTCAAAACTCAAAATGCAAAAGCAGATAGAGGCTTGCTTTAGTCGTCTGGTAGCTGTTCCAAGGGCATGAGACTTCAAGTATTATTTTAATTCTATTACCCATGCTCCCAGATATTCACAGCATGAAAGTCTCCATTGGAGCCCAGCTCTCTTTCTAACTGCCAATTTCACCAGTACCATAGATGTTTCAGAAACCAACAAGACAATAAGCCTAATCATCCTGACTTTAGAAAAAGATAAAAAAAGTTCTCTGATACTGTGTGCCCTGTCATAGGTCCCTACACACAGAAGTTGTATAGACCGGTAGTATGTGTTAAAACCAGGTGGACAGTAGGGAAACCAGTTGTAATGGTACTTGACAAACACCACAGAGGGTCTCTGTCTCTCTTGACGTGAGGGATAGAATCACCAGGACCCTCTAAATACATGTTCCTGAGATTCTCAAGTTGTGGTTTCTGGTAGGTAACCTACCCTTCCCCACCAGTATTCCTTTGGGGTAGGTCATCTGGGGCCACTGCCTTTTCCCCTGTGAAATCAATAAGCTGATTTGCAGGAGGCTTATCATACCTTCTAAGAGCAAAGAGAAGTCGTCTACAGAGGGATTTTGGTTTCAGGCACCTCAGCCCTGATGAAGACATTAATATGAAATCTGACCTGCTCAGGTACTCTATTCCTAGCAATTTGCACAAACAGAGTTCAATTCCATTAGATAAATCTCTGAGTTCTTATTGTGTGCTGACTGTATGCAACTATGGTGCTAGATTCTGGGTGTGTGGGAGTGAAAGTTGTACAAACATGAGTTTGCTCAGTGATTCCCTGCTCTTATCAAAAGTGTTCAACAAATGAAAAAAAGAGCCAATTTTTAGATTGGTCCACCCTTTTTAGCCTGAACTAAATCTGATATTTTAGATCTGCTTAGGGAATATGTTTTGAGAGAATGGCTCTGGATTGAAGAAACCGATGTCAGAACATATATGAGAAAACCAGCACTGCCACTCCAAGGAGGTCTTCCCGCTTCACTTTCTTTGTTTTCCTTTTCTTTTCAGCTCACCATTAGAGAAAAAGCAAAGGGAGTCTGAGAAGAAGCACACAGATATCAGTGGAGGGGAGTTGCTTTCATAGAGCTCACTGAAAAAGCTGAAGAGTCAATGTGATGTCTAAGGCTTGACACCAGTAAATGACTAGATGCCTCTGTTACTTGTGCAATTAATATCTCAGAAGAAAGCGTCTGGAAGAGACTTTGACACCAAAGCTGTAAGTAGCTTCAATGTGGCTTTGGAGAGAACAGGGCTGGGGGCTTCCTGCAAATTAATTAAATGGCTTCCTGACAGTACTAAGGAGGTCTGAGTTTGGTTAAGTCATGATTGGTAAGTTAAGGTTCATGTAAGAGGACAACATGCGAGCTGTTGCATTCCTTTGAATATTGCCTTGAATGATATGTGCTCTTAAGCATCAGTAATTAGTCCTTAGCTAATATTTAAGCTGTCAGTTTAATAGAAAAATTCTACTTAAGTGACTAGATCATATGTGTCTCTCTTCTAGCCACATAAGATTAAGTTTAATTATATTTGGGTTATCCTAAAGTACCATGGTTCATCTACAACAGGTACCAGAATTGCAGAGATATTGCCTAGGATAAAATGACAAACCTGAAGATTTGTCCTTCAAACCCCTGACTATTTAATGAACACAAATACCACAAATATAAATGTCTACTAAGACAGCTAATTAAGAAAAGCTCAACTCTAGCTGCTGATGGCAAATGCAAAGTCACCTATACAAGGCATGCTTTCATCCCTCTAAAAGTCAGTTACAGATAATTGGATAAATTGGCTGAGTTGTGTGACCTAGGGTCAGAAGATGGGAATAAAGCTGGGTTCACATGCCTTACTTCCACTGAACTATTTCATAGAGTCAAAAAGCTGAAATAAATTTGGGGAACTTCTAAATCCAACCCTCTCATTTTGCAGATTTGAAAACTGAGTCCTAGAAAGATTGCAGCTTATTCAAAAGCACCACAAGATTGAGTGGTGGATGCAGACTTTTGAGTGATTCTGGACAATGGGAAGAATGTGGTAAGGGTGATGGGGATTGTATAAAATGAGGCCTTGATACTAGATGTGACCTATTTGCAATGCACAAAAAGCAGTTATGTCTGCCTGATTCTATAAAATTCAGATATGACAGCTAGCTGATGTAATGAATGGAGTTCTAGACCTGGAATCAGAAAGATCTGGTTTCAAATCTTGCCTCATACACTTAATAACTGTGTGATCTTGGTCAAGTCATTTAACATTTGTTAGATTCAATTTGCAAACCCTGAAGCACTATAAAATGTTAGTTTTTATAAATATCCAAATGGAAGAGGAAGGTACCTATTTATGTATAGATAGTTTTGTAGAGAAGTGAGATCTCATCCTAATGAGCCCTCTTTTTAAGCACAGAATAGAAGACAGAAAAAGAAAAATAAAGAGAGGGTGATGGGGAAGAGAAAGGGAGTCAACAGAAAAGAGAGGAGGGAAAGACAAAGAGAAGAGAAAGAGGGAAAAAAGAAAAGAAAGGGAGAAAGAAGGAGGAAAGGAAGGAAGAAAAAGAAGAAACAAACGAATGAATGAACGAAGGAAGAAAGAAAGAGAGAGAAAGAGAAAGGAAGGAAGGAAGAAAGAAAGAAAGAAAGAAAGAAAGAAAGAAAGAAAGAAAGAAAGGTAACGTGAAATCTTACTCTGCTTGACTAAAACATAATACAAAATTTCTTATTTACATCCCTGGAAAATCACTATAAATGTTTCTCCAACATAAAAAGATACTTATATAATTTGTGATCCCTTACATTAGCACAGTGCTAGTCCTTCGTGGAAGATAGTAAACAGCCTGGGGACTCTCCTTCTAAGAGGTTACCGTTGCTTTGGCTGAGTTTAAACTATTAATTGCACCGAGGCAACAGAGGAAAAATACATGTGACTACATGATAAAGAGCTGCCACAAGGCTTTGCATGTTGGGAAGTGTTATACATCACCCAAGCTGAAGCCTAGCAGATGTTACAGAGTAATTGAAAGGGACTTTGGCCGCCATGTAATCTTCAGATAGCCCGGGAACCTCTTCAGACACTGTTTTTCCAACTCCAGCATTTCCCCTAGTGTAATTGGATTCCTCTTCTATGAGAGTAAATCCCCCAAATACCCCAAGCCAATAGCTTTAGCTGTATGTACTGGGACCCTGTGTCACAAAGGAGAGACACAGAAACATATGTTAAGGCCTCTAGGAAGAGGCTCTGGTTATGCAATTAAGAGAATTCAAATCCTAATGTAAGCTCCTCAGAATTCTTTTTAATCATTCCATCCAACAAAGACAGAAAAAAATGAATTATTTATTGTGTTAGATTTAACAACTGGAAATGTAAAACAGTTACATATATACCGATGCGAAGCTTATTATCATCTTAATTTTCCAATAACAATGAAAAATTTTTGACACTGCCCAGATTAGACACTAAATAAATGTTCCAGTAAGATTACATTATGTAGCTTTTGTAACTCAATGTGGTGGAATATTGCATTTTCCTGTCACTGAAAATAGAGTGAAATGCAGTTATTAGAATTATTGCAATATCTATATGCACATTTTCAAATATAAATGGGATCCTATAAACATAAATCATTCAACTACAGTGTGATTATGCTGCAATAATACAACAGGGACATAAATGAAGAGAAATGACATTGAACTGCCTTACTAGCAACTAGAGTTTAAAAATACCACCAGGAAGATCAGAATCATAATTGGAAAACTGAGTAAATACTGTAGCAATAGTTTTAACCCAAGAAAAGCACCAATTTCTTTTGAAAATGAAATTGTAGATATACTTTCCTATTTATCACACCAGGCACTTCCTTGGCACTGCAGAAAATAGGCATCTCACTAGCAGAAATGAGGTAGGAAGTTAGCTTGGATTGAAGATAAAATGTAAATCTTTTGAGGTGGTGAAAAAAGCCATAGTTTTGTTTGAGAGACTCCAAATGAGAGCTAAAATACAGGGGTCCCTTGATACACTGTCCTTTATAGCAGCTCACAGGAAATTGGAAGGGGCTGGTAGTTTATATGTCAAATATATAGATTTTTTGTGTTTTTCATATTAAGTGAACCTCAAATCCTCAGCTGCACTCCAGCTGTCTGGCCACAATCAAGCACCACAAGAAGGGGGGTGGGTTTAGAGAAAAGGAAAGCAGGAAAATTACTTCTAGCAGGGAAGGGATTGGGATAAGGAGCGAGTTAGGTCTGTATCGAGGTTCTGCAAGGCAGAATTCTGAGTGAATTCCCAAAGTTCTTTTTCCCCTTTTATAAAAATGGGCAGTGAATGAAATTAGAGAGGAAATAGAGACAGCAAAGAATCCCAGGGAAAAAACAGCCCTGCTTCCTCTTGACCTTCAATGTACCCCAAATCATATTGCCTGATGACATCACAATGATCGGTCAAGGTACAGTGTGTTCAGCTGATCAGACCTGTACTGGCTAGCAAGGCTCTACCACAGGTTGGGCGTTTGGACATTTGGGATGGAGATGTCTCTAGATTTACACATCTCACATTTCCTTTGTGCTGTTGTGATTCTGTATCTGCTTTGCTCAGAGAACACAGCATCTTCTTTAATGTGGCACACCATGCTGGAGAGTCCTGTGACAGCCTCTCCTGTGTCTCACAATCAGTATACTGAAGTTCTTCAGAGAGACCTTGAGAGTGTCCTTGTCCTGCTTTTTCTGACCTGTGCGTGAGTGATTGCCTTGCGCTGGTTCTCTATAAAATAGTCTTTTAGGTAAATGTGTGTTTGACATATACGTGGCCAGCCCATCAGAGCTGAACTCTCTACAGTAGAATTTGAATACTTGGCAGCTCAACCTAAGAGAGAACCTCAGTTTCCAGTGCCTTATCTTACCAGGTGATCTTTAGAATCTTCCTAAGACAAATAGAAGCAGTATGCCATTCACGATGGCATGCTTGCCCGGGTTCTGAATAAAGGATGATACTCTCACACTTTTTTCCTAGACACCCCAGTGGAGTGAAATCGGGCTGTGTGTTTGCAGCAAATCATAAAGAGCTAGAAGGACCTTGAAAAAAATCACATAGCCCATCCCTCTGCCTTCAGACAGGATGATACGTCTGTCGTCCCAGACAAAGCAGACTCCAGTCTCTTTTTAAAGACCCGGGAGTACACCATTCTGTACTGTACAAAACATTTTATACAAAAAAATAAAACATCCCTATACCTGTAGAGAAATTCCTGAATATGTTCAATTTCATTTTCAAAAGAAATTGAAGCTTTTCATAGACTAAAACTATTGATACAGCACTTTGAGTAGTAGCAAATGAAGGAATGAATAAACAAATGAATGAATAATAACCATCTGGAAATAAATTGGGTACCCAATGATTGGGGAATGGCAGAACAAATTGTGGTGAAGTATTATTATGTAATGAATATGAGGAATTCAGAGAGACATGGTGGGGTACTGATAGAGTGAGGAAAGCTAAATCAGGAGAATACACAATGACTACAATAATGTAAGTAAAAAGAAAAAGCTTCCCCTAGAGACATAGCGATAAAGCAAACTTCCCTCCTCTCAATAAAGAGGTGGTGCTCTACCAATGCAGGATATGGGATTACTGACAGATTTGACAGCTGTGCTGGGTGGTTGTGCTCTCTGTTTTCTCTTGTGAAAGGGAAGTTCCCATGGGGGAAAAGGTTATTAGGAAGTTCCTTTGTTCTTAAAAAAAAAAACAGCACTAATAAAACTACTACTGTAGTATTAGCTCTTTTCTAATTGAAGATATGACAGTCACTGAATGACAGAATTTCAGAGTGGGAAGGGACCTCAGAGGTCATCCAAAGAGCCTATGTGGGTTGGCATTACTTCCATAAAGATGAAGTATCCTTACCACCACCAGCACCAGCACCAGCAGCACCATAGTTAAGATTCATATAGTGAGGGGCAGCTAGGTGACACAGTGAATAGAGCACCAGCTCTGGAGTCAGGAGGACCTGAATTCAAATCTGCTCTCAGACACTTAACACTTACTAGTGGTGTGACCTTGTGCAAGTCACTTCCCAATTCCCTGCCTTCCCCCCTCCAAAAAGCAAAAAAGAAAGAAAGAAAGATTCATATAGTACTTACTAGGTACCATTCAGTCAGGATTGCCATACTAAACAATTTCTATCTTTTTATTTATGATAGGGACAATGGGGGAAGCGGGGAGAAAAGAGCAAGCATTTATTAAGCACTTACTATATGCCAAGGACTTTACAAATATTATATTATTTTATCCTCACAACTACTCTGTGAGGCAGGTGATACTATGATCCCCATTTTACAGTTGAGGGAACTGAGGTGACAGATCAAATGACTTGATCAGGTTCATACAGCTAGGAAACATCTCGGGCTGGACTTGAACTCAGTGTTCCTGACTCTAGGCCCAATGTTGTGCCTACTGTGCCAGCTAGCTGTCTCCATTTTACCATGTTTATGCCCCAGAATGTGGTGGGACTTCTCAAGTACCAAATGTCAAGGGTATATATAAAGGGTCTATAAATCTAAATCATTGTTAACTAATAGTAAGACCCACACTTGGACTTCTTCAAACAAAATGTTCAAGCAGTATTAAAAAAAAAATCCCACGTTATTTTTCTTATAATTGTCAAAGTCATACGAGATCTTGTGATAGACAGCATTGCTTAAGTATAGAATGCTATTTCAATTTTCTAAAAAGACAATAACCTCTTTGTTGTCACCTTGTTTGCTTGCCTGTGGACTTTGCCATCCTGTTTCACTGGGCATGTCCTCTAGACTGAGGCTTCATCATCAGTTCCTCGTTCTGAGGCCACATGTTCCCCCACCCCACCCTAATAACGCTTGATCTCCTCTCCCCTTTATAACAACTGCCAAGAATTCAATCTTTTCCGCAGCTGGGAGGGATGCTTGAACATCATGTAGGTTCCTCTCTCTCACCAAGAGTCACAACACAAAATTTAGTCATAGCACATTTGGGGGGGGGGGGGTGGAGAGGAAAGGAGCAGTCATGGGAAAACATCGGCATATAGCCAGGCTGTTCCCTGTGCACTAAATGCGGTCCATGACTTGATTCAGTGCCCTGCTCACTTTGAATGATGTCAGGCATCCCACAGTCTGCTTGGGGCTCCCAATATTTCTCTTGTACAGAGCCAGAAGGTTTGGATTTGCAAGGCAGACCTAGGAGAGAGTCAACTCCAGTGAGCACACCCTGCCAAGGAGTCAAGGGAGCCTGGAATGAGTTTGTTACAACTTCAAGGAGCACAAAATGTACATGAGAAAAGGTAATGTTTCTAATCTACAAAGCTCTCTCTTCCTTTAGTGAGTGAGAACTCCTAAATCCCAGGATTTTCTGTTAGGAGGTACTAAGGGCAGTATGAAATCTAGTCAAGAAGAGAGGAGGGAAGAAATGAGTGTGCTGTTCATAGCTGAATAAGGAAAAGGCCAGATGAAATATGAAATGAAGATAATCAGAGTGCCAAAGAGATGACAGAAACCTAGTTATTTTATGAATAAGTAACACATTAAGATACACTAGAACCCTTAAGAACTGTGAAAAGCAGACTTTTATTATTAAGTTAAAAATAGGGGGGGAACCCTAGGTTTTTTTTGTTGTTGCTAAGTATAAACATGTGCCTCCAAGACCTTCTGAGGTTTGGGGACTGACTCAGTCATCAAAAGGCAGAGCAGAAATGTGATTAGGCACTAAATAAGGCTATGGCCTT
This sequence comes from Petaurus breviceps papuanus, assembly GCF_028583685.1. Classification (NCBI taxonomy): domain Eukaryota; kingdom Metazoa; phylum Chordata; class Mammalia; order Diprotodontia; family Petauridae; genus Petaurus; species Petaurus breviceps. The sequence continues at coordinate 1,078,295 of NW_027187340.1, forward strand.
GCTCCTTGTCTTGGGAGTGTCTCTGTACCTTGTCCTCCCCCACTTGACTACAGGAGAACAGAAAAGATTTAGTCAAGGACTGTGCCGCTGAATGTTTCACAAATGACTCTCCAGAAAAAAAAATAAATACAGGACATACTTTTAACCTTAATCTAAATTATTTACATTCCCCATATCACTTTCTAAAGTCTAGACAATAAAAAACCCATAAATAAAGTCTTGATTTGTAGCATTTGCCATTTTCAAGGTGTGGATGCTCAAACTGAAAATTTAACAATCAGCTCTTCTGAGCTAGTTTGAGTTGGCTCCAGACCACCCCTGGATTCAGAAGGTTCAGAAACAAGGGAACTCCAGAGCTGCTTGGTAGTTATTGAGTAAATAACTATTACCTCCCTTATATCTTAGCCTTTGGAGTTTAAAATTGGGAGTATATGGAGAGATCACTATAACCTACAGTAAGATCTCTCATAGAAGGACCCAAGCCCCTGGACCAGGAAGATGGGTCCAAAGAAGGGAGAAAAAAACAACTTGGTCCAAAGGTATTAGTTAGATTAAAGAAGCTTGCTCTTTATCCTCAATTTAGAGCTTGATGCCTAGGGCCAAGAATCTCAAGCTGATAACATCTGTTCAGTGGATGAGACTCAGAGGGAACAAGACAGGACAATCTGGAAGGCAGTCTTTTTGCTGGTTCTTAGGTCAAGGTTTCTGCCTTTTCCAAAAGAACTTAGATAATTATGGCAAACAAAGTGACTGAATCTGAACTTGGCAGAGACTAGTCTGGCAGGGAAGTCTCTACTGGAGTATGAGACCAGTGTGAAGTAAGTTTGAGGAAGGTAGAGTAACACCAGAAGATATTGGCATCACTGCAATGTTGGATGCATTACTTGCTCCCCTATGAGTGCATCTTGGCTACACATGTTTCCAGTGGTACATCCTTCCACACATGTGTCCTGACTACACAAATCTCTTAAATATGTGTCCCTACACGTATCCACTAAGGCTCTGGTGTCAAACTCAAATTGAAATGATCCCTGCCAGGCTGCATATTGACTTAGAAAACAACAAATTAATATTAAGTTGTATTTTCATTTGTTTTGTTAAACATTTCCCAAATAACTTTTAATCTGATTCAGGCTACACTTGATTTAGGGTCTTTTGGCTGCAGGTCTGACACCTCTATACCAAGGTATATACATGAGTGAGAGAATATGTGTGAATTTATATAACTCTTTCCTCCTGGTTATTTGGAGGACTGTCTTGTTGCTTACTTTTCTTTCTTTGACATTTCATTAAATTCCTTTGCTTTGAATTAATTATGTCTTCTGACTGACTACTAAAAGCAAACACATTGGTGGGAGCTCATGGTTTTAGGCAATGTGGACTCACAGAGCACCTTAAACCTGTGATAGCCATTTTGTGGGTGGATCAGCTTTGTGAGCTGAAGGGTACGTCCAGGCACTGCAAGAGTAAATGTTAAGGAACCTCATCAGAGAGTCACGATTATATAAGTTGTTAAGAACAAAGCAGCTCTGCATATCCCAGGAGATACCTGTGCAAGTAGAACAAGGTGGGAGCTTTTTTTTTTTTTTTAAGGAGTGCTTAGAAGAAGATGAAAATGATAGAGAGGGAGAAAACGGATTCTGGTGTTTGGAAATTTCTCCTCCATGCTCTGCTGCTGTTGAACCTCACAGGATTTAAGATACTACAGTGTTGATGTTTTACTAATGGAGGCAGCAGCAGCCACTAGCTATATATAAATTTTATCTCCAGACATGACTTGAACATGTTTTTCCAGATAAAAGGGACACTTCACCTATTTGTGATAGCAATTTTAGTGCTCGGTTACTAGTCTTTCAACATTTTAGGCAGCAAATAAATCTGAATAACAAGACCCAACCTACCTTTTGTGGTCATTTGAGGGGCAAGTTATTATCTGGACATTTACAACTTCTAAATTAACCTCAGGGCCACAACCAGACCATGGGGCCAAGACCAGACTGGAACCAAAAATTGTTATCTGTGGGCAATTGAAAAGAAGGAAGAATAATTTTCTTGGAGCAACAAGTGCTGAGAGTTTGCTGTGCTTAATTTCCTCAAACCAGTAAACTGCTCTGGTTTTCATAATATAACAATTTAAAGTCATGTGACAAACAGGTTAGGTTTAAGAAAATCCTAAATGGTCTAAAGTGGAAAGACTCAACGGGTGTATGAGTAGTTTCTGATCCTAAACCAGAGTATTATTTGGAAGTAAGAAATGGAGAACTTTCATAAAGAAAGAAGGCAATTCCAGGATTTACAGTGAAAGGTCCTCTCATATATGAGCAATATAAGGGTCTGATTTGAATTTATAAGAACAAGAGCCATTCCCTATTCAGTAAATGGTCAAAGAATATGAACTAGCAATTCTCAAAGAAAGAAATCCAATTTGTGGCTCCACTAAGAGAGTATTAATTTGTATTCCTGTTTTTCCCAGTGTGCCTCCAAAAATTGTCATACTTCTTATTTTTTGTTTATTTGTTTTCTTTTTGATCATCTTTGCCACTGATGGGTTTAAAGTAGAACTTCAGGGTTGCTTTAAGCTGCATTTCTCTAATAATTAGTGGTTGGTCTGGAATATTTTTTCATATAGTTGTTGATAGCTTGGATCTCTCCCTTTGAAAAGAAAGCAATTCCCTTCTATGTCACTCAGATAATGGCAGAGTGAGAGCTGGAACTCCCAATCCAGTGTCCTTTTCACTATCCATGAACTTGATTGAAAATTCTCTGATGCAGAAGAGACAGTGACTCTAAACAGAGCATAAACTTTCAGAAAATGGTGACTAGGACTTTTCAAATCACTTCAAAGTAGTTATCATTGTGACCCACCCATCAGGGTACACAGTATCGCTTGATGACAGACACAAGGGAGAGGCATGGCAGGTCCTTGAAACTCCCTCACCTGAAAGTAAATACTATTGGTGCATGCGCACGCACACACACACACCAGAGTCTATTGTTCTTTGCTTCTTAGCTCAATAGTTATTTTTAAAATGAGGCTAAATAATCTGCTATCAAAACCAAATGAGGCAATGATATGAAGTAAAGCTTAAAACAAGCCTTTTCAACTAGTGTACATGTATTAGTTTTCTTTTTAAAATTTTTTTAGTTGGGCAATGGACTGAAATTCTTCCTGCCCTTGCTTTCTTTTCTTGAACATTATCAGAATTGGGTCCTTTGTATTTAAATATTTTCACAAACGATAACTGAATATCTGGCAAAAAGTATGACCCATTCCTCCTTCATAGGCATTTCTTTAAATAAGTTTGGAGGCTACCCTATTTTGCCTTTTTTTAAGGCACCCACCATTGCAGTATTTTAACAACTCAGAAGACATGTGTTATCCTTTCTTGGATTCCTAGACCATTTAAAATCAGGTAAAGTGCATAGTCAACATCAAATCCTGCCAACCCAGGGCACATCTACAATCAAATATCTCTGAACTTGGGGGCTTATCCCTCGAAAATCATACTTTCCGATTGACTGATGATTGGTTATCAATAACACTGTTTACTTGCTATTGTTGGCATTTCAAATTGTCTCTTTCTTCTCTTTTTAAAGTTGAATGGAAGCCAGTAGAAAAGCCAAACACTGAACTAGAGCAGAAACTAGCTATTTTGGCACTCAGGACAAGAGTCACAAATCACGCCCTCAAATCAGCTTTTTAAGGCAAATTTGGTTGTGTGGGAAGGAGTATCGGAACCATGGGATACAAGGTCCCATGATAAGGGAAACGTAGACAAGGTTCATTCTGGGGAGAATGCTGCAAGGGAAGATTGGCGAAACAGGGTAGGCTTGGCTAAGAAAGAACTCACCGTGGTACAGCCACCAGGGAGATCTGGTATCTCTTTTAATTAATTGTTCTAAGTCAAGCTCTATTGTTTCTCCTACTGAAGTCCTTTCAGCTTCCTCTAAGTATCAGTGCCCTACAGTAAAGCACACGTCACTGCATCCTAGTTGCGGCTCTACACTCAACTATCCATGCCGTAGTACATAGTAACCTTACTTATGACTGGCCTTTGTATCATCCTGAGATCTAAGCCATCTATTTCCCGGCATGTAGGTGATGAAGTGGATAGAGCACTGGTTTTGGAATCAGGAAGACCCATCTTTGTGAATTCAAATCAGGCCTCAGACACTTACTAGCTGTGTGACCCTGGGCAAGTCACTTAACCCTGTTTGCCTCAGTTTCCTCATCTGTAAAATGAGCTGGAGAAAGAAATGGCAAACCACTCTACTATCTTTGTCAAGAAAACCCCAAATGGGGTCAGAGTCAGATATGACTGAAATGACTCGATAACAATACAACAAAAGTGAATTGTTGGGAGAAGTAGAGCAAGGAAAGGGAGAAGGAAAATTAACAACTTTCTCATTTCCTCCTGAGTCAAGTCCTACCAGTTCAGCTTTATTATTGTTGTTGAATTCAAATTTTCAGAAGATCAGAGCTACCAATATTTAAATGTCAGAACAAAAGAAAATTTCACACTTCTGTTTCTGTCAGTATAAATATTTGAAATGCAAATTACCTTTTCCCCCACTCACCTGTTTGTCTCACTTATAGCCTCCTTTTCTCTAAGCTATGTTCCACCCTGGGCAGCTAGGTGGTACAGCAGAGAGAGTGCCAAGCCTGGAGTCAGGGAGATTTCCTCTTCATGAGTTCAAATCCAGCCTCAGACACATTCTAGCTGTGTGACCCTGGGCAAGTCACTTAAGCCTTTTTGCCTCAGTTTCCTCATCTGTAAATTGAGCTGGAGAAGGAAATGGCAAATCATTCTATTATCCTTGCCAAGAAAACCCCAAATGAAATCCTGAAGGGTCAGATATGACTGAAACAACACAGCAATAACATGTTCCACACACAGAGTAGAAAACAGAGCCCCATCATACATGTCCAGACTGTCAGACTTTCATAAGGTAGCCACAAACAGTGTCCTCATCATGGCTTCTTGTCTGGGTTGTTCAATATTGCCATGAAAACCCAAATTGTAGTTCAAATATGCCTTCACTCTCAGTGTATTGGGTCATTTACCTTAACAATGTGAACGTGCTCTCATTATTGTGTTCAACTTGATTAGTGTATAGTTGAACATTTAAAAGTGCACTTCAGACGGAGGAACAATGTATGAATGCATGATTGGTTCCTAATAAATTGAGGAGCCTCCTAATGAACTGTGAGGGATTTGGAAGGAACCATTACCCACTAGACAGAGGTATGGGGAACCAGACCAAAACAGATAAAAGGGGAGGGGAGGAGGGAGGGCTTCGTGGAGGTAGGGATTTAAACAGTTTGCCTTGTACTTGTCACAGATTGGATGGTACACTAAGGGAAGCAAAAAATACAAGGAAAATGGGAAATCAGATCACTCAGGAGCTAAAAAACCATAGTTTGGCAAGTGTACAAGATGAGCCTATATTTTCTTCCTTTCTTTTTTTATAATTAACTTATTTATTTTTAGTTTTTAACATTCACTTCCATAAGATTTTATGTTTTGAATTTTCTCTCAGACCCTCTCCTCTCCACTTCCCAAAAGAGCCTGCAATCTGATATGGAGTCTATATTTTCTATAGAGACATGGGTAGTTGTACACAGTCTCTGAAAGGACATGACTGAATTCTGAAAGCCTATCTGACCAAGGATATGAATAAGAAGTTTTCAAAGGAAGAAATACAAAATATCAATAGTCATATGGAAAAGCACTTCCTATTGCTAATAATTGGAGAAATGCTAATTAAAGCAACTCTAAGATTCCACCACATAGCTATCAGATTGGCAAAGAGGATGAAAAAGAAAAATGACCAATTTTGGAGGGGCTACAGGAAAACAGGTACATCAATGGAGCTGTGAGTTGACATTAAAAAAACAATTTGGAAAGATACCCCAAGAGCCACTATACTCTTTGACCCAGCAATATCATTCATAGGAGTGTGCCCCAAATAGATTAAAGAGGGAAAGGACCCACATGTACAAAAATATCCATAGCAGCTCTTATAGTCAAGAACTAGACTCTAAAGGGGTCTATCAGTTGGGGAAAAGGCTAGATAAATTATAGTATATGAATGTAATCTAATATTATTATGCTGAAGAAAAAGATGAAAGGGACAATTTTGGAGAAATCTAGGAACACATCTATGAACAAATCTATCACACAGTAAAGTGAACAGAACTAGGAGAACGATTTATATAAAAATAGCAACACTGGAAGGAAAAAAGGTGACAAGAACTCTGATCAATTCAATGACGAGTCATGATTTCAGAGGAAAAGTAGTAACATATGTCACATCCCTCCTGATAGAGACATGATGGACTTAAGAAGCTGAATAAGACAAACATTTTTAGATATGACCACCATAATGTGATAGTAATGGCATTTAAAGATTCCCCTGTATTGGCTTGGTTTTTCAAATTGATTGTGTTAAAACCCAGAGCTTGTTAATCCCACCTGTGGGATAGACTTGTGGACTTGAAAAGAGAGAAACGAACTGGGAGGAGCTGGTGACGTAGATTTGGAGAGACAAGGGAGAGGCAGAAGAACTTTTTGGAAGCAGCACCTCCCAGTTCGTTTCTCTCTTTTCAAGCCCACAAGTTCATCCCACAGGTGGGATTAACAAGCTCTGGGTTTTAACACAATCAATTTGAAAAACCAAGCCAATACAGGGGAATCTTTAAATGCCATTACTATCACACATAGTAATATGTTTTGCTTGACTTTGCCTATTTATTAAGAGAAATTTTCTTTGAGGGACAGTGAGAGGAAGAAAAAATAAATGCTTATTAATTTTTTAAATTTCTACAAAATGTAGGGAGGAAAACCCTGCTTAGTTTCTTAGGGTTGGCTAGATCTAACCAGTAATAGTAAACTCTATGTACTTCTTCTTTATTCTTAACACCAGAACTTAAGGATATATAATTTCTGTGGAGCTTGACATTAAGACCTTAACCAAGTCACTCATGTTGGCTCCTCATATGGAGAATGCAGATGTTAAACAAAGTGATCTATGAGATGCCTTTGAACATATAGCCTATGATTCTAACTTTTCTCATTTTTGTATCTTACTAGTCTACCATGTATCTCTGTGGTTTTTAAGCATGTGGATCATAAATTGTGCAGTGATAAAATTGTAAAAGACACTAGCCGATGAGTGTGATCAAAATGGTATTTAAAATGATAGGTTCGTGTGGTATTTATAAGTTATAAAAGCATTTTACAACACTAAATTTTCAAATTTGAATCTGTGAATTTTTGCTTTAATGTGACTTTAAAAGATTTTTATTCCCCATTCATATCAGTTTTACACAGACGAATTCTTCTAAACATGGGCAATTTTTTTAACCTTGTATTAATCTCTTTCATTAAAAACGGTATGAAAAGCTGTTGTACATGTCATCACTAACAAACTTTTGCCAAGTATCTATTATGTGTTAGGAACTATGGGGGAGCATGACACATGATGTCTGCCTTCAAGGAACTCATGGCTAATTGAGTAAATAATATCAACGCATGAAAAAAAAAACCAAGTAATGATCAGCGGTGGCATATAAATGCCAAATGCCTCATACAGCCTTGCATCAACATCTACTTGCTCTACATTTCCTCGGAAAAGTAAGTCCAAAAGGTACTTCCAAGTTAATATGAAACATATCTTGACCTACTCCCTTGAATGAGTTTAATTTTCCTGTTTTTTTTCCCTATTTTTCTATTTCTGTTGAAAATAATGCCATCCTCCCAGTCATCCTGTATGTAACATAAGGGACTTTTTCCTGTCCCTCATTCACATCTAATCACTTACCTCCATGTCTCTCCTCTCTTGTGCAGGTGCTTATAACTAATCAGCTAGATTATCCCTTCCCAATTGTTTTTTCTGTTTCCAGTCTCTCCCACTGTGAATCCATTCTCTACACAGCTACCAAAATCATCTTCCTAAGAAACAGATAGAATCATGTCACCTTCCTATTTAAAAACCTTCAGTGCTTCTCTGTTGCCTTTAGGAGAAAATATAAAATAATTAGCCTTGCATTTAAGGCTCTACATATTTTGGTCCAGTCTCCTTCAAAAACTTTGTTTTCCACTCAACTGGACCTGTTCTCCAACTCAACATTCCTCCTTCTGTGCATTTAATACACAGGCCATCCTCCCATATCTTCTACCCCACCCAACCCCTTCCAATCTGTCAGACTCAGGAAGAGCTCAGTTCAAATCCTACTCAGACACTTATTAGCTATTTGACCCTGAGTCTAATCATTTAACCATTCTATGCCTGTTTCCTCATCTGTAAGATGAGAAAGTTGAACTCAATGATGTCTAATTTCCCTTCCAGCTTTAGGTTCATGATTCTAGGAAACTTTAAGCCTCAACATAGGTGTCTGCCTTCTCTAAGAAACCTCTCCTGATTTCCCAGTTGTCAGTATTCTTTCCTTCCCCAAGTTGCTGTTATTGTACATGTTGTCTTTCCCCCTGGAGCTCTCGAATTGAATGTAATGTTAGGCACTGGAAGTGCTTTGTGCATACAAGGCTCTTAATAAATATCCATTTGATTGAATTCAAGTACAGCCAGTAAGTGTTATAGGAGTTCAAAGGAGAGAGACATGACTGGGGCAAGTCAAATCAAGTGGAATTGATTAAGACACCTACTATGTGCCGGTCACTGTGCAAAGTGCTAGGCATATAAAGAAAGACAAGAGACATTTCCTGCCCAAGGACTCACAACCTGATAGGGAAGAGAACATGTAAACAACTTTGCACAAAAAAGATCCGAACAGAATATATTGGAGATATTCTCAGAGAGAAGGGACAAATTTAAGAAGAGTTTTGTAGACAAGGGGAATACCATGAGTAGAGATAGAGAAGAGAATGCAGGGGAGATGTTTGGGAAATTGTGAGGCCAGTTTGAATAAAATGGAGTTTCTGGGAGAAGGTGGGAGACAGAGAAGGTTTGAAAGCTATGTTGGGTCAGTTTGCAGAGAGCTTTTAATAGCAAGCAAAGAAACCTGGATTTTGTTCTGTAAGTAACACGGAACCATTGAAAGTTTTTGAGCAGGTGAATGACGTCTGAAATGGTAGCTAAGAAAGATGAATCTGCTGGCAATGTCTAAGATGGTTCAGAGGAAAGAGATTCTCAAAGAAGTAAGTATAGGTTGGGGACCATTGCTTATACATCCCTTCATATGTCCAAAATGTAGGAAAGAGGGAGAGACAGGGAGAAGTCATCTTTAAGGTCAGAGTTACTATCCCGTCTTGTACAAAGCTAGAAATAGCTTTGTTGCCTGGCAGATCAGAACTGCACAGCTCATTCTCTTTAGTCTGCCTGTCAGGACTAACCTCAGTGCTCACGTATCATGAGCATTGTCATGAGTACAGGGGCCCAGGGTCAGGCTTGTTGTGTCAATGTGGCAGACACGGTTTGTAAGTGACTTCTCTACTGGTATACTGACCAACAAGAGTTGGCATCTAATCAAGGGGCAGCATAAACCTAACACTAGTTGCCCTCTTCACTCCCACCAGATATACAACCATAACTTCTGCCACAGTAGTGATGTCCTCAGTACAACCATGATCTAGAACCCCTCCCAGCCCTATTTTCTTTGTTTCTTAATTGTCCCACAATAGCGATGCCTATCACTGGTAATCCTTAGAGCTTTGCTAAAAGTGCATGGCTTAACTATAGTCATTTCAAGTCTCTTTCCCTGTTACTGGGTGCCCATAGTTAATTTCAGTAGCATGCAGATTTTTGCTGTTTCTATAGAAGCATGGTGCTTCCCCCATGATACACTTAACCCAAGGAGGAATTGTTTGGATTCCATATTCCCAGTTCCTTTTCCTTGAAATATCATATCATCCTGGCTGTGAACCGCAAAGAGCTGACAAGTAGACAGAAGAGTAAAATGGGGCTGTCTTTTGTTGCTACCTCCTGGGAGCTGGGTTGCTACCGTTGGGTGCTTGATATCTGTAAGTGCTGATTTTGCAATGATGGTAAGTAAGCAGTACTGAGTTCACAAGTTCACATCACTGAATAGGCCATAAAAGAGGCCTTAATGAGAGACATAAGGACTATAAGATAGCCAGAAAACTACCCTTTCCTTCCTCCTGGGTTTGTAGGTTTCTCTAATAAGGGAATCACTGGGAGAAAAGGAAAGAACCTCAGCTAAATGTAACAGCGGGAGTGCCTCTAGCAATCTTCTAAGCCTGCTTTCCCAGAAGATCTCCAGCCATGCATCAGGGACTGCAAAAGCTTAATAACTAGAAGACCTACATGTATCACCTGCACACACACAGCTCGTCAGAGGCTAACTCAGACCTGCCTTTGTCCCTGGTCTCACCTGCTGATCAGTTATTGGTTATGGCTGAGGGAAAAAGGAGGCCAGGGAATTCAAGTTGGAAAACATTAATTACGTACTTGCCATGTACTGGAGAAGCAAAAATGAATTGACATGGTGCCTGACCTCGAGAAGCTTATAATCTAATTGGAAATTGTGAGTCTTCTCACAACTCTAACCTGCATAATATTTTATATTAAGTGACTGTGGGTATTAAGTTACCACATTAAGCAATTACTAGGTGGCAGGCCTAGTGCCAAACACTCGGTATACAAAGGCAAACAAAAAAGAAATGTAGCACCTGTCCTCAAGGAGCTTACATTCTATTAGGGAAAGACAACAAGTAAAAGGGAGATGAAAGGTTGGAGGGGGGTAGTGGAGAGGACAGTTACCCATACATTGGCATGTTGAAGAAGTCCAGAGAGTCGAGTGGAGTCAGGAGAGGAGTGAAGGGCAGCTGGTTTGAGTACTTCCTCAAAAGGGAGTTTCCAGGAGGGACTCCCCAGTGGGAGGAGGAGGCTGAAGGATCAGAGAAATCTTCTGGAGTGAGAAGGGAGCTGAGCCATGGTATCCAATTTTAGGGAGTCAAGAGTGAAACTGGGACAGCTTGGAAATGAGCTTGGAATTTCAGTTCATAGAGCAAAATAATGTTCAAGGAGAATTTATAAGGCAGCCTGGGTTTCACAAACATAAAAAATAGGAAAGTGTGTCTTCCATCTTAGGCTCATAAGTAATAAATAACAGAAGGATACGTCTTCAGAGACCTTTACTATGGGACATGAATGGATTCAAACTCTTTGAATGAGGGAGATCTTTTCTTTCCCCTGAGAAGTACAACTTTTAGAGAAAAGGACATCCATTGCTATCTTATGCCTCTGAAGATTGGATGAGTTCTTACAGATAGGATTTTATGAAATAGCTCCTGATTGTATTAGCGTGAACCCAAACCCTGGAACACCTTATTTCACAAGAAGCCCTTCGACTCAGTGAAGCCAAGAGGCCAAATATCTGTCCTGTAGAAAGCGCTGATATTTATGGTTCCCAGTAATCATTGTTCCATTTGTGTTAGATGGTGGCAACTAATTCATGTCCCTCTGCTTTTCTCTCTATTTCCTAGGAAACGAGGTACCTAGAACCTTAAGGAAAATTCAGGAGAAAGTAAGATGATCCAGTGGCTAAGGTGATTCTATTATTAACCATTTATATGACACTTTATATTTTCTAATTGCATAACAATCATTCTTGTGAGTTATTTTGACAGGTTAATGTCGAACTTATTGACCTCAGAGCAATTACCAGCATGAAAGTGTAGCAGAAAAGGTAAAGGTTCAGAATGGCAGGAGCTGAGACAGCAGTCATCAAGACAAGCATTTCTATGTGCCAATACATCTGAAGGAGAAGCCACACACTCAAATTAACCTAAGGGGCCAGGGTTCTTCCTTCCTTCCTTCTTTTCCCTCCTTCCTTCCTTCCTTCCTTCCTTCCTTCCTTCCTTCCTTCCTTCCTTCCTTCCTTCCTCCCTCCCTCCCTCCCTCCCTCCCTTTCTTTCTTTCTTTCTTTCTTTCTTTCTTTCTTTCTTTCTTTCTTTCTTTTTTCCCTCCTTTCTTCTTCCTTTATCCCCTATCCATACCTTCCTTCCTTTTTTTTCCTTCTTCCTTCCTCTCTTTCTCCCTCCCTGCCTCTCTTCCTTCTTTCTTTCCTTCCTTCCTTTCTTCTTTTATCCTTCCCTCTATCCCTTTCTTCCTGTCTTTTTTTCTTCTTCCTTCCTCCCTTTCTCCTTCCCTCCCTCTATTCCTTTCTTCCTTCCTTCCTCCTGTCTCTCTCCCTTTCTCAGTGATGATTTTGTGACACTGAGGTCATTTCATCAAGATCTTCAATGAAATTGGACAATCTTCATTGGCTGCCTTTTAATACTGTTGATTCAATCTGTGGTTTTTTCAAGGGATTATTTAAACTGTAGTCCTTTAAGGATCCCAGACTTTACCAGAATGGATATGGGTGCTCCCCACAATAGTTGCCATGATTCACCCTGGCCACCATGGTTATAGGCCTCTCTGAATTCCATAGGCCAGTTCTCTAATGAAAGCCCCATGATCTAAAATTTAGTCTACCCTCCAAGCCTTTTTAGTTAGATAGAACCTGTTAGAGCTTGTGCTTGACTGACCTAACTTTTGGGAACTGAGGGTCATTTCTCTGGTACTCCGGGGCTTCAGAGTAGGGCTTTAGCAAAGGTTACAAAGGATTAGGAAAAATAAATGAATATGAAACAAGGATATTTTAGCACAGCCGAACATAGATTAGGAACCTGGAGTAGGGTGAGAAACAGAACAGATTCCAAGGAATTATAAATCTAAGAGACTCAAAATTTAAAAATAAAAAAAGGGTACCATGATTGCAACAAGTTTTACAGCTTCTGTTCTGATGCTTTGCACAAAACCTACTAAAAATAAATGTTTCTATTTGGAGGTGAAAACCACCAACAGTCAAATAAAGACCAGTGTAATTCCGTACCTCGAGGAAATTCATGAAAATCTCTGAAAATTGGACTGGTTAATCCTCTCCTCCCACATTTCTTTGGTTCCCTCTATCCCAATAGACCTTTGGGGAGTTTTTGAATTTTTTTTCTTTAGAGAGATTTGTTCTCATTCTAAATAATTGAAGACTATTTCCACATCCTCTTTTGGTAGGTCCGAAGAATTATTTGTAAGTCCTGCATCCTTATAGTGGTCTGAGAATATTCTTATTTTCCAATTTTAGAAATAGTTTCCAGTATAGTGACTATCCTCATTTGCTACTTTTATTCATTTATTGAAGTTCATAACTTATAGCCAGAATCAAGAACTCTAACCACTTAGAGGATCATGGAGCTGAAAGGGGGCTTTCAGCCTTTTCACTTTACAGAAAAGGAGACTGAGACCCAGTAAGGAAGAGAAACTTGCCCCAAGTCACAAAGATAGTAAGTAGTAGTCCAGGAAATTGGATCCAGTTGCTCTAATTCCATGTACAGGACTCATTCCAAATTTAAGACTCTCCCACAGTCCCTTCTGCTTCTCTTCACTGCAGTCAATGTCAATCAAAAAACTGCAGTCAATCAAAAAACCTATGAACCAGGAGTCAGGAAACTAGGGGTCATGTTCTAGCTCTGTTACTTAGCGACAAGACCACTTTGGCTCTTAATTTCTTCATCTGTGAAATAGGGCTAACAGTCCCACTTACCTCAGGATTAGTGCTCCCTTCAGACACAACATAGGAAAACAGAGCATAGAAACACACAGGGGCACGGTCCTTGTGCAAAGAAGACAGGTGAATCTGGAAAGATACTATATTTTTTTAGTTGTGGTTTGAATAAAATAGACTTCAGTTTCCCTCCCAGCACTGAGATTCTGTGATTCTAAAATGTGAAGGTCAAATGAGATAATAATAAAGATGTATATAGTACTTTAAATGCTACAAATTCACAAGCATCATCTCACTTGAACCTTATGACAACATGGTTAGGTAGATAATAAAGATAATAATTTTTATCCCCATTTTACAGATGAGGAGTCTGGGGCTAGGAGCTATTATTTGATTTGCTCCTAATCACATAGATAATAAATGTCAGAGTGAGATTTGAACTTAGTCCTACTAGACTCTCCTTGCAGTATACTTTCCCTTGCCATTTTGCCTCAATATATCTCTAACATATGTAAGAAAGAATTGAAAAGGGTGAAGTTCTACATAAATGTGAGGTCCTACTGTTGAAACAATGATATCCCAAGTAGCTCAATTCCCAAATAAAACAAATTGTATTGATTTTAGAGAGAGGCCCAAGAAATCAAGAAATGTCTCACACTTAACTGCGTTTCACCCAACCGAGGCTTCTCAATGACATTTTTATAGAAGTACTGGCTGTGATAGTAGAAATAAGGTGTATGTATATTACTTGAGAACCATCACCATTTTAGAAAAAAAAACTTTAATGGCTAAGTTCTTTCTGGATTTAACAGACATCAAACAAAAATGAGTATTTCTACCTGCACAAAAAGAGAGGACACAAAAAGAGGATAGTATATGAAACTGTGAGTCACATTTTTTTAAGGATCCAAAAAGTTTAACACACATCTTTTTTTTCTTCTTTTTTTTGAGCAGGGAATGCAGGTCAGTTGGGGTTAAGTGACTTGCCCAAGGTCACACGGCTAGTAAGTGTTAAGTGTCTGAGGCCACATTTGAACTCAGGTCCTCCTGACTCCAAGGCCAGTGCTTTATTTCACTGCACCACCTAGCGACCCCAACACAAGTGTTTAAAGCATTCTGCTTACCTGCATCCTTCTGACCTTCCTTCTTATCTCCCCTGTACATTCTTAAAATGCATCAGTAAGCCTCTTCCCCCTTCTTTCTTTCCTTTCTTCTTTCTCCTCCTTTCATTCCTCCCTTCCTCTCTTTCTTTTTCTCCCACTATTTCTCTTTTCCTTCTTTCCCTCTTTCCTTCCTTCCTTTTTTCTTTTTCTTTCTTCCTTCTTTCTTTTTCTTTCTTCCTTTCTTCCTTCCTTCCTTTCTTCCCTCCCTCCTTCCTTTCTTCCTCCTTTCTCCCTTCCTTCCTTCCTCCCTTCCTTCCTTCTCCCTCCCTCCTTCCCTCCCTTCCTCCTTCCTTCCTTCCTTCCTTCCTTCCTTCCTTCCTTCCTTCCTTCCTTCCTTCCTTCTTTCCTTCCTTCCTCTTTCTTTCTTTCTTTCTTTCTTTCTTTCTTTCTTTCTTTCTTCCTTCCTTCCTTCCTTCCTTCCTTCCTTCCTTCCTTCCTTTCTTTCTTTCTTTCTTTCTTTCTTTCTTTCTTTCTTTCTTTCTT
>NW_027187340.1:1093475-1141389 GCF_028583685.1 Petaurus breviceps papuanus
CTTTCTTTCTTTCTTTCTTTCTTTCTTTCTTTCTTTCTTTCTTTCTTTCTTTCTTTCTTTCTTTCTTTCTTTCTTCCTTTCTTTCTTCCTTTCTTTTTTTCTTTCTCCTGCCAGATCCAAAGTCTCCAGATAGATCTGTAACTACAAACATTATAAGAACCAGAATGTCTGAATCAGGCAGTCTCCACCAATTCCACACTTACACAAAGGAACAATTTGGCAACAGCACAAGAATTACTCATGAGTGGACCAAAAGATTTTATTTTATAGAAATATACCTTTCCTGGGAATGCCAAAATGTTTGCTTCCAGTCACATAAAGCAGCTGGAAGAACGGAAATCATTTCTCTAGTCTAGACACAGCAGCTGGTTTGAGATTCTGTAAAGTAGGCTCCCAGGCTGGAAAGTTTTTATGACATAAACTTTCACCCATTTGAGTGACTCACCTTGTTTCTCAAGGGACATCCTAGGTTTCATTGTCTCTGAATAGCAAAACTGGTACCAACGTGCCTGAAACTCAGTCCGTGCCTGCCACTCAGTCCGTGCCTGCCTTCTCTGGTTTCCCATTGTGCCTTGCTTTTTGGAAACATTTTAGGAGCTAACAGCATGACACAAGGCAAATTCTCAAATCAAAGAAATAGTAAAAGAAGAAAAAAAAACCCGCCCCTACATCCACAAAGCTTGTATTCTGGGTGCTGATTGCCCATCCGCCCTATTTTTAAAAGATGAAGAAGGGGGGGGGGAAGAGAATTTATTCATTTGTATTGTCTCTAGCCAAGCTGTGTACAGAAGGGTCATTTTCTGCCTTGATTCCTTTTAAACTTCGTGTGTTTTAGAAGGATAAATGTACATTAGGAGGATGGCAAAACACAGCTACCAGAATATCCTGGCTCTGTTCAATTCTATTCAACCCCCCCTTTTTTTCCTTTTCCTCTTCAGTGAGCTTTGCATAAAGCTTACCCAAACCCACATGGATTTCTATAACATCCAAAAAGAATGACAATGAGTGATGTGATGTAGGTGGAAACTGCCTGAAGAAACCTAAATTGTAACAGGGAAAAAAATTGACATTTTAGATTTTAAATGTTACACAGTTTTTATAAAGCTTCAGTCAATTTATTTTATTTATTCTAATGAAGAGCATTACAACTGCTTTACTGCACCGAGGCAAGCACGGATCACATCATTAATCACACCTTGTGAATAGCCACAAATCAAGTCCTAACAGCAAGCACTGAATCAGGAGCAATGAAGCATAAACTCCTTCACAATTTATGATCTCTCCAATTGCATCTTTTCAACCATTAAATTGCAAGATACCATAAATTTTTATCTTCTTCACTTCAGTCACATTATTGATTCTGCCTTGTGAAATATAGAATAGCTGTAAATCCAGGCGATTGAATTAAATTTAAAGTCTTGACTCCAGAAAAGAAACCCAACACACCACCATGGCTGTTAATTTACACTGAGGAACAAATGATAGAAACATTAAAATTTAAATGGACAACAGGGATTTCCAAGAGCCATAGTTCTGTCAATCCCAGTCCTGGTCAACCTTGGGGGCTTTCTTTTTTCTTTTTTTTTAACCTAAATTGTAAAATGTTAACAAAAAAAGTTGATTATATTTTAAAAGGATAAGATTCAGGCAAACAGTGGATTTCATAGATGTCCACAAAGAAAATTTGCCATTTAATTCAACAAACATATAAAAGGCTACTATGTGCCAGGCACTGTGACAAGAACCAGAGATACAAAGACAAGGTTTACTCTCAAGGAGCTTAGCATCTACTGCAAGGAAACAACATGTACCTAGGAAACCAAATGCAAAGTGTATATAAAGTAATTTCTGGGAGGAGAGCGCAGATCTAATGTGAAGGGCTATTTGTTAACAATAGAATCAGAGTTCCAGGGGACCCAGTGGAAGGGGTAGGCAGAACAGAGACAGACACTAATGAGAAGTGATTGGCACAGATGAGCATGAGGGATCAAGAAGTGGTAGTCAGAGAAAGGAGCTCTGGCCCAAGTAGCCTTTCTTCTCTCACCGTCCCCTTCATCACTAAGGATTCCTTCTCATCTTCTCTTTGGCCAATCACCATGATCCTTTTCTTCTTGAAATCTACTCCAGTTCACATGCAATGTGATAGCAATGATTTTTAATCATCCTCATAATCATCTCCACCATCACAATGGGCATTTATGTCGCCCTTCAAGGTTTCTGAAGTGCTTGACATACCTTCACTGGATCCTTACAATAACCTTGAGAGGCATATGCTATTGGTATTATTTTCATAATTTTGTACACTAGAAAATAAAGATTCAGCCCTGTTAAATGACTTGCCCCAGGGGTACATAGCTGGTAAATAGCAGAGAAGAAGAGAGTGAGAACAGAATTGGGGGGTTGTGGGGAAAGGGAAAAGAAGGAAGAGAAAACTATTTGGTTACTTAAAACACACACTATTTGTGAATAGATATCTTCTTCCTTCAGGATATATGTATGTATATGTATATATATATATATATATGTATGTGTATGTATTTTCTTCCTCTTCCTTCAGGATATACATATGTATACATATGTATGTGTGTATATCTTCTCTCAGGATATACATGCATATACACACACACACACATAATCTATTTCCACAGACAAATATAGGTACACATATATACCTATATAGTACTAATATTGTTGCTTATCTTTCATTTTCAAAGAGGGCCAATGACATCACGGGGTGATGTCTTGACTTGTAAGAAAATTGGATTTAAGTGAGGCAGAGTTGATCAGCTGTCAGCCTCACTCTCTTCCAGACTCATCAAAAACCAGTGGCAAGACAAAAGTCAAGACAACCAGTGATAGCCCAGAAAGCAAAAACCTCGTTGTGTTTGATGGCTGACCAAGCTCTAAGTGCTCCTTGGCTTCAGCTGCCTTCCTGGCCACTGAAACAAATTGTTCTCATCCTCCCATTCCACCATGAGCCATAAAAGTGACAGAAGCTGTAGAGATCTTGGTCAGACATGGAAGATGCCAAGGTCATCCTGCAACCCAGGCAATCATCAGTAGTCCTGACTTTTGTCTTGCCATTTTGATGACTCTGGAAGACAAAGTGAGGCTGAGCAACCATGCCTCCCTTAAAGCCAATTCACACCCAAGTCATGATATCACCTTATGATGTCATTGGTCCTCTTCGAGAATTAAGGATGAGTGACAACAACAATAAAATGAGTCACATTCTTGGAACAGACATCCCCCTATATCCTTAATATGTCTGAGGTCTGTCAGTTACTCTCAAACTGTTTAGTCCATCTGCCAAGATGGTTTGACCAGGGTGTGGTTGCTACACATGCTACAGATTTTGGAGCCACAGGTGAGAATTGAGCTCCAGGTGGACACCAAAGGTGGCTGAGCAGCCTTGAAAAGGGCCTAGCAAGCCCTCATACCAGAGATGCTAGTCCTTGAACACCCCATATATGCCACTTAAGGATAAAAACGTTTCTTCTCTCGGTTTTCTTCCCTGGGCTCAATATCCCCAGTTCCCTCAACCAATCATCACATCACATGGTTTTGTATGACGTAGCTTAAATGATAAGAAATGAGTCTGGAGTGAGAGATGAGACTGGAGAGGCCAAGTATGGGGAGAGGGAGGCAGTCAGACCGGATACTATAGATAATAAGGAATTATAGCTTTATGGGAATGAAGACTAACATGCTTAGTTGTCTTACGATCATATATTTTGAGCTAAAATGGACTTAATAGGTCATCTAATCCAACCTCCTCATTTTACACATGAGGACCCAAGGCCCAGAGAGGTGAAGAAACTCTATCAAGTTAGTCTAGCCCTAACCCCACTAGGAAGAGTAGCTGGATCCTGCAGGCAGTGACATTTCTTCTGGAAACCTCATCTAAAATTATAGGCATGCAGAGACCAGAGAGTGCTAGGCACGCCCACATCTAAAAGGCTCGTCTCTCTAGGATGGCACAGCTGTAGCCCTTATGGAAGTACTTCTCACAGTCCTTTGCAGTCTTGGAATTGTACGGTTCTTTAATTTCATGTGCACTAACCTGGAAAGTGCTACATTTCAGCGATCATTGAATGAGAGGCACTTTGGGATCCTTCTGACTGAAAGCACATTCCCACCATCACTGTAACTATGACTATTACTACTAAACTATGACATCCCCAGGATTACTTCAGAGCCCCAAAACTGTCACATAGACATTCACTTCCCAGGGATCATCATATTTTTTCAGGAGAAGAATGTTATGCTCAGACCCTATAAGGGAATGTAATAATTTTTCAACAATGGGCTCCCCTACCTTTTTTTCCCCTTAAAACTTAATTGGCTCATACCTAGACAGGAGCATCCAGGTCGACATCTAGACATTTTTTGGCCTGTACGATAAATTTCTTTGTGCTAGGGTCAATGAAATAATCAAAAACTGTTACCTGGGGAGAAAATTTTTTGGTTCTCATTTCTTTGACCATCTACTAAACTCCATGAGATAGTCAATCAAGTATAAAATAAGAGAAGAGAATAAAAGCCTATTAGATCTTGGCCCTAGAAAGCTTAAAAAAAACCAGATTGATTAAATCCAAGTTTGAGGACCACAGTGCTTTAGTGAAAATGGTCAGTAATTGGGAACTCACTGATCTATTTTGCTCACAAACAGAAAGGACCATTGGAAATACTTAGATGAATCCTAGTTAACCTGGTTTCCAACCCAGGCAATGGCCCAGATTGACAGGCTCAGCTTATGGACAAAGAACGGCAGGAGGGTAATGAAGGAACAGTACTTCAGAAGAGATGGGCTGAGTAACAGAGAGAAAGAGAGACAGAGACAGACAGAGAGACAGAGACAGACAGAAATAGAGATACAGACCTAAAGGCCACTCAGAGGTTTGGCTTAGAAGAGCCCCACTCTCATAGCCCTGACACTCACCTGACTTGCCAAGCACCCATTCTTCCAAAGTCTGCCCTCTGTCAGTATAATTGGGAAGTCCAAGAACAGTATGTAGTTAATTGAGTTACTCCTCCTCTGCGCAGTTTATATCCCTGGACGGGGGCATTTATTTCTATACATCCTCAAGGACATTTAGAGTACTGGTGCCTATATCTTGAACTTGGAATATAATTGAGATGTGTAAAGCCAGAGGACACTTTTGGTCATTATATAACTAGGGCCTCTAGGACTCAGTCGATCAATAAGCTTTTATTAAATGCCTATCTTATGCCAGGCACTATGCTAAGCACTAGATCAAAGGTACATTCACCTTCCAAGATACCCCAGAACCACTTATCTCACTACCACCTCCCTATGTGGCCATCAAGAGGACCTTCCTAGAGACAGTGAAGAGGGATACCTTCCTCAGCATTCCCACAGGGCCTCAGAATGTAATCTTGTTCTACTCACCCATTAACTTCTGATGTTGATCAAAAGAATATGCCATAAGCCCTACAAAGAATTGGAAACCACGCCACAAAGGTTGTTTCAGAGAGGCATCTCAGATGTCAAATGTATGTTCTAATCACCCCCAGATTACCTTAACTCCTTTGGGCGTAGGAAGTAGGAGAAAATATATTAAGAATATGCACTCTAGGGTTTGCTAAATTCTCTTGCCTGATTTTCTTTGAGTTTCTAGTATTAAAAAATAGCATGGCATAATGGAGAGATTTTGTAATTGTTCTTCAGTCGTCCGTGACCCCATTTGGGATTTTCTTTGCAAAGATACTGAAATGTTTTGCCATTTCCTTCTCCAACTCATTTTACAGTTGTGGAAATTGAGGTAACCTGAGTTGTTATTTGCCCAGGGTTACACAGCTAGTAAGTGTCTGAGGCTGGAAGATGTCTTCCTAATTCCAGACCTGTCACTCTATCCACTGTGCGACCTACCTGGCCAATGGATAGGTAGCTAGCTTCCAAGCCAGGAAGACCTGAGTTTCAGGCCTCGGTTGGACATTTACTAACTGGGTGACCCTGGAAAAATCATTTCAACTCATACTGTTCAAGGCCAATGCTGTCAAACTCAAATAGAAACAAGCCCCTAAAACATACATAAGGATCCCTGCAGGCTATATGTTGACTTAGAAAACTATGAAGACATTACTTATATTGTATTTTATTTATTTATTGCTAAGTATTTCCCCATTTTGTTTTGATCTGGTTCATAATGTTGTGGTCCTAGTTTTTGATCCCTCTGCTATAGCCAACTCTCTAAGACTCAAAAGTTGCAGAAAAGATGTCAACCTTCATTGGAAGGAAAACTCTGCACCCAGGAGTTCCACATAACTGTGAAATGACAAGTCCTTACCCTTACACTCCTCTCCATACCTTCAAATATTTCAACTGTGAGCTTTGAGAGGAGACAATGGAAAGAGCGTGTAGGTGATCTAGGAGTGAAGGAGTCCAGGAAAGTAGAGTATGAAATTGGGAAGAAAGGCCCCAAGATACAGTATAGTTCAGATGGCAATTTTTAAAGGTCTTTCGTGAAAATCTTGAGAGGTTATCCAGTCCATTCCCTAACCCCGTACCATCTGCTACCCTTAATTCCATAAAGATGAGAAACTCTGTTGTTTGGGAGACCACCAACGGAGATTCCACAGGTCATCCCCAAAACTCTGACAGTTTGGTCCAATGTTAAATGACCCTAAGGATCAGCTGATTTTTCCTTGCAGGGTGCCTCCCAACACCCATTTTTTTGTGTTCAAGCTTCAGTATGAAAGCTTCTATGGAAAGGTTCCTCACATATGCCTGACAGGTGTAATACTCTATTCTCCTACAGGTGTCGTTCCCTCCTTTTTACTCTGACATGAATGATTTGGGGGGGGGGAGGGCGGTAGATAGTATAAGCCCTCAGATCTTTGCCCTTGGAAAACTCTTTTTAATTATTCTGTGGCTCCTTTTCTTAAAAGGGGATATTAGAGCTTACCAAGAATAATTTGAGTATGAAATAGTTTGGAGTTTATTGTCAGCTGGTTCTAAACTGCTGAAGGTGAAGTGGGATGCAAAATGTCAAAATGTCTCCTCCCACCTCTAGTGAAGAGACCTAGGAAAGTGCTAGTTGGGGAAGGGCAACTGCTTCCTACTGGAATGTGATATGGACTGTGCTTTTGTCTGAGATATGCTTACAAGAAATGGAGAACCTGAACACCATCAGCAAACAGGCTGAATTAGAAATAGTAAATTTTTAAAACTGCTTGTTGATTTTTAATGAAGACATAATACCTGCGGGGGGGGGTATAGACGTTTCATAAACACACATTTTATTGTATTATAAAGATGTACACATTAGTACTGTTGACTCATTTTCTCTGCAATTATTTTTAAACACTCTGGTATTTTGTTGTTGTTGGGGTTTTTTTGGATGATGCCAGATCAACCCTTCTGAAGCTTTTGATACCAAAAGATGAAGTGTGTGGGAAATGTTGAGGGATTGGTTAAAAAAAGGATTTTATGCATGGAGAGATCACAAAAAAATATTATAATCACCTCTGAATTCATTCACTCACCTGATCATGTAAGAGTGTTCCACCAAAGGCCCAGACACTGGCAAATGCAAAATATCTTTCATGCAGTTCAGGAGGAGAGTCTGGGGGAGTGTTCTGTGCTGTCAGAAGACAATCCAGTAATGAACACCAAGTCTTCAACAAAGACAAACAGAATAAAAGGACTGCTGGTAAAGTCACTGCCAACGTACATAATAGCTGAGCTGGAAGGATTTTACAGAAATGGTAATGAGTACAAGAATGCACCCAACTTGAAGTGTTTTTATTTAAGAGATTTTAATTAACCAGAAAATAAGCACTAATCCCCGAAACTTGGAAAATAACAACACGCTCATCTTCTCACTCCAGGGTGGAGGAGGGGAAGGAATGAAGAAGAAGAAGAAGGAATAAAAAAGGTAAGCATAAAGAATTAGGATTCGGGTGCCAATGGGATACAGAAGCCTAGAATGCTTACCATACAACTTCCATTTCTGAAATGACAACTCAAAAACGGACTTACTCAACATTCTGGAATTCCCATGCTTTCACTCCTCTTGAAAAGCAAATATTAAAGCTGGAAATGCTATTGAAACAACATGGAGGGGGTGGCAACGTGGTGCAGTGAATAGAGCACCAGCCCTGGAGTCAGGAGGACCTGAGTTCAAATCCGACCTTAGACACTTGACATACTTATTAGCTGTGTGACCTTGGGCAAGTCACTTAACCCCAATTGCCCACCAAAAAGCAAAAACAAAACAAAACAAAAAAAGAAATAACATGGAGTTAGGAGGACCTAAGTTCAAATCCAACCTCTGACACTAGCTGTGTGACACTGGGCAAGTCACTTAACCCTGATTTGCTCCTCAAATCAAATCAAATAATGACAGAGTACCCAAATATTCCTGTCTTGGTTTTCTCATCTTCTTTGAATATGGAATATGCCATATTCAATACATATGTCATTCCCACCCAGAATTCACTTTAACCCTCCTCAATCATCACCGCCACTTAGGAGACACAAAGATCCAAGAGCCTTGAAGGAATTTCAAAAGGTTTGGGTGAGGAAGGAAAGCATTCTCACCATGGAAGATAGACTATCCAAAGGTCCACTTGCAAGAAATGGAATATCCTATACTGGGCATACAGAGCAGGTCAATTTGATTGGAATGTAGATTTTATGAGATTTGAGTAATGTGAAATCAATCTGGATAGATAGACTGAAGAAAAATCGTGAAGGACCTTATATAGGAGATTACTGGTAAATGATTAACCACCAGAAAAAAGGAAAAAAAAAGAATATGCATGATATACTTTCAAATTTAAACTGCATTATTAACATTTCTTTTTTGTTTTATTAACATATTATTTCATTAACATTCTCTCCATTGGAAAAGACCTTCAGCTATGCTAAGTTCACTACAGCAAATTTCAAAAAGAAATACAACCTATATATGTACACATTACAATATTGTTATTGTTGAAAGGAGATTCCCGAATTTATTAAATGAAGGTTGTAGAAGACTCAAACTCAAAAATTGTCTTCAGACTTGAAATCATATCAACTAAATATTGATCATTGACTTGCAACATCAGAAAGGACCTTGAGAGACAATCCCACAGATGTCGGGCAATGTTGTTCACCTGAACCATCTAAGACAAATAAAAATCTATGCTAGATTTATGTGCATGCTTGTAGGAATGTCTCCCAAATAGCAGTTACTATCCTATTTCAACTGATGAGATACCTTTCCCATTGGCAGCAATTCTAATTTCTAGCAGTTTTCAAGAGATTAAAAATCTTTTGCCAAAATTAGATACCTTTGTTGACTTTGCTACACTAAAGTTCTGTTCTGATGTTTCATTGTGACAAGAAGGTTTTCTGCTTAGACTTTTTGGGTCACCTGGTTTAATATTAGGAAAACGATCAGTATAATCAATCATATCAACAATAAAACTAGCAGAAACCACATGATTATCTCAATAGATACAGAAAAGGCTTTTGACAGAGCACAACATCCATTCCTGTTAAAAACACTGGAAAGTATAAGAATTAATGGAGCTTTCTTTAAAATAATAAGTAGTGGGGCAGCCAGGTAGCACAGCGAGTAAGAGCACTGGCCCCAGAGTCGGGATGACCTGGGATCGAATCCGGGCTCAGACACTTAGCACCCACCCAGAAACACCTGGCTGTGTAACTTTGAGCAAGTTACTTAACCCCAATTGCTTTAAAAAATAAATAAATAAATAAAATAATAAGTAGCATCTATTTAAAGCCATCAGCAAGTATTAAATGTAATGGGGATAAGCTAGAAACATTTCCAATAAGATCAGGGGTGAAACAAGGATGTCCACTATCACCTCTCTTATTCAATCTGGTATTAGAAATGTTAGCAGTAGCAATTAGAGAAGAAAAAGAAATCAAAGGGATCAAATTAGGCAAAGAAGAGACCAAGTTATCACTCTTTGTGGATGATATTTTGATATTCTTAGAAAATCCTAAAGAATCAAGTAAAAAACTACTTGAGACAAAAATAAATTTGGCAAAGTAGCAGTATATAAAATAAATCCACATAAATCCTCGACATTCCTGTATATATTTTTTTAAAGCAATCAGGGTTAAGTAACTTGCTCAAGGTTACATGGCCAGTTATTTCTGGGTGTGGTGCTGAGTATCTGAGCCCAGATTTGATCCAGGTCATCCTGACACTGGAGCTGGTGCTCTTACTCTCTGTGCTACCTGGCCACCCCATTCCTGTATATTTCTAATGAAATCCAACAGCAAGAGATAGAAAGCAAAATCCCATTTAAAGTTACTGTAGACATTATAAAATATTTGGGAATCTACCTGCCAGGACCTATATGAACACAACTACAAAACAATTTCCACACAAAAGTGTGATCAAACTAAGTGGAAAAACATCAATTTCTCATGGCTGGGTCGAGCTAATATAATAAAAATGACAATTTTACCTAAATTAAATTACATATTTAGTGCTATACCAATCAACTTACCAAAAAATTACTTTATAGACCTAGAAAAAATAGAAACAAAATTCATTTGGAAGAACAAAAGGTCCAGAATATCAAGGGTATTAATGAAAAGAAATGCTAGGGAAGGTGGCCTAGCTATACCAGATTTTAATCTGCATTATAAAACAGCAGTCATCAGAACTACTTGGTACTGGCTGAGGAATAGAGCAGTGGATCAATGGAATAGATTGGGCACATGAGACTCAGCAGTCAATGACTATAATAATCTACTCTTTGATAAACCCAAAGACCCCAGTTTTGGGGATAAGAACTCACTATTTGTCAAAAACTGCTGGGAAAACTGGAATATAGTATGGCAGAAACTGGGCATAGACTATTATCTAACACCATATACCAAAATTAAGTCAAAATGGGTGCATGATCCAGGTATAAAGGATGATACTGTAAGCAATCTGGGAAAGCAAGGAATAGTTTACCTGTCAGATTTATGGGGAGGGAAAGATTTCATGACCAAACAAGAATTAGAGAGCATTACAAAAATGCAAAATGGATAACTTCGATTACATGAAACTGAAAAGCTTCTGTACAAACAAAGCCAATGTAACCAAGATTACAAGGGAAGTGGGAAATTGGGAAAGAATTTTTACAACCAATGTCTCTGATAAAGGCCTCATTTCTAAAATATACAAAGAATTGAGTCAAGTCTATAAAAATGCAATTCATTCCCCAATTGATAAGTAGTCAAAGGATATGAACAGACAGTTCTCAGAGGAAGAAATTAAAGATATCTATAAGTATATGAAAAAATGATCTAAATCACTATTGATTAGAGAAATGCAAATCAAAACAACTCTGAGGTACCACATCTCACCAGTCAGATTGGCTAAGATGACAAAACAGGAAAATGATAAATGCTAGAGAGGATGTGGAAAAATTGGAACACTAATACATTGCTAGTGGAGTTGTGAACTGATCCAACCATTCTGTAGAGCAATCTGGAACTATGACCAAAGGGCTATAAGTAATTTCATATCCTTTGACCCAGTAATACCACTTCTAGGGTTGTATCCCAAAGAAATCACAGAAGCTGGAGGAAGACCCATATGTACAAAAATATTTATAGCAGCTCTTTTTGTGGTAGCAAAGAACTGGAAATCAAGGTAATGCTCATCAATTGGAGAATGGCTAAATAAGTTATGGTATATGAATGTAATGGAATACTATTGTGCCATAAGAAATGAAGAGCAGATGGACTTCATAGCTACCTGGAGAGGCTTATATGAACTGATGCTGAGTGAGAAGAGCAGAACCAGGAAAAATTTGTACACCATTACTGATACAATGTATGTGTGATGACAAACTTTGATAGACCAGACTCTTCTCAGAAATGCAAGGCTACAAGTAAACTCCAAAAGACTCATGATGGAGAGAGATGTCTACATTCAGAGAAAGAACCAGAAAGAACAGAGTTTGAATGTAGATTGAAGCAAATTACCTGCTCTCTTTCTCTTTCTTGTTTGGTTTGGTTTCCTCTTTCCCACTGTTCATTCCATCTGTTACAATCCTTCTTTTCAACCTGACCAATGTCTAATGTGAAAGTATCTGCAGATCCTATACCTGATTGTATGCCGCCATGGTGGGGAGGGGGGACAAGGAGGGAGGGGGAGAAAATTTGAAACTGAAAGAACTAGGGAACTGAATCTTGTAAACTCAAAGTAAGCAAACAAATTAATAAAGAAAATTTTAAAAAAAGAAAAAGAAATACTAGGGTAGTAAACAGTGTAATAGATAGAGCACCAATCCTGGAGTCAGAAGGACCTAAGTTCAAATTCGGCCTCAGACATTTAGCACTTAATAACTGTGTGACCTTGGGCAAGTCACATAACCCCTATTGCCTTGCAAAAAAAAAGGATAAAAATACTCATGTGTCTGTTTTTTTCATGGTTTAATAATTCATGGTTAAAAGTTATATCACATGAAAAATGCTATCTATCCCCAGAGAAAGAACTGATAAAATCTGAAAACATATTGAAGCATGCTTTTTTTAAATTTTATTTTTCTTGGGTTTTTATTTTGGTCTATGCTTTCTTTTACAACACGACTAATATAGAAATAGCTTTGCATGACTATATATTTGTACACACACATATATAATATATGTAATGTGATATATGATATGGTATGATATATGATATGGTATAGTATAATACAATATAATGTAATCTAATGTAACATAATATATACCTGAGTTGCTTTTAATCAAAGTTATTATAACTATAAAAAAACAAAATATTTTTATATTGCCCAATCCCTATGCCTATGGTCTTCTCTTTACAAAATCTTTATGAAAATAATTTACACATTTCTCAGGGGCAGAAGAGAAAAGACAGGTTTAAACACATGATGATTCTACAGCAGAGCAAATCTTTAATCACACAATTAGCAAAAAGGTGCAGCGAGCACAAGATCCACTCTACTTATTGTTTGTTGACTATAAAAAGCATTTGCTTTGGGAGAGCAAATTACAGCTTTAAAGGCTCCCCTCCAACAGGTGTTCCCCATGTGTAAGTTAGGATCAGGAGGCATTCCTTGCTAGATACCCCAATGGAGAACTTTGCCTGGTGATTCTTTTTTTATTATTATCAAAAAAAGGCATAAAATAAGGATCTATTTGATTTCCAAAGCAGTTTGTAGCTTCTACAGACAACATTGAACACAGAACCCAAATGGAAGATGGATTTCCTGTAGAGGATGAAGTCCTTCAGGTTCTCCAACTAACAAATGACACTACACTAATAACTATGGGGACAAAAATGCCTACTGTCCAGAAGCTCACATGTAGGTGGATGGACTGCCCAAAAAGCTAACAGAGCAGTATGTATCCTTTGGACACACCCTTAACATGCACAATGAGCTGGCTCAAAGACCAAATATAAGTAACATAAGTCTATAGCACTATTCAGAGGTCCTTCCAGTTACTAGCCTGGAAGGAATAATCAAGACAGTATTGTAGACAGGTGGTATTCCAGACTCTAAATCCCTTCTCTGTCAGTATTGTTAATGCAGAGGGTTCCAGATCGAAGAGGGAGCAGCTCCTACTTAAGGAAGATAGTAGTCACATTGTCAGTAATTGTGGACAAAATACATGAAGCCTTAAGGCCACATCTAAAGTGGACTAAATGATGCTTCTGGGGCACTACATAAGCACGTGCATACTAGAGCATAAAACTAAGAATGTGGTTATCTTTTTAAAATACATGTTTAAGTAAAATATGTGAAAATTTTCCCTTATGGTTTATATATATATATATATATATATATTTTTTTTTTTCATTTGTAACAGCTACATTATTTGGCCCACAAAATCAAAACACACACATACACACACACACACTCCACATACTAGGGGGAAAAAATCTTTCAAAAATTACTCTGGTATAGTTCTTGCTATGAAAGCCTCTCTGCTCATTAAACTTTCCTGTGCCTCTGCTTTCATATAAAATGTCTATGAAGTAATTTTTTTAAATGATCTATTTTCTGGCCTAATTATCTATGTGTCCCTGAAGTCTTCCATAGTAATTCCTATTGTTTGCCATGAACCCCACAGGTCAGGGTAGAAGTGACCAACTGTGGGCTTCTCTGCTTCTGAACTGTACCAGCCAGGCTCTTACAGCTCCAGCAGATTTTTTTTTTAGTTCAATAAGAACTCAATAATCTGTATTTTTTTTTCTTTCTTCGAGACCATCCAGAACAAGAAAAGGGTCATTGCTCAACATGAGGGACAAATTGCTACTGAGGGAAAAGAAGGTAGAATGTGAACCGGGCTGCTCAATAGTGATGTGACAGAGCCAGAAACATGAGTGTGCACACAAGTGTGCATGCACAAACACTTTCCCTGCATGGTTTCATTAAAGAGCTCTCCACTGTTGGTTCAAACAATAGGATAACTGGGATCTGCAGAACAATAGGGTTTGATTAGAAAACAAAGATTCTGACGTACGTACTTGTTAATGATACTCTCTGAACTATTTCAGTCCAATCTGAAATATCCATTAAGAAACAAAATAAAAACAATGGAACAAGACTACATTCTGCAGATTAGCTGTTGAATGAAATCCAGCCCATGGCCTAGCTAGTCAGGGTTTTGTTTGCTGTATCACATCATCCACGGTTAAGGTGGGCTGAGCAACTTGGAGGAATCTAATGGAGTGGTCCTTGTTCTAAGTACCTGGAAAATAATGAGATACAAAGGCTTTTGAAAAGCTTTTCCTTGAACTTTTACATTTTCAAGTACCAAAATGGAAAGTGTGGAAGAAAAAATTCTCGGAACACAGAAGCAGCCCTTGCTTTCATTTAGTTTTTTATTTATTTTCATATTGAATTCAAATTCTTGGTTAAAATCTCAGAATTCTATTGCTTTAACATAGAGATGGAAAAACAAATCTCGGTTGATCTCAGGCAACCAAAGTCCAAGCAGGGTTGTTCGATCTGATTTCCCCTCTCCCCTTCTTCATTCCAGCTGCCAATTTATGGGCCAAGTTGAAAGGAAAAGTTGAATGTAGAACCATACAACCCCATCCCCCATTTGCTCTCTATCACAGTTTTCAAAACTCCTAGAAATTTCCTTGGCTCTAGATCCTGCTGAGATGAAGCCAGGAAAAAAATAATAAAGGCCAGGGAGATAAGTTTTCCTAACTCTCAATGTGGCTGTCTTGATGCAATCATTTTGGTGTGTGCCCAGAGCATTTTACAATGGCCCTGTTTCTCTTCAATCCTCAAATGTCGCCATTCAAATAGGACTTGTATTATTGAAGATGTCAGATACAGAGTTCAACAAAATGTTAACATTTGAGAAACTCACTGAAAATTTTCAGAGAGAAGAAAATCAAGATGACAAAAGCATTGTTAAAAAAAATGAAATTGAGCACTTTGGAGGGAATAGGAACAAAACCAACCATGAAAACTCATTTATATAGCACTTTCCTGTGTGTGTGGGGGTACTCTTCATCAAGCACATCCCCAACAACACTGGGGGAGTAACTAGTACAAATTTTATTATTCTTATTTTACACATAAGGCAATGAATTCACTAAGGTTGTGACTTGTCCCAGGTCACACATAGGAAATAACATAAAAGTCTGTCATTCAAAGCCAGGACTCCTAACTCTAAGCCTACTTAAAATGTGGGACAGCTAGAAAAACAGCTTTAACATATATTATAATTTAATAAATCATAAAATAATTGTCAGCTATTGTCTTTAGGAGGCAGCAGGGTTATGTTTATTTATCTGTCAGTGGAGATAATTCTTACTCCCCTGTGTGACCTTGGGGAAACCACTTAAACTTTCAGGGTTCAGTTCCCTTGGTTGGGTTATGTGACCTCTGTAGGCCTTTCTACCACTAAATGAACAATACTTAGAAAGGGCACAGAATTTAGGAGTTAGGTCTTATCATCCCACATCTGCCACAGACATGCTACATTACCATGGGCAGGTTGTTTAGACTTCATAGAATCTCAAAACTGGAAACTTAGAACTCATCTAAGTCTAGCCCAGTCATTTTATAGATGAGAAAACTGAGGCCCAAGGAAGTTATATGAACTTTGGTTTTTATCCTATGACCTCTGGAGATGAGGCCCACAGTGAAGGACAACTAAGAAAAGTGATTGTTAAATAATCAATGGGAAGATCTAGGGTTTTTTTCCCCTCCTATTTCCTCTTTCTCTACTAGGTCAAGCCAGCATCTGAAGGACATTGCTGATATTGAGATTGGATTAATTTTCTCATCAATCTTGTTCAGACCCCACCCAAGTGGGGAAGCCCACTGTGTTCTACTCAGGTTTGGAGGAGAGGGGCAGATCCTTTGTCTAGATTGCTCAAGGCTGGGAGTGGTCTGGGAGCAAGAGAGATCAATGTCAAGGCCCCTAGACCCTCATTAGAATAGATCTAGCTCTCATTATAATATTCATTATCTCATTATTTAGCCAATCAAATTTGATCACTGTCAGGAACACCCACTCTTCCAAGGGCATATAAGCATCAAGAAGCCACCATGATGGGTTCATGGTGTATGTGAGTTTGATTCATGGGAGATGGTCAAATCACCAGTCCTTTTACTAATTACTCACTACTGTAATTAATAAAATGATTAATTGCCCTGAAACTATTTCTCTCAAACTTTTTATACATCTCACAGCTGAGTATTTTTCATGGTAGGAAGCTTGGTTTGGGGTGGCAAAAGACAAGACTCAATGTTCAGGCTACAGGTTGGTAATACATGCCCTTAGCCCCTGAAGTACAGGTAAGACAACAAGCATTTATTAAATGTTTAATACGTGCCAGGCACTATGCTAAGTGCTAGGAATAAAAATACAACAAAAACTTACCATGGGAGAAGACAATATACAAAAAGGGAACAAAACGAGGAGGGAGGAAGAGAAGGTTGGAGATAGTGTTGACATTCAGAAAGTTAGAAACAGAACCAGGAAGGGAATGAAGGTTAACCATTCCTTTCTACAACCAGACAAAACAAAGACCCCCTTCTCCTGTTCCTCTCCCGAGATGGAAGCCCTGAGAGGAACCCACCAATGGGAGAAGTGGACTGGTAGAAAGAAAGGATGTTCCAGGATGAGAAGGCAATAGAGATAGAAGTTCCAGATATATGTACGGTAGCTGAGACATCAGTAGAACCAGGACAGGAAGAAATCATTGCTGTATATGGCTTGTGCTAGATCAGTGATCTGGGGAGTGACAGATATTCAAGGAGAGGCCAAGAGGTTTGTTCTAAAGTCATGTTGAATTAGATAGACAAAATGAGTGGCCAGAAGCGGCTAATCATGTACTTTAGTCATAAGTCACAACTCCACTAAACAAAAGTGAACAGGGAGAACCATGTGAATTCAAGGTCCAGAGTGAAACAATTAAGTGAACATTAGGACATGAAGATCGAGGCAGGATATTGGAGCCCAGTGCCAAAGCTTTGGAAAATTACTTTGCTCAGTTCACTGAAATATCAGGTGGCATTTAAGTTAAGGAGAGTAGAACTGGTCCTGTGTCTCCAATCCATATGCAAGGTGAAGCTGCCACTGGCACAAGTTTAAATCCCCATTCTCCCAAAGAGAGAGGAGGGGTACACCTGTGTTATGGTTACTGTTGTTCAGTCATTTTCATTCATGTCTCACTCTTCATGGCCCCATTTAGGGTTTTCTTAGCAAAGATACTAGAGGGGTTTGCCATTTCCTTCTCCAGATGATTTTACAGATAAGGAAACTGAGGTAAACAAGGTTAAATGACTTACCCAAGGTCACATAGTTAATAAGAGTCTGAGGCCAGATTTGAACTCACAAAGATGAATCTTCCTGGCACTCTATCTGCTACACCACCTAGCTGTCCTACAAAAGTAGAAGGACTAGTTATTGGAGGCAGTGTGGCATAGAGGAAGGTGTATTGGATTCACAATTGGAAGACCTGGGTTCACATCTCAATTCTACCACTTATTTTCTATGTTACCATGGACAAGTTACTTAACTGAGTTAAAAATAAAGAGATATAATCAATGGCCTCTCAGGTCCCTATCATCTCTATAGTCCTGTTAGGCCTTATTGTGGCATGAAAATGACCTTGGCTTCCTGAAACCATTGTCCATACTGCACAAGGTTTAGTTGATTCATGGAATCATTTCCAAAGATGGAAAAGCTCCTAGGATGGGGCCAGTAGCAGACTGGGTCTTCTGCCCAAAGATCCACCTGAGTATTGAAAGTTTAATTGGAAATTTGGCCACCTAGTAATTATTTTTTTTCCTATGGCAAACTTTGAAAGAAATAAAAATGGAAAATAGCCCTCAGTCCCATGTAGATCCATTATTATTCTGCAATAATAATGTTAGAGTAGACAGATAAGAGGACATAGGTTTCAATAATCATACAATTCTCAGACCACCTACAAATCTTAACTTAACTGTTGATACTTAATGTATCAATCCAATCCAAAAAAGATGAATTATGTATATTATCATTTCTTTCAAACAATGAGTTGATTCAGTCCTGTTAGATTTGAACCATATCCATATTGACAGTATTACTTACATGTGGAACCAAGAGACAAAGAAACTGAATCTAAATGGAAGGATGGATCATGAATTCTTCTTGGAATGGCAAATAAGGGAACTGGTAGAGTTAGGTTCCTGGTGCACTCAGAGATAAAAACACTTTTCACTTCATGGGACATGAAGTTAATTTACCTTGAAGTATCTATGGTCCACATAAAGAAATACATCACCATGAAGCTAGATGCAGTTTAGGTATCAATATATATTACAGAGAATGAAGAAATAGAGAAATTCTATGAAGAGCTTGATGATCCTTTAATACCCAGTAACTTCAGTATAAAAGTAGATATAAGAGAGAACAGTGAAAACTATATTGGAAAATATGATTCAAGATGAAGAACAGAAAGATCAATGGTTTGTAAATTGTTCAGAAGCCTTTATCATTATATATATAAACATGTATATATATATATATATCATGAATATTTTTCATGAGAAATGAGAATGAGAAAGCTTAATGTGGAAAGCACTAAGTAATATCATCTAAAAGATTAAATTGACTATATATTAAGACAGGAAACAAAGAGTTACTCATGTCAGGATCATGTCAAAGTCAGTTCTGTGCATAGAAAGGCCACCAACTGATTAAAAAAAGAAATCAAAATCAGTACAAAATTATAAGGAAATTTAAAGATGAGAAGAAAACTCATATATGATTATACCAAAACTATTTGCATGTTTTGTTGACTCTGACAAATGGAAAGCAAACAAAAGTAAAGATAATGACTTTGTCTATCACCGTTTCTTAGAAAAATTTAACCAATACAAAACAATTGCCACAATGAGGAGACCAAAAGAGTTCAGAATTTTCCTCAGATGAAAAATCTGATCTCTTCACCAAGTAAAGGGATGTTGCAGTGAAGAGTCACACTGGTTTAAAATATAAGCATTCACAAAATATTGCGGATAAATATTATTAGTAATTATTCATTATTAATAATATTGTATCAAAAAACAGCAAAAAGTAGTTGAAGGGAAAAGGTTATTTTTGACAAAAAATAAGTCAAATCCTTTCAATAGCATTTGTAGGTGAAATAAAAAAGAAAGCAAATAAATAAATTTGGAATGGAATAGCTCTGCTGGCATTTCTTTAGTCATCTAGTCTCATCAGCAATAGTAATAGAATCTCTCTATTTATATTTTGTCCTTTCGGTACCCAATGTACTATGTGAAGAAGTAGAATTAGTACTTATGAAGATGAAGTCAAAAAGAACAGTTGTACTGAACTGATCACATACAAAAGAAACCAATGAAACCATTTTAAAGTACTAGCATCAATTTTCAAGATATCTCAAAAAGAGGAAAGATTGTAGAAAATATAATGGATGGCCAGATGAAGAAAAATACAATGAAGATGGGCAGATTACAAAAATTTGCTACCAAAAAGACACAGTAATTACTGTTCCAAATTTCTACTTTCTCATCTTGTAAAATATTTATGAAAATGGATTATGTGAGCATTAAGGGAATACTTGAGGAAACCATGAGAAGAGTTTCCTAGTCAATTTTCTGCAGCATACTATATCGATAGAGTCATAAACTAATATGGGGTTATGATGACAAGATCCCCTCTGCCTAGATCAGAGTGCTACCCTAAATGTTCTCCTCAAACATGGTGTCACTCATACCTTTGTTAAGATATACAGATTCTATAGCCACCCAGATACATATGTTTGATGGTCCATTGAGTAGCAAAATCAAATGAGAGGTAAAAGAGGGAGATATAGACTAACTTAAAGTGTTTGCTAATGTCACAAAGAATAAACTAGGCATAATTCAAATATGAAAGAGATTCCTTAACAATGGTGAGATTCTCCAGAAGCTCTTGTTTGCAGATGTCATTTTGTTGATTTCCTTAAGTCCTAGAATGATATAGAACACAATGAATGGGGTCTGTGTTAATTCCAAAGATTTTGGCCAAGTTGTCTTTAGTGGAAAAACCAAAGGGATTAAAGTTAACTCATACTGAACAGATAATGACATAATTAAGTTAACACTGCCCATTGACTTCAGTCCATATATCTTGGACATTTATGCAGATGGGCAGTGAACCAGACGCACTCCTTAAATGAAAAGGGGATATTTGGCTAGACCCCATTGAAAAGCTGTCAAAGATCCTGTCCTGCTCCCTAACACAAATACTCATATTTTTAATGTCAATATTTTCCCATTGATGGTATATGAATCATGAAATACAAGAGTAAGAGAAAAGCTCAAACTGCAGATAACCAAAAGAATAATAAAATGGTTTGGTTGTTGCACTTGACCAATCACGACTTGAGCCTTAGCAGTATCATTAAAAAATCACTATATAGACAATGGCACTATTGTGCTATGTTGTCATAATGTTATCATTTTTTCGTAATGTCATAATTTTCATCATTTTGAGCTTCTGATGTCAAGAATTTCAGCAAAATGAGACTCATGGAGGCAGAAGTGGTCATGGCATCTCTGTTCCTGTCATGATATTGCAGTTGTTGTTAATGTAGGAAGTGATAGTACACAGTATACAATTAGGGTGAAGGAAAGGAATAAGCATTTATATAGCACCCACTATGTGCTGGGCACTAGGCTAAGTGCTTTGCAAACATTGTCAAATTTTATCTGCATTTGCTTGTGGCTATGGGGTAATGATTAAAGGGAGAAAATATATGATGCCATTATACTCACTGGTACTGCTTATTATTTACATTGACCACCTTGTTCTAGGGGAGTCAGAACATGGTCAGATATGAAAAATATTCATTTCAGAGACAATAAGTTGAGGATGAAACAAACTTCTGTGTCTGTGATGGTATCAGGTTCTTGGATCATCTTTATTTCTTGTGTAAGTCTATATGGCTCCCTTGGGAAATCTCCTGTGATTTCCAGGATCATATTTTTAGAGCTAAAAGGGTCCTTAGAGATAATTGAGTTTAATACTCTTATTTTAGATGAGGCAGCAAGAGGTTGTTACTTACCCAGTGTCACAGAACTAGTAAATGTGTGAGGTAGAATTTGAATCCAGGTTTTCTTGACTTAAAGTCCAGTTTCAAATTATAGATTAGTTTTGTCTGTATGTGTTCTGGAAGAATTCCACTGGTTTGTGGGTTTGGGGAATGAGCTGTTCAGGGATGATTACTATAGGCATTGTTCAAGATTATATCTGGCATTAAGCTTTACTGACTAGCAAATATCTGAGAATATTTCTTAGACATTTCATTCCCTCACATCTGGAATACAACAGCAAGGAGAGAAAGTAGTTCACAAACAAATAGGTATATGATAATAACATTTGCACAAATAAGGTGTCCAGCACTGGGCTCCTCAGTATGCCCTCTCCATTTCTTCTGTCCATGTCCAGATAGGACAAGAGTGACTGCATAGAACACAGGTCTGTAGATTCTGGACAAATAGGTATGCAGCTTCTAAATTTCAAGCTCCTATAGAAGTGCTGCCAAGGGTACAGAATTTGAGGTTAGAAACCATGCTTTTTCCTGAAATCTCTAATCCCTCTACCCACTCCATTATGGGAATGGAAATTCAAGATCTTCCCTGTCCCTAGGCACTTTGATAAGCTTAAGTGCAACTGGAGCCTATCTGCTGCTCTGTTTCACTTGTAACTTCTGCTTGTAACTTGTTTGTATTCTCTGAAGTTCAGGGTGCTGACCTTTTCCCCCTGAACTAGGCAAATGACATATGTTTGATTAAAGCAAGATTGTTAACCCCTTTTGAGTTGCTTTCCTTTAGAAAATCAGATCTAAGAAGCTGTGTTGGCAGCCACCCTGGGGATACTAGGGTGCTTGCTGTTACACACTCCCACCCCACAAAAGCCTTCACAAACCAAATATAACCCTAAACATGAATCCAGAACTTCCAAATGAAAATGTAAATTAATCATAAGCTAAACCCCAGCATACTGGCTCAAAAATTTAACTTTTTGCACTTCTTATTATTTTATGATTAATGCTTACATTATGAGTTAGAAACATTTTAGCCATTTAGGCACACCAAAAATCTCTAAGGGGAATTAACTGGCAGAGAAGAAGTTGCTAATAGTCACATCCAAAGAGGAAGGTAGTATATGTTGGTATTGAACCAGCATCCACACATTAAGCTCTCCAGAGTCAATATGCCTTTTCCCCAATCCCCACCTCATCAGGAGTAGAAATAATGTGAGCTCCACAACAACATGCCAAGTTCTGTGCTTGGGTCCCCCCTTCCAGTTTTTCTGTTCCGGGGTTTGTTTTTCATTTGCTTCTTGCTCCATTAGAGCTCATTGAACACTCAAGAGGGTCTTTTGTGGTCATCTAAGCAAGAACACAAGGAGAAAAAACCTTCTGAGGATCGGTTACAAAATACTCATTACTTCCTACTCAACTTGAACTGACAACGTGACAAGCCGATTGGGAGAACTTGTCTTTCTGCTCTGGAAAATCTAGATCTGCGCCAATTTGGGATGAGGGAATTGCTGTTTTCTTTTCTCCAGAGCAAAGGTACTCACTACGTTTATTCATTTGCTTGGATTTGAATCCTACAGTATTCCTCCCTTACTTCTGTTTTAAGCTGGGGATTGGTCGGTTGTGTCTGACTCTTTGTGACCCCATGGACCATAACATGCCAGTTCTATCTATGGGATTTTCTTTGCACAGGTACAGGAGTGATCTGACATTTCATTCTCCAGTGGATTAAGGCAATCAGAGATTGAGTAACTTTCCCAGAGTAACATAGCTAGTGAATGTCTGAGGCTAGACCTGAACTCAGGTCTTCAGACCTAAACTTTTGAACTTCTGTGGCTCCAGACCCAACACTCTATCCACTGAGCCATCTAGTTGCCTCCCTTTTTAAAGTTACTGACACTCTATTGCTATAGCAAGAATGAAATAACTAGAAATGCTTTAGGATAAACAAAGAAAGAAATCAGGAAGAAAGCAAACAACTCAGGAAAACAACTTATGGGAGACATCATTCAAGAGGCAAAATTGAGGGAAGAACAGAAGGTAAGATTATTTTAAAAACAAACCCAGCATGCATTCCAAAAGCAGGTAGAATTTTTCTTTTAAGGTGCGGTTTTAAGTAATCTGGCATCCAGATTGCCACTATTTATTAATATTATATTATATTATATAATATACTGTGAATAATAGAGTTGTTTATATTTGCATTGTAACCAAACTATAAGATATAGGATGACTATGAGCAGTGAGCACCAGCCTGAATCTCTTCCCAAATTCCTCCTCCCTCCACCTTCTAGTCTTCAGACAACCAGGAAAACAGGAAGGCTATGCTAAGAATTTATCTGAAAACTTACTTAGGCACAAATCAGTTTCTGACCTTGGCAATGATGGCAAAATGGACAAACCTAATGATGGACGAACCTAGAATAATTCGTCACTTCTTAGCTACTTTAAAAAAAAATGACTTGTAGGTTGTATCTTCTGCCAGGATCTTACATCACTACCTCTTCATGGTGTGGAGATTATCCAAGAGTGGTAAATCCTATTCCAGGCCGGAAAAACATTGAGTATGGTCCCAGAGACAAACTGGGTTTACTATCCAAGGAACAGGCAAGTTAAACATAGAGAGGCTTATCACCACAGGTGATAAATTCTTGGACCTCAGCAAAAATACAAAAGAGCTTTTTCCTGAGTGACCCTGCTCTGTTTCTGTAATACTGATGTCAAAGCATCCTTGTGATGGGAATCACAGAAGGTTCTAAAAAGTCACATAACTTTTAGACCATCTATAAACATTAATCCTACTGTGCATACTCAATGCAAAAATCATTGCATGATTCAATACAACTACTGAGGATTCAGCCATATCAATATTGCTATTCTTGTTATAAATGAAACAAAATGAATCAAGAAGTCGTAAATAGAAATATAGCTCAGAATATTTTCTTAAAGAGGGAAAGAAAGGGTTTGGTTTCAGTGTATACCTGTAGGCACACAAGAAACATCATTTCATGGAGCATTTGAGACATCCTATGGTACTAGTGATCACCACCATGATGATAGCTGTACCGTATCTCTCTTGTGGAGGAGGCACTGATAGAACAGTCCCATTAAGAATTAGACAAGATCCTCCAAAATAATTCAGAATGAACATTGATACTCAGTGTCTTCAATTCAACCATAAGACCACAACAAAATACATTATAAAACATGGTTCAGGATTAAGAAATGGAAGTGGCCCAAGTGGCTACACAGAAGTAGCCTGCCTATACATCTATATTTTATGAATACTTTTTTTCCTAGAAGATGTTCAGAAGGCTCTGGTTATGATGAGTACTGAATAACATCACAAAAAATGAAATTGACTTATCATTTCTGAATTCTCCTTATGGGCAATACAAACATTGAATAATTATAACAGAATAAAATCAACAACAATTTTTTTAAAATATGAAAAGATACTACATGGGAAATTATGATAACTCTAATCTGACTTAATCAAACAAACTACTGACAAGTGAAGAAAGGAAAAGGCATTGATTCTGGTTATCACTGTTTCCTACACTAGTATAACAAATGCAAAGATTTTTCCACAATGAGAATATAAGAAAGTGTACAGAAAACGTGTTAGGCAGCACCCACTTGATCTCCTTGCCAAATGGAGAGTCATAGTAGCCAAGAGAAATAGTAGTTTAAAATTCAAACTTATTGGCAAAACTGAATAGAACAGCATGGCAGAAGACTTTGATGTCACCTCACAAAACAGCAGAGTTAGTGTACAAGTATGCAGAAAGTTCAGCTTGACACAACTAAGTCAAATCATCTGAAAAGTATTTGTAGGATACCGTTTGAGTATTTGAAGCTGGAAGGACAAGGAACAGAAACAAATGGAAGAGTTATGCATCTTCCACAAAACTCCCCCTGAATTCCCATTCAATTTCTTATGCTGACCTGTGATATATCAAACCATGATAGGGAAAGTCATGAAGGGATAACTGTACAATGATCCAAAACAATCCCAAAGGACAGTCTCATGATGAAAATGCTAATCACCTCTAGAGAAAGAACTGATGGAGTCTGGATACAAATGGAATCATTCTATTTTAAATTTCTTTTTTGTGTGTGTGGTTTGTTTTGGCTTTTTTGCTTTTAGTGGTCTGTTTCTTCTTTCACAGCATGACTAATATGGAAATATGTTTTACATGGCTGCACATATATAAGCTGTATCAAATTGTTTACTGCCTTAAAGGAGGGAGAAAAATTAGGGACTCGATTTTTTAAAAATAAATGTTAAAATTTGTCTTTACATGTAATTAGAAAAAATAAAACACTATAAAAATAAAAGATATCTACAAAGGAATACACAATTGGAAAGGAAGATAGGTGATCCTTGGAGTGAGAAGGATAACAGAGGGACAGCTCAATGGATGCCATAGCATTGCATGGAATTCCATGGAATTTTGAAAAACCTCTAATATGGTGAGTGGTTCTCTAGAATAATGTGAGAACAAATTAAAAAGGATGAGAAATCAAGGATAGGCTATAGTCTGCATTGTTGGAGTGCTCACATCAATTAAAATACAGAAAGATTGAATTATATAATTTATATATATAACTGAATTATATAAATGCATATATAATTATATAAATTATAATATATATTATATATAAATTATATAATTGAAAGATTGAATTATATAAAGACAGGACAAATAATTTCACTTTTCTACAACACCTATACAAACTGGTGGTATTTCAATTAGCAGATAGACATACAAACTTGAGTGTTTTCTGTCACTCTAATGGAAAGTGATTCTAGGAAAAAATCTCTTGTTTAAAAAAATTCTCTGAATTATCAAGTTCTTTGTGTTATGCACTAAAGTTCTTTTCTATTTTTAACCATATTTTCTGAAGTCCTTAAATCATTTAAGGATCTCAGAAAAAATAATTATAGATGAAATTTTTTTTAACTTATGGGAAATGAAACCACATACCAACTTTATTTCCATTAGTGAGTAGTAAATATTCTCCCCTATAAATTTTTGTTGTTCAATCATTTCAGTTATGTGTGACTCTGTGAGCGAAAATGGGGTTTTCTTGGCAATGATACTGGAGTGGATTGACATTTCCTTCTCCATTTCATTTGATAGATGAGGAACATGAGACAAAAAGGGTTAAGTGACTTGCCTAGGGTCACATATCTAGTAAGTGTCTGAGGCCAGATTTGAACTCAGCAGGAAGTCTTCCTGACTCCAGACCTGGCACTATGCCACATGGCTGCCCCCTCTATAAATGTTACCTTGTAAAATAGTGAAATCCAAAGGATTCATCACTTCTCTTATTGTTGTCTGAATCTTATTATCTTCAAGAATTGGAGCAGAGGTCTCAAAGTAAACCAGATTTGGTCACATCAGTAAGAACCATGAAGATCAAGGTACAAATGTTTAACTCCTCAGTACTATATAGTTACAATAATACTCTCATCAGAACATTAGTCCACAATGAAAAGTGAAAAGCATACAGTGGGAGCTTTGAGATCCCCTAGAAAAGAAAAAAATATGTAGAACTGTCCTGCATGGCCATATGATTGATAAAGAACCCTGTAGAAGGTCAGGCTAGCCCAGATACAGAACATAGCACATTATGGGAGAAGACACTGAACAGACCATATAAGAAGTACAAGTAACAGATGTACTATCTAACCTGTAGACCATGCCCCACAGGCCCATCAGTGTCTATCTAATAGGAAAAATGAAAGTTAGTGGGATAAACCATTGATCTGGTAGGGTGAACAGAGAAGGTAATAGTGATCATGAGATGATCAGTTCTGACATTTGGTGGATCTTCACCATCATTGTTCTGAGTGACAGCAGGTCTGTATCAGTGAATGAATGTGGCAAACACCTGTCAAAGAATATTTGCTCTTACATACCCACAAGGTAAATACTGACAAGTTGACACCCATAAATTTATGAACTCATTGATGTCAATATTTGTTCTGGTCATGCGGATATCATTCCATTCACGTCTTCACCTTCTGTATGACTCTCCTAATAATGATATAAATGATGATTATAAGCAAGTATTTATTATATAGAGTTCTAAGGTTTGCAAAGCGCTTCACAAATATTATCTCATTTTATCCTTAGAACAACCTTGTGAGATAGGGGCTATGATTATCCCCATTTACGATTACGAAAACTGAGGCAGATAAGTTAAATTTGTCCAGGGTAACACAATTATTTGAAAAGTGTATGAGGTTAGATTTGAACTCAGGTCTTTCTGACTCCAGGTTCAGTGTTCTATCTGTTATGCCACTTAGGAACCATACATTTCATCCAGGTTCTCCCTCATATTCTCCCCAGGAAGACTACACAATGCACTGATGGCCTTTCTTACATTCTCTTGGCATTGCATAGATAACCACCAGGCATGTGGACTGTCCTTTCTCCAGGACCCTCTACTCCTAATTGGTAAGCATTCTCTACCTACATCCATATCTTTCCCTATATGCCACTTCCCTGCTAACTCTATGTCATCCCATCACATGCATAAATGTTAAAGAAAAACAGGTGTGGAGAGCAAGGTAAGTAGAATAATCCATGTCTTTTTTTTCGCCTCTTAATTTTTTTAGTTCTTAATTTATTCTTAAAAAAAATCAGTGTGAAAATAGATTTTGGTAAATACCTCAAGTGAAAATGGCTTTGTCTCATCTCAAGCTACACATAAGAATATTAATTTTTCTTCTCTCTAATGAATGTGTATTAATCTTATATAATTAATATTAATCTAATTAGTTATGATAAATGAATTGCCACAAAGGATAGTCACACCATGGCTACAGTCACATTGGGAGAGGGAACAGTCTATTCCCCCAGCATTGACACAGGGAGAAGGGCACCACAGCCACAGGACATGAGGGATGTTGGCCCAAAGTGTGGTTATACTATGTGAAGCCACAGATCAGTAAAGTATACTGGGGTGAGCTGCAGAGATAGTGTGGTTTACATAAGTTTCCTTTAAACTCTCCCAAGCCTCCTTTTCCAATGGCATGGAATTTCTAATGCTTCCCTCTATCTTTTGGCAGAAAGGTGTAGGAACTCTTTGTGTTATACTTTGTTCAAGCTGTTGCCCACATCTAGCCTATCCTTCTATTCCCTACCAATCATCCTTTGAAGTTCAACTCAAACACCACCTGTTCCACAAAGCCTCCCCTGATCCCCACGATTGCTAATAATCTCTCTATGCCTCTCACCCCATCCTAAAATGCTC
Organism: Petaurus breviceps papuanus; assembly: GCF_028583685.1. Taxonomy (NCBI): domain Eukaryota; kingdom Metazoa; phylum Chordata; class Mammalia; order Diprotodontia; family Petauridae; genus Petaurus; species Petaurus breviceps. The sequence goes on from NW_027187340.1 coordinate 1,122,266, forward strand.
CTATTACAGTGTAGTTTTCATCTCTCATAGATATTCATCTTGCAAGATAATGATTATTACCTGTTTTTGTGTCACTACTAGATGATAAATCCCATGAATATAGGAATGTGTCCTAACTAAATTGTATACCTCTCTGTAATGGGAATGTAAATTTAAAGATCTTCCCTGCCCCTAGGCTTAAGTGCACCTGGAACCTGGGGTGGGAAGCTTGTTTTTCAGTAGATACTTTTTGATTGGCCAGTGAGTCAATAAGGTTGTTACATTCTCTGAGCCAGGAGAAGGCTATATAAGCCCTGATGTGTAACTTTGTTTTGGGGTTCACTTTGAGAAGTGTTCTGTGATTTGATCAGATGAGACTCTGGGAAGCCGTTGTTGAGAGGACCCCCCCGCCCCCGGCTTTGAAAGACCCAGATGTTGATTTGGTATGGATGTAATGGTTGGACAGTTTGGAAAACTGTCTGCTTGATCTGTTTCTCTGTCTTGATAATTCTGTCTGTATATTCTGAAGTTCGGGGTGCTGACCTTTTTCCCCTGAACTAGGTGAACAATACATATTTGACTGATTAAAGTAAGCTTGTTAACCAATTTTGAGTTGCTTTCCTCTATCAAAGCAGATTCAAGAACCTGTGTTGGCAGCCACCCTGGGGACGCTGATACACTTGCTGATACACTCTCCCGGAACCAAGTACAGAGCCTGGCACACAGAAAATGCTTACTAAATAATTGCTGAATTTGTCATCAAAGACTTTGCCTGACTTGTAATAACAAACCACCTTGATGTAGCACTTAAAGATTTGCAAAATGCTTTACAAACATTTTCTCATTTTATCCTCCCAACAACCCTGGGAGGTAAGTAGTACTTATTATGCCCATTTTACAGTTGAGGGAACTGAGGCAGACAAAAGTTATGTGACTTGCCTATGGTCTCATGGCTAGTAAGTATCTAAGACTGAATCTGAACTCAGGTCTTCCTGACTCAAAGTCCAGCACTCTAATCTGTGTCCCCTAGCTGTCTTGACCTATGTATTTGCTGGCAGTCAACATAATGAAGTCATCAATTACCAAAATCAACAAAATTTGACCAGAATGAATAGAAGATACTAACATCCTGTTTTCAACTAATTCCATTGGTGTTTTTTGATATTTTTTTTAATTTTATTTTAGACTCAAACACCAGAACACAAATAGAGAATAAAGAAAAGAAACAAAAACATAAAATAAACTTAAATATTGCAACTTAAGTACAAAGTTAGAAAGAAAAAAAAAAGCAGGTCATGTGCATAGCTGAACATAAGAGAGGATTCCAAATATGTAAGAGTAAATTTTCATTTCAAGACGGCTTGTATGATAAATAATACTTGTTGTGTTGAGAATCATCCGTCTTGTCTTTGCTTCCTTCTCAGTTTTCTTTTGTTCTCTACTGTGCACTTTTTTACTTTGCTTTTTTCCCTCTTCCACCCCCAGAAGGCTACAATAAAGTTTAGATGTTTCTCTATAGCTATAAATATATACATACACATATACTTATATACATACATATATAGACATATACTTTCTCAAATTCTACTCCTGATCTTTGCTTTTTATGTTTGTGTTTATCTCTTGTTTCCTATGCCTCCTGTTTCCTCTACCCACTACCTTGCCCTCCTATTCCATTGTGTTTTTTTAACTGCAAACTAATTTCCTTCCAACTGCCTGAACTGATGCTTTAGAACAAAATTAACTTAAGTAATTCATTAAATACCACTCGGTAGCAGATTCGTGTGTCACCTGAAATTTATTTCAGAAACTATTGTTAACTTCCTGTGGAACGTTGAGTAAAGCATTTTGGCTCTTGGTACCTCATACTACCTGTCTTGTGAATGGAAATTATTTCCAATGAGATTACTGCATTACTGGGTCCTTGCTCCATTGGAGCTGACTATATAATCCTCCCATGTTTCAGGAAATACCACAGCTGAGAAGTCATCACCTGGTGTTAGTCAGTCCACAAACACTTAAAAGTATCAACCACGTTAAAGCCAGGCATTATGTTAATTACTGGAGTTCTCATTGTAATGGAGGAGATATGTCAAAAATTGTCGATATAAGATGGATCCAGAGTAAAGGAAAATAATCTCAGAGAGAAGGCACCAGCAGTTGATGGTACAGAGAAGGCTTCCTAAAGAAGGTAAAGTTGGAGCTGAGTCTTGAAGGAAACCAGAAGACGAAGGAGAAGGGAGAGTATTTCAGGCAGCAGAGTAAGGGGATGGGAAAAGTTGTGTGTGAGGAACACCAGTGTTTCTGGATCATAGAGTACATGGAAGGTGGTAACATAAGGAAACTGGACAGGCAGCACAGATTCAGGCAGGGAAGGGCTTTAAAGGACAAACAAAGGATTGTTCTTAGGTCCTGGAGTTTATTGCATAGAGGAGTGACATAATCAGATCTGCACCTTAGGAAAATTCACTTTGGCAGCTGAGTGGAGGCTAGATTAGAGTGAGGAAAGACTTGAGACAAGGAGACCAATGAGAAAACTATTACTATAGTCCAAATATGGGGTAATCAAAGATTTGCCCCAGAGTGGCAGCTGTATGAGTAGAAGGAGGGAGCCATATACAAGAGACTCAACATAACATGGCAATTGATTGGACACAGGGAGTGAGTATGAGAAAGGAGTAGAGGATGATGGACCTGAGGTTGTGGACCTCAGTGACTAGGAGAATGGTTATGCTCTCCAAAGGAAGATAGAAGTTTGGAACAGAGGAGTGTTTTTGGGGAAAGATAATAAGTTCTGTTTTGGACATGTTGAGTGTGAGAGGTCTATGAGATATCTAGTTTAAGATGGCCAAGAGTTATTTGGTGATGTGAGACTATAGTTCAGGAGACATACTAGGCCTGGATATATAAGTTTAAGAATTATCTGCATAGAGATGATAATGAACCCATGGGAGTTGATGAGATTACTGAAAGAGTATAGAAGGAAAAGAGTTCCAAAGACAGAGATTTAGGAGATGCTGTTGGTTAGTAGGTATGACCTAGATGAATATCCAGCAAAGGAAACTGATGAGAGGTCAGGCAGGTAGAAAGAAATACCAGAAGACAGAAGTGTCAGGACAACCTAGGAGGAGAAAGTATTCAGGAAAAGAGAGTCAAAGTCTACAAAGAGATCAGGAAGGCTAAGAACTGAGAAAAGGCCATTACATTTGGCAAATAAGAGATCATTACCGTGTTTCCCCGATAATAAGACCTATCCAGAAAATAAGCCCTCCCCTTACTGTGTAAGATTCCTCTAAAATAAGCCCTCCCCCGAAAATAAGCCCTATTGAGATTGCTACTGTAGTGAAGGTGATCTCCTGCGCTATACACTATATTACAGTACCCTCTGTATGCACCGTACCCCCCCCCCCCGTTAAAATTCAATTGAAAGCCAGATTCAGAAGATTTAGAATTAAGTGAAAGGAAAGGAAGAAGAAGCACTGAGTGACCAAATAAAATAAAAATATTCTATATTACTTCAATGGGGGGAAAAGAAAAATGAGGGGAAAACAGCAGATACTTTCAAAATTTTTGAAATAGTGTACAGTTATCTCTTCCACATCACAGGAACTAGGGGCACAGCACACCCAACATCTAGAAAATTCATGTAGATTTTTTTTGTCGTTCCTTTCATACCAGAGAAAAAGTCTGAATTAGTATGGTACTAAAAGATAAAATGTGTTGATATTATGCAATACTATACATAAGTTTTATGCATTTCTGAGTTTCTAAACTTTTTTGTGTCATCTGCTGGCTTCCACAAAACTCCTAAAATATTCTCAATTAATTTTTATGTCAACACATGATATATCAAAACCACAATGGGAAAAGTCGAGATGTGGAAGGGATAACTGTAAATGGAGAGGCAGCATGACATAATGCTGGTCTTGGAGTCAAGTATTGTCTCCTTGGTGACCAAGGGCATGTAAGTCACTTAAACTCTCTGTACCCCAAGGCAACTCTCTAAGACCATAAATTATATACAAATTGCTGACCTGCATTGGTAAAAAGAATTCCCTATATTAATGAAACTTCAGGTCCAGACCAAAAACATTTTTTTTTAATTACCCAATGATCCAAGGAAGACAAAAGAAAAAAAAAAGTCTTATTTGATGGCTACTGATAATGAGCAATACTCCATGATACTGAAGTAAACTTTAAATAAAAAGGAATACTTTGTGATATCACTGAATTTAATCCAATTTCTAATTGCACTTGCTTTTAATGAAAGGAACTGATGGTAAGCAAAGGAAGTGTGCTGTAATAAGGTCAAGAAAATATTTTTTCATGTGTGACCTTGTTCAGAAACAAATTCCTCTTTACTTCCTGATTCATTTTAACCTCCGGGTCAGATTATGAAATAAATAGAAAGATGTGTAAATTTTGGTAAGTTTACCAAGATGTAGTAATTGTTTGCAGGTTGCCATTTACCAACTAAACAAAAGAAGCATTAGAAATAATAATGATACAGGTAAAGTCCCTTCTCAGAGAAGGCTTATGAAAATTACTTAAAGTTCGTAATTTAAAATCTTTGGAGTCATTACATGGCAAATTCTTTTTGCTGGCTTCCTTTAACATTACCACAGCTGCCAAAAGTTATCAAAAGAACTATAGGAACGTTTGTTACCTTGTTTCTCTATGAATTTATTTTTTTTTTTTCCAAATAAAGTACCCCAATGTTGATGTGACTGGATTTACAAGATGAAAAGCAATGCTTTTCTGGAAGGGGTTTTGCCAATCAGAAATACTTAAAATAATGGCTTCACTAATTACCTCATTACTGAGGTTATTTGAACTAAAAGTTTTTAGTTCAAAAATTTTAAACACAGGCAAAGTAAGTATTCCCATTTCCTTAGACCTTAGCACACAGAATGAAAGCAAACTGCTATCTGCCCTAAGGGGCTACAGAAGAAATTGTTCACCAAGAGATAGAAAGTTCTTTTGTGAGACCTTTTTTAGAAAAACCCTTACTTCTAGTATTTCTATTTTGATTCTCTTAGCTAGTGTAAGAGAGGAAGAACAAATAGATCACCTAGGGAAGAGATGGGCAAAAACTGATGGTAGAAATGTCAAAGGCAGTTCTGTTTTTTTGTTTGATTTTCTGGCTTCATTTCTAAGGGGCACAAAGTGAAGCAATAGCCACATTCCAGTTCTGGGAAAGTCATTCCAGCAGAGCTGTAACTGGCCATTTGACCCCCTAGAGCCAAGCATCAGTGAGTATATCTTCTGATCACCTGTGGAGAGAGAGACCATGTGACGCCACCCCATGACGAGGAGATAGAGGTCTCTGGAGACTCACCATCATAGAGGGAAGTCTTGGCATACTGCAAAACTGTATGTAATCACAAAGGAATGAGAGGGAAGAAATGTGGCATCTAGTAGGCTTCATATTTAATGTAATAATCCCTGTTGACTTATTTCTGCACTACTAAAGGAGTAAAATTGCTATCAAAATGCAAATACAGCAGATTTTAAAATTGCATGCCCTCTTAAAAGTCATTATTTCACACTTTTTTTTTTGCCTTCTAAATTTCAGCACTCTGTCTCAAGGTCTGGTCACCTCCACCCTAGTTCTGGCTCTGAATGCTAGGGCTCAGGTCACTATCTAGAAAGCCCCTAACTCCAACCAATGAGCAAGAACATTTTTTAGGGCAGCTAGATCGTACAGTGAGTAGAGCACCAGCCCTGGAGTCAGGAAGACCTGAGTTCAAGTCCAGTCTCAGTCACTTGACACTTTCTAGCTGTGTAACTTTGGGCAAGTCACCTAACCCCAACTGCCCTGCCCCCCCTCAAAAAAAAAAAGAATGTTTTTGGGGACTGATTTTTGTGAATCAGCTTATGAAAACGAGGATGGTTAGTGAAATTGATAGAGTTCTGGGTCAAGAAAAGCAAAGTTCAAATCCAACCTCAGATACTTACTAACTGTGATCCTGAGCAATATCGCCACCCTCCCAGGGATGTTGTGAGGATCAGATTAAATAATATTAGTAAAGTGCCTTTCCAACCTTAAAACACTATACAAGTGCTAGCTATTATTACTCCTAACCCTATACTTGGGGACAGAAGATAATATCCAAAAGAACTTTTTGTCATGCTTAGACAAGGTGTTTTTTAAATACCAGGATAGCAAAGAATTGGAAATTGAGGGGATGCCCATCAATTGGGGAATGGTTGAACAAGTTCTGGTATATGATGGTGATGGTATACTGTTGAGCTATAGGAAATGATGGGCAAGCAGACTTCAGAAAAACCTGGAAAGATTTGCATGGACTGATGCTGAGTGAAGTGAGCAGAACCAGGAGAACATGATGATCAACTTTGGATGACTTTAGCTATTCTCAGTGATTACCATGATCTAAGACAATTCTGAAGGAATCATGATGAAAAATGCTAACCACCTCCAGAGAAAAAACTGATAGAATCTGAATGTAGATCAAAGCATACTTTTTAAAACTTTCTTTATTTTTCTTGAGGGCTTTTTTGGTCTGTTTTCTTTCACAACATAACTATTATGGAAATGTGTTATGCATGACTGCTTATGTATAACATACATCAAATTGTTTGCCTTCTCAATGAAGGGGGAAAGAAGGAAAGGAGAGAATTTGGTAGTATTTGTAACCCTCTTTAAGGAAATGAAAGATAATCAGGGAAGAGAAGAGCTCCTGAAGAAGACAATTTTCTACCCTTGGCTCTGACTGGAAAGTTAAAACAAAATTAGCATGGATTTCAAGACCAGTTCTTGGCTATGGGGACTCACTGTGTAAGTGAATTTCCTTGTGTTGGTAATGTCAGTCTTCCACTTTGCAGAATAAATGTTGGGTTTTCCTAAAAGCATTTAGACTCACTAATTTCACAACTAATTACACTGACCACTTTCAAACCTTTCAGTCAAGTATAGACAACTGAACTCCAAACAGTTCCTGACAGTGAATGACTCTAGTGTCAGGTTCCATCAGTCACAGGAAAGGAAACTTAATAGAGGAGCTAGACTCAGATGTAAAGAAAGCTGAAGGTTATCCTGGAACACTTTCAATACTAAAAACTCCCTGTCTAAAATGTTTTGAGTCCCACACTCAGAGCCTGAAGTATATGACTCCTGGACACAATTAAAAAAAAAACCTAGAAGTAAAATGTGTAGAATGAAAGGGCTGGAAGGGGTCTTAGAGATCCTGTAACCCAATTTATATATAAGGAATCCAGTTACTGGCAGAACCAGATCTCCTGACTTATAGTGTATTGTTCTTTGAAGCTGACTTACTGTGTAATATACCAGCCACAATGAGAAGATACCAAATCTTTCTGTTGACTACATGACACAAATAGAAAGCTTCAGGGCAGATGTCTGTGGCTTACAAATCTATATTCCTTTCTCTAAAGAAAAAAAAAAGATTATTTTGAATTCCTGCATACTTGGGCTCAATGAGATAGGCTAATAATCAGTTTGTGTCCTCATTCAGTGCAAACTCTACCAACCCACCAGGAAGAAACCATAAATCACATAGTAAAGTATTTAACAGAGACAGAACAAGGTAAATATGCAAATAATTAAATGGTCTGTGATTTCATCAGGGGTGAAATTCCTCCACTAATGCAGATTACAATCCTTCAAAGACTTAGTTGGGCACCTAAGGCAGCTAGGTGGTGCAGTGAATAGAATGCTGGCCTGAAGTCAGGAAGACATCTTCATGAGTTCAAATCAGGCCTCAGATTTACTGTGTGACCCTGGGCAAGTCACTTAACCGTGTTTGCTTCAGTTTCTTCTTCTGTAAAATGAGAAGGAAATGGCAAACTACTCTGGTATTTTTGTCAAGAGAACTCTATGTGAGGTCATGAAAGGTCAGAAAGGACTGAAATAACTGAACAACAAAATATTTAGCTGATAGGTTCTAAAGAGTTTCCTGAGACACCAGGATGTTAAGTAAGTTGCCTAGGGTCATATAATGATGATTAGAAGCAGGATTTGAACTGAGGTTTTCTTTGATTATAAGTTTATCACTTTATTAGTTCTACCACACTGCCTCTACAGCAATTTAGATAAATAACCAGGGATAATTATGTATATGGGTAGATGGGTGGTACAAGGTACCCCCTGGCACCATAAAGTGCCAGACCTGGAGTCAGGAAGACCTGAGTTCAAATGTGGCCTCAGACACTTAGTAGCTGTGTGACTCCGGGCAAGTCAGTTAACCCTCTTTGCCTCAGTTTCCACATCTGTAAAATGAGCTAAAGAAGGAAATGGCAAACCACTCCAGTATCTTTGCCAAGAAAATCCCAAATGGGGTCATGAAGAATTGGACATGACTGAATAACAACAAATCATGCTTAGAATATAGATTTAAAAGGGGGAAAGATAAACATAATTCAGTCAAGTCTTCTAATTTTACAGATAAGGAAACTGAGGTCAAGAGAGATGAAGGAACCTGCCCAAGGTCATACATGGAATAAGGAGTCAAAGCTGGGCACAAATCTAGTTTGGGATTCCAATTCCCTCACTCTTTTCATTGCACCATAGTAGAATCATTCTCTGCCATCATACACAAATGGGTGCAAATGCTGATTTCAGACCCATGTGCCTATCAGGGAAAAGGGTAAAAGGGATCAGCATTTATATGGCATCTACTATATTCCAGGAGCTATCCTAAAAGTTTTATACATATATTTCTCACAAGAGTCCTGCAAGATAGGTACCATTTTTATCCCTATTTTGCAGTTGAGGAAATTGAGGGAGAATGAAGCTAAGTAATTCTCATACAGTGACACATCTAACCAGTGTTTAAGGCCATATTTGAACTTAGACCTTCTTGTGCAGAGTTCTATCCACTCTGCCACCAGGGAACAAATTTCCAGAAAATTCATATTGCTAGGTGTGTGGGAGGCAGCTAAGGGGGCACAATGGAGCACTGAGTCTCGGTTTGGGAAGAGATAAGTTCAAATCTGGCCTCAGGTACTTCTTAGCTGTGTGACTCTTCTCTCTGCCTCAGCTTTCCATCTCTTGCTGAAGCCGTGTGCCCTCTGCCTCTGAAGCTGGCATCTGCTGCCTCCTTGCTATGCTGCTCATCTCCACGATGGTAGCAGCCATTTGCTGATGCCCTTTTCCCTCTTATTGCCCTCCAGCCTTCTCTGCCTTGCCAAAGGTTCTTTGCCTCTGCATTGCTCATCTTGTGAACATTTTTGCTACTTCTCCCACCTCTGGAAGTGTCCTCAGGCTACTCATACATTCTTCTATTAGGAAACAGCCCCACTGTCTCCTCTTAGCTAGCCATAAAAGGGTTTGCTGTTCAGTTTGCCAGGAGACTTGTTGGCTCATTCCTCTCTATGGGAGGTGCTCAGCCTTTCCTCCCAAATGGATTTGGACAAGTTAATTTCTTTTGCCTCTTCCCTGCCTCAGGATCCTGATAGCCATCCCTATGGTCATATTCATTTGTCTTTTTAAAGTTTATCATTCCTCAACCAGGGAATGACCATGAAAATGGGCCTTTGATAACTTTTCCAAAAACACCAGAAACAATGAGGGGTTAGGAAGAAGCTGACAGCCTCTGCTGGGCCCCTTTTAGTCTCTCCTAGTTAAAAATGTACAATCCTTTCACACCATACCAATGACATGTATACAACTTGTGGGGTCCTATTAGGGCATCTACTTACTCAAATCTAGAAGAATTGCCTACACATTACCCTTGGCATATATGCCACACAAAGGCAAATAGGACCTAATTCACAAATCAGAATTGCATATAGTATGGCAAACATAGTAGGTATGTGCAAGCATATAAAACAGCATTACATAGCAAAGTGGTACACAGCAGACTGAATACAGAGGTAACAGCTCAGTTTAAATGACTTGAACCAGCCAAGATAGCAGAATTGGAGGAAGCAGTATAGCCTTTTTTTCTGACAACTGTGCCATCAAAGATGTCAAATGAACATTGGAATGAGCACTAATCAGAAATCTAAGGAGATGCCAGCAGGTCATCTTTCCAGTACAGTCAATACCACAAATTCAACCTGTAGTGTAGTGATTGGAGGTGGGCCAGTACCACTTAGCCCATCCCTGGGAGCAGAATATGGATAGAGCACTATTACTCTGACCCCAGAAAGGGAATTGAGATGTCTGACTCAGGCCTCCGGTGAAGAACACCTTTCCCCAAAAAGAGGAGATCTAAGGCTCAGCTTCTGGGCACAAGGGATACCACAGGCGGTAATTTAAAAGGAGAGAAAAAAATAGGAGAATCTCAAGCTTTCATAGGAAGACTGGAATTGGACCCTAAAAATTTTGCTCTCCAATGTCAAGACCCAAGAGAAGCCTAAAAATGGAAAAAAAAAGGAAAAGAAAACATAAGGGATTCAATGGAGCTGAACTGTTTACACCCCTACACAGGAAGATGATACTTGAAATTCTTAAAAAATTGTACCACTGATAGTATAGCTAGAAGGAATATACATAGACAGAGGTTATGGGTATAGGGTGAATTTGAGCGAATGACATAAAAAATAATTAAGTGATGAGGAGGAGGTGTACGCTGGGTGCAGAAGGAAGGAAGAAGTAGAATGGGGTAAGTTATTTCACGTGGAGAGGCACAAAAAACTTATTACAGTGGAGGGAAAGATGGGAGGGTGGATGATGGGCATCACTTGAACCTTACTCCCATCAGTATTGACTCAAAGAGAGAATAATATACACTATCAGCTGAATATAGAAATCTGTCTTACCTGACAGGAAAGTTGGAGGAGAAGAGATTAAGTAATGGGGGAAGAGTATGACCAGAAGAGAAATAGGTAGACAGAAGCAAAAAACTGTTGAGGAGGGAAAGGGTGAAAGGAGAGAGAGGACAAACAGGAGGAAAAATAAGACGGAGGTAAATACAATTAGTAATCATAACTGTGAATGTGAATGGAATGGACTCTCCCATAAAACAGAAGTAGATAGCAGAGTGGATCAAAAACCAGAATCCTACAATATGTTGTTCACAAGAAACACAACTTAAAGCAGAGAAACACACCGAGAGTAAAGGGAAGGGGTTGGATTAGAATCTATTACGCTTGAAGGGAAGTAAAGAAAGAAAGAAAAAAGCATGGGGTAACAATCTTGATCTCAGACAAAACAAAAGCAAAAATAGACTTAATTTAAAAAGGTAAGGAAGAAAAGTACATTTTACAAAAAGGTACTATAGACAATGAAGTAATATCAATACTAAACAGATATGCAACAAGTAGCATAGCATCCAAATTTTAAAAGAAGTTAAAGTGTGGGATAGATTAGGTATATAAGACACAGTGCTAAATGACAATAACCATGTTTGATAAACCCAAAGACCCCAACCTTTGGGATAAGAACTCACTATTTGACAAAAACTGCTAAGCAAACTAGAAAACAATAGGGAACAAACTAGGTATAGACCAACATCTCATACTGTATACCAAGATGAGGTCAAAATGGGTACATGATTTAGACATAAAGGGTGATACCACAAGCAAATTGGAAGAGCAAGGAATAGTCTACCTATTAGATCAATGGAGAAGGGAATAATTCATTACCTAACAAGAGATAGAGAGCATTATGAAATGTAAAATAGATCATTTTGATTTTATTAAATTAAAAGACTTTTACACAAACAAAAGCAATGCAACCAAGAATACGAGGAAATCAGAAAACTGGGAAACAAGTTTTACAGTAAGTGTCTCTGATAAAAACTTCATTTCTCATATAGAGAACTGAGTCAAATTTATATAAGTACAAGTCATTTCGAATTGATAATTGGTCAAAGGATATGAACAGGCAGTTTTAAGATAAGGAAATCAAAGCTATCTATAGGCATATGAAGAAGTGCTCTAAATAATTTTTGATTAGAGAATTGCAAATTAAAATAACTCTGAGGTACCATCTCACACTTATCAGATTGACTGATATGACAAAAAAGGAAAATGATAAATGTTGGAGAGGAAGTGGGGAAATTGGAGTGCTAATGCTCTATTTCTGGAGTTGTCAACTGATCTAAGCATTCTGAAGAGCAAATTGGAATTATGTCCAAAGGGTAACTAAACTGTGCATACCTTTTCATCCAGCAATACAACTACTAGGTTTGTATCATTAAAAAAGAGGGGAAAGAGATCATTTAAAAAGGGGGAAGACCCACATATAAAAAATATTTATAGCAACCCTTGTTGTGCTGGAAAAATATTGGAAATTGAGGAGATGCCCATCATTTGGGAAATGGCTGAACAAGCTGTGGTAGACAAATGTAATGGAATACTATTGTTCAATAAGAAATGAAGAACAGGCAGATTTCAGAGAAATCCAGAAAGACTTGTACAAACTGATATAAAGTGAAATGAGCAGAATCAGGAAAACATTGTACACAATATCAGCAACATTGTGTGATGATCAACTATTAATGACTCAGCTCTTCTCAGCAACACAGTGATCTAAGATAAGTACAAAGGAATCATGAAGAAAAATGCTATACATGTCCAAAGAACTGATAGACTCTGAATGTAGAATGAAGCATAATTTTTCACTTACTTTATTCTTTCTTGTTTTTTTCTTTTAATCTGTTTCTTCTTTCACAAATGTGACTAACACGGAAATATATTTTACATGATAGCATATGTATAATCTACATCAAATTGCCTACCATTTTAGGAAGAGGGGAGGGAAAGGAAGGAGGAGAAAAATTTGGAACTCAAAATCTTGTAAAAATGAATGCTAAAATTGTCTTCATATATAATGGGGGAAATAAAATACTATTTTAAAAAAGATAAATGGAACATATCAATGAATTGGGCATGCAATTCAAAGAAATCTAGAAAATCAACAAAAATTTTAAATCCCCAATTAAACACCAAAATGGAAATTATAAAATTTGAAGAAACTGGAAGAAAAAAGAAAAAAACCTTACTGAATTGATGAATAATACTAGGCACTAGTTGTTTGCTTTTTTGGGGGGGGTACAGTGAAATAGACAATTTTATTTTATTAAAAAGAAGAGGGAAAACTGATGAAATGAAAAAGGAAAATCATAACAAATGAAGAATGAAAAATATTAATTGAAACCGTATGGCCCAACCACATGCCAATGAGAACAACTTAAATCAAATGGATAAAAATATTTACAAAAGTATAAAATGCCCAGATCAACAGAACAAGTAAAAGAAATTTGAAATAACATCCAAACATTTACAAGCAAATTCTGTCATTCAAGGAAAAATTAAATCCAATATTATACAAACCATTTGAAAAAGTAGTAAAAGAAGGCATCCTCAAATAAAAAAAATCCTTCCATGATAAATATAGTCTCTATCCATAAACCAGGGAAAGTTAAAACAGAGAAATAAAACTGTAGGCCAATATCCTTAATGAAACTAATGTAAAAATTTTTAATAAAATATTACAGAAAAGGCTACAGCAACATATGACAAATATCTTACGATATAACTTGGATGAATTTATACCAGAAATGCAGAGCTGGTTTAGTATTAGAAAAACTATTAGCATTATTGACCATATCAATAACAAGAACAAAATTAATATGATTATATCAATAGACATATAAAAGCTTTTGAAAAAATATAATGCCCATTTCTGTTTTTAGAAAATTTAAATGATAAATAGAAAACACAGGAATAAATGAACCTCTACTTAACATGTTAATGAAGTATATATCTAAAACCAACAGCCAGAATTACTATTTAATAAAAAGCAAGAGATGCTAGCTATAGCAAAAATAATAATAAAATGATCACTTTCTGTAGATGATATGATGACTTACTTAGAGGACTTTAGAGAATCAACTAAAATTAATTGAAGCAATAACTTCAGCAACTGTGTAAGATAAAAACATATGAATCACCCATCTTTCTTTATATAAACAATAAAACTCAATAGGAACAGATAAAAAGAGAAACTCCATCTCTCAAAATAACAACCAAATGTATAAAATACATGGCAGTCTACACAGGAACTATATGAATACAACTATAACACACTCTTTACACAAATAAAGTCAAACCTAAATAATTGGAGAATATTAACTGCTCTTGGGTAGATGAAACCAATATAATAAAAAATGACATTACCTAAATTAATTAACTGCTTATTCAGTGCCATACCAATGGAAATACCAAGTATTACTTTATAGAACTAGGGGAAAAAAACTATAATGAAATTCAGTTGAAGGAACAAAAGCTCAGAAATCTCAAGAGAAATAATGAAAAACAGTGGGAAATAATGGGGCCTAACAAGTAATTGTCTGATCACAGTAATCATCAAAATTTGAGACTTTTAAAAAGAGATACTGATCAGTAGAATAGATTAGATACATAACTTGTAGAAACAAATGTATGTAGTAGTCCATTGTTTGATAAACTCAAAGAATCTAGCCACTTGGATAAGGACTCACTATTTTACAAAAAATTCTTGTAAAGCTGGACTTCATACTGACAGAAATTTGGTTTAGGCCAACACTTCACCAGATATTAAGGAAAATTGAAATGGATACATGACCTAGATATAAAAGTAAATATCATAAATAAATTTGAGAAACAAGGAAGAAATTATCTTTCAAATATATGGATAGGGAAAAGAAATGATACCAAGGATTTTTGAAAATAAGCTGGACAATTTTAGTTAAACAAAATTTAAAAGTTTATGCATAAACAAATCTAATGCAACTAAGATCAAAAAGGAAACTGGGGAGGGGGAAGAAGTTTTTCTGATATTTCCAAGAAATATAAGGAACTGATTTAAATTTATAAGAATAAGAGCTTTTCACTTGATATATGGTCATTTGAATCTCACTTTCATCTAAGTAGGTAAAAGGAAACTAGAACACACACACACACATACTCGCACACACATAATGTGGTGTTGAAATACATTCAACTCAATAGAAAAATAGGAGAAAACAGGTTGAGGGGAAAAAAAGGATTAAAAATAAGGATAGGTCTAGTCAAAAGCAAAACAAATCCTAAATTTGGGGTAGAAGATCATGAATAAGGATTTAAAAGGAAAGGAAAAAAACCATAAGAACCCTTGATTGAGGTCTGCTAAGGGTAAGAGAAGAGCAGGAAAAAAAAGGAAGCTCTTTATATCAAGTATAGAGTGCATTGATACTGCATTCTTTTCTGTTCCATGTCCTTATTCTTCTGCATAAACAAAGGGTAGATAATAAAGAGAAAGAAAATCACAAGAGAATAGAATGGAAAGAAATACATATTTTTTTCAAAAGAAATTTTACATAAACAAATCTAATACAACTAAGATTAGGAGGGAAACAGTTAATTGGAAACAAATCTTTGTAGTTTCTCTGATAAAGATTTCCAGAATATATAAGGAACTGATTCAAAATTATAAGAATGAGTCATTCCCAAATTCAAAATGAAGAAATGGTTAAGAGATATGAATAAACAGGCAGTCCTTATAAGAAGAAAACTAAGTTTTCTACAATTATGTGAAAAATGCTCCAAATTACTGATAGATATAAAAATACAAAATTTTGAATTGTGTTGTTTCACCTTATACCACTTGGAAAATGACATGTTGGAGGGGTTGTGGAAAACTAGGCATACTGATGCACTGTTGATAGTGCTATTAATTACTACAGCCTTCTGGAAAACAATGTGGAACAATTTCTAAAACTTTACTAGACTATACATATCTATCTATCTATCTATCTATCTATCTATCTATCTATCTATCTATCTATCTATCTATCCTGTCCAGAGATACCACTACTATGTCTATGTACCAAAGACATCAAAGAAAGAAGCAGAGATCCTGTATGTGCAAAAACATTCATAGAAGCTAATTTTTGTAGTGTCAAAGATTTAGAACCTAAAGGGATACCCATCAGTTGAGGCAGTGGCTAAACAAACTATAGCATTTGAATATCATGGAGTACTATTGTGATTAAAAAATTAAGAAAAAGGGGTGGCTAGGTGGTGCAGTGAGTAAGAGTGCCAGCCCCGGAGTCAGAAGGACCTGGGATCGGTTCCAGCCTCAGATATTTATCACCCACACAAAATAACTGGCTGCGTAGCCTTGGGCAAATTACTTAACCCCAATTGCTTTAAAAAAAATTAAGAAAAAGTTGGTTTCAAAGAAACATGGAAAGATTTTTATAAGCTGATGCTCAGTAAAGTGAAAAGAATGGGAAGCTAGGTGGTATAGTGGATAGAACACTGAGACTGGAGTCAGGAAGACATCTTCCTGAGTTCAAATCCAGCCTCAGACCCTTACTGTGTGACCTTGGGCAAGTCACTTAACACTGTTTGCTTCATATTATTCAAATGAGCTAGAGAAGGAAATGCAAACCACTCCAGTATCTTTACCAAGAAAACCCTAAATGGTGTCACAAAAAGTTGGACATGACTGAAAAACAGACAAACAAGAAAAAGTGAAAAGAACCAGTAGAATATATATTATAAAATTAGTATTGTAAAAATCAATAATTTTTAAAGACTTAAGAATACCATCACTTAATAGCCTCTCTTCCTTTAATGTTCATTCAACCCATTTATGAACCAGTCACGATTCTGGTGGTGTCTACCAGCTTCCAGGACACTCTCTCATACTTCTGCTGCCTTCTCTCACTCACTTAATTACTGCTCTCCTCAACAACTTCAGTGCCTGACTCACAATCCTTCTCTCCTCCCAACACCTGTACTCATACCAGAGCACTTCAGCAGGTATACTAACACTCCTTCTGACACATTAATGTCCCACTTCCTTAGCTTACTCATTTTACACAACTTACTTCTCCACCCCACTTCAACTATACATAGGGATGGTCATGACCTTGATCTTGCCATTGTTCACAAATGGTCCACTTCCATGTTCATAGACCCCCATACTCCTTTATTTTATCATGATCTATTGTCATTTTACCTCTCTGCTTTGCAACCCCTAACTTTGTTCTTTATCCTCATCTTAATGCTCAGTCCCTCTACCCCTCAGTTCTTTCCAAGGTAATCACTTCTGCACTGGCTACATTCTCTTCTCTTTCCACAATGGACCAATATAATTCTACGACTTTCTCTTGAGTCCCTTGCCCTTTATCTTATCACCAATTTTACCTTGCCAATTGCAGCCTTGAGTTATTGCTATCATTTTTTGTTTTCACTCCTACATACATGCCAGTGAACAAAGTGGAGAAAATTTTCTAAGTAAGTCTACTATAAATGTAAACGGTATAATCTTAATTGGGACCTCACTGAAGCAAGGCTATCCTTTCATACCTGCGCAATTGATTCCTACAATCATCACATAAGCTTTTACAAACCTTTTAATTCTTCCTTAAACCTCATGACTCCCCTTCCTCCAACCTTCTCAGAGAAAAATCTTGCTCCATATTTCACTGAAAAAATGAGACCATTCCCTGAGTTCTCTCCATTCTCCTCCTCATTTCCTATTACTGTATGCTTTCTATCTCTATCACCTCATTTACCTTGTATCACATGAAGAGGTGGCCCTTCTCCTTATTAAGATAAACATCTCTACATATACAAGTGACACTATTCCATCTCATCTTCTCCAGTAAATTAACCCCTCTATCATCCCCACTTTATCATTAATCTTCATTAATCATTCATATCATTAATCCCTGGCTATTGGCTTCTTCCCTACTGCTTACAAACACACCCATGTACCCCTTCAAAAAAAAAAAACCTCATTTGACCCATTCATTCCTACTAGTTATTATCCTATAGCTTTCCTCTCTTTTTTTTACTAACCCCTGTGAAAAGGTCATCTAGTTGTTGCTTCCACTTCCTTACCTCATAATCTTCTTAACTTTCTACAGTTTGCCCTTGGACTTTATCATTGAACTGAAATACCCTTATCTAAAGTTATTAGTAATTTAATTGCCAAATCTAACATCTTTTTCTCAATCTTCATCCTTCTTGACCCTCAGTCTTTAACACTATTGACCACTCTCTTCTCTTTAGGTTTCTGTGACATTACTGTCTTCTGGTTTTCTACCTACCTGTCTAACTAATTCAATTTCCTTTTCTGGATCTTTATCCAGGTCATGTCTGCTAACTGTGGGTATCTCCAAGGCTCTTTCCAGGACCCTCCTATCTTGTCTGTCTATACTAATTTCACTTGGTGAATGAATGAATGAATGAATGAATGAATGAATGAATGAATGGGAAAAAAATGTGTTAAGTACTAGGGAACACAAATAAAAAGGCAAGACAATCCCTTTTTTCAAGGAGCTCATATTTGAATGGAAAAGATAGTTCATATGGAAAGTTTCAGCAAATCAGATGGAAAGGTCCCTAGGGTATAGTAGCAAAGCAGAGAGTAATGCCTCTTCTTTCATGTCATTTCCATTGATGAAATCATATCAGTCCCTGATGTTGAACAGTGTATCAGCCTTGATACTGACAGAAACCTCATGAGTACTCTGAATGCCCTTTGTTCCTCTAATTAGAGGGAGGAATGAAGAAGAACTCCTCCCAAAGCCTCCATTCAAGGAAGGTACTCTTCATTCACTATCTAGCTTGGATTTCTAGGACTTCTCCATCATGCCCCTACCTACCTTCTTTTCTCTACTCTCTATCACTTTCAGCTTACCTTTGTATGTTGTTATGTTTGTCTTTTGTATTTGAAGAGGACCAGGGCATCAGGGAAAAGATGACATGACTTGCAGTTGACTTTGATTTAAGTGAGGGGGAGTTATGAAAGGTCACCAGCCTCATTTTTTTCTCCAGAGCTATTTGGGTCCAGTGGTCAAATATTCATTGGAATGACTGGAGACGACCCAGGATGCAATGGGAGACCCTGGCCCTTTTAGGCTAAGGCATTTTCAAGTACTCACTTAGAGTAAGGCAATGCCCATTCAGTGAATAGGCCTCTTTATGGAGTCAAGGGATTGCCCCTTTAATTAGAAAAAAAAAAAAGAAAAAAAATCGAGATCCAAGGGAAGACTTTTAGGGTTGCTGTTCCAGAGAGAAACAGTTACCGAGTCAAGAAGATCCAAAATACAGTCATTAAGTGGAGCTTGGAGAGGAACCTAGTGTGGTCCAATCTATGAGCTTCAGAGAACTGGTTTTAAGGTTTTGTGGAAGAAAGAAAGAAAGAAAGAAAGAAAGAAAGAAAGAAAGAAAGAAAG
>NW_027187340.1:1141399-1143680 GCF_028583685.1 Petaurus breviceps papuanus
AGAAAGAAAGAAAGAAAGAAAGAAAGAAAGAAAGAAAGAAAGAAAGAAAGGAAGGAAGAGAGAGAGAAAGAAAGAAAGAAAGAAAGAAAGAAAGAAAGAAAGAAAGAAAGAAAGAAAGAAAGAAAGAAAGAAAGAAAGGAAGGAAGGAAGGAAGGAAGGAAGGAAGAAAGAAAGAGGGAGGGAGGGAGGAAGGAAGGAAGGAAGGAAGGAAGGAAGGAAGGAAGGAAGGAAGGAAGGAAGGAAGGAAAGAAGGAAGGAAGGAAGAAAAGAAGGAAGGAACAAAGAAACAAAGAGTTTACTAGCCAGTTAAACCCAAGTTAAGTGAGCAGCTTCTGACCATCAAAATTCGCCTTCCTTTGGAGGGCAGAAGGAGAGGGAAAAAGAGAGGGAGAGGATGAGCTGAGTTACTCAACTAGCTGGGTCCCCATTCATGAAGTTCAGTCTACTCACAAACAGGACATATACAAGTTTCTGGCATTTAGGTAAGGAATGGGTCATGGATCTATCTAGGCTAGAGAGTTGCATTGAGAAAAAACAGAAGCCCAAGAAAATGAGGCCTTTGTTTTGATAGGCACTGTTAGAGGATGGGAGGAGCAGGCAAAGCAATCATCAGATGAAACTAAGAAGGGGAGGTCAGAAAGACAACAGGGGGACCCAAACTGTGTAGCTTCACAGAAAGAATTTCAAGGAGCTATGATCCAATGGTTCCCTACCACCTCCAGGAGAAAATAGAAAATGCTCTCTTTGGCATTCAAAGCCCTTCATAACCTAGCCTCCTCCCACCTTTCCAGCCTTTTATATACAGTCTTCTCCCATTAGATTGGAAATTCCTCAAGGATAGGAGCTTTTCTTTTTGTTGTATCTATATCCCAAATACTTTGCACCCTACTAACCCATAAGAGGTTCTTACTAAATGATTATTGACTGACTGACTGACTGACTGACCATAGTAGGGGGAAGTTATGACTTCTTTTACCTCCTTCCTTCCTCAGGATAATAGGATATCATTGCTCACCAGTAGGGTGACCTGTTGGAAAGCTACATGTCACAAAGGTAAAAACTCTCAACAAAATGCATTACTATATCCTCTGGCACCAGTGCCTTGCATACTGTCAGTCTAATGGATAATTTCACTGTTATTTGCTTTAAAAAAAAACCATTACATTCATTTTTCCTCCTCTTCATTCTCCTCTTTCCATTTTTTTGAAGTTAGTTGTGACATGTTTAAGGTTGTCTTTAGAGTGCCTTGAGCAGTTTTTGGGTGAATCTAACATGGAAATAATTAGTTTTCCCAATATCACAAGACTAACTGAATGCAAGGATTTGCCTGCAGCACATATGCCATCAGTAACCCCCATGAATAAGAGCTCCCATAAAAATCTAAAAGAAAAAAAATCATTGAAAGGAGAATTGGAGCTTATTAAATTTGCTTTAGATAAGATTTTTTTTTCTTCTCTCTGTCTGATTTCTTTTATACACTGAATTTTCTGGCTGTGCCATGATTAAGGCTGTCTTGAATAATCTGGAAGCTGTGAATTAAATTAAATAGTAAATGTAGTAATAGCAATATGGGATAGTTGTTCAAGTGACCTGATGTCAGAAAAGCTGGAATGAGGAGGTGACCTACTACTTTAGGCCTCAATGTCTTCTTCTCTATAGCAGAACAGATCGATAAATCAATCAAAATCAATAAGCATTTATTCAGCTCAAATTATGCTATAGGCACTTTGGTGGTAGGAGGAATAAAAAGACAAAAATAAAGAAGTCTCTTCCCTCAGGGATATTATTTTCTATTTATTGAGATAATAATTACACATGTGTATTTATACATCTATATGTAATTATCACATAGTAATCATTTTATATCAATTTTATATATATATATATATATAACATTGGTATATGTAATAATTACACACATGCAGATCCATGTAGATAAGGGGCCATCTCCAGTCATCCTGATCTATATCTTGGCACTGGACCCAGATAGTTCTGGAGGAGAAAGTGAGGCTGGTGACTTTGCACAGCCCTCCCTCACTTAAATCCTATCACTTGAAAGCCATGACATAGCCTTCCTGATGTCCTGACTTTCTTCGAGAGTGAAGGACAAACAACCACCTGTGAGTAGTAGTTTTCTACTAGGGACCCAACTGACCAGTTCCAGTTGTGCAACACAGCTCCTTCCTTCCTTCCTTCCTTCCTTCCTTCCTTCCTTCCTTCCTTCCTTCCTTCCTTCCTTCCTTCCTTCCTTCCTTCCTACCTATCCTCCTTCCTTCCTTCC
>NW_027187340.1:1143690-1190965 GCF_028583685.1 Petaurus breviceps papuanus
CCTTCCTTCCTTCCTTCCTTCCTTCCTTCCTTCCTTCCTTCCTTCCTTCCTGCCTGCCTGCCTGCCTGCCTGCCTGCCTACTCTCCTCTCCTTCTTCTCCCTCTGTCCACACAGGGAATCATATCCTTACCTGCAGGTGATCTGCCCAAAGGAATATAAATTTTGATCACTGAAACCTAGCAAGCTATCTTGGGGTTTACAGACTAGATTTCTCTTTTTATGGACCATACCTTTCATTCTGGCTCTTAATGACTGGCCAACAATATGTACCAACCCATGCCTCACTTGGTCATTGTTTGGATTCTGATGGTTCAGATGAGTGTAAATAGCAAATTGTTTCTATTTTGGTCAGAAATCCTGAAGGGCTTCCCCTCCCAGGTTTTTTTTTATTTATTTATGGCTAGGTAAAAGAGGCCATTCTTTGCCTCATTTTTATCTAGCTTTACTCACTGAATGGGCATTGCCTTAGACAAATAGAAACCTAGGAAAGAGCTTAGCTTAAAAAGACCAAGAAGTCCCACTGCATCAAGGGCCTTCTTCGTATCCTGATCTATTTCTTGCCACTGGATCCATATGGTTCCAGAAGAAAAAGTGAGGCTGGTGACCTTGTATAGCCCTCCCTCACTTAAATCCAATTCACTTACAAGTGATGACATCTCCTTCCTGATGTCATGGTCCTCTTTGAGAATGAAGGACAAACAACAATACACATATATCAATAGATAGATAGACAGACAGATAGATAGATAGACAGACAGACAAAATATAATCAAAATAAGTCCAAGTTGGTTTCAGAGAGAAACAATGGTAACCAGAGGGATCAGAAAGGACTCACGTAAGGTCTTTAAAGTCTCCTGCAGAACTTACATTCTATGTCTTTATACTTCCATAGCAAGTTAAGGAAATAGTAAAATCACTCCATTATCTTTGCCAAGAAAAAATGGGTCACAGAGTCAGACATGACTGAAATGACAAGAAGCCCCTATAGATAGGTAAGAAATTATAATACAAGACACATATCATATATTTTCTGTGTAAATTTTTATGTATCTCCACAGGCATATATATATATATATATATATATATATATGCTGTCCATGCTAATAATTAAATTTAGCAGATTATATGTTCTAAATTCTAGGCAGTTTTGTTGGAGACGCAATTAGGTCTTTGCCTCTAACACAGTCATACACAGAAGAACAGAACACACAGTGTATAGAGAGGTAATGTACACACACTTCCCCAGAGAAAGTCAAAGTAAAACAAACACACCCATCCTTCTTGAGACACAGAAGAGTGTGCTGGAGACCATATTTGGATCCAAAGCACTCATATTAGGTGACAGGCAACACACACTCAGTAAGAAGGGAAACCATATGAAGAGAGATTTATCAAGACATCCCTTGGCAGTTGTAAGAGACAAGAACAACACCAGGATCACAGTAGAATGGAAAGGGTAAAGACTGCAGAGCAGGGGTTCCTAACCTTTTTGTGTGGGCCATGGACCTCTTTGGCAGTCTGGTAAAGACAGTTGACCTCTTCTCAAAATAATGATTTTGAACACATAAAATAAAATGTGTAAGATTGCAGAGGAAATCAATTATTTTGAAATTGTTACAAAAATACTTTAAAAAAACCAGTTCATGGACACCAGGTTAAGAACTCTTGTCACAATTAAGAGGATCTGAGTTTTAATTCTTACCTCTAACATTTACTACCTGGGTAATCTTAGGCTAGACCCTTAACTTCCCTGGGCCTCAGCTTCTTAATCTATAAATGAAGGAGTTGAATTACATGGTGTCTAAAGTCTTTTCCAGTTCTCTCTCTCTCTCTCTCTCTCTCTCTCTCTCTCTCTCTCTCTCTCTCTCTCTCTCTTTCTCTCTCTCACCTTCCTTCTGTTGATTACCTCCATATATATATGGAGGTAATATAATAGTATATACATATACTCTATGTATGCCCTGTTTGTACATCACTATTATAATATTGTTTTCCCTATTTGACTGTGAGTTCCTTAAAGGCAGGGGGGGATTTTTTTTACTCCCCTGTACTTAGCACAGCGCCTGGCATGTGGTTGTTGGTGTTCAGTCATTTCCAACACCTCATGATCCCATGACCATGGGATTTTCTTAGCAAAGACACTGAAGTGGTTTGCCATTTCCTTCTCTGGTGAATTAAGGCAAACAGAGCTTAAGTGACTTACCCAGGAACACATAGCTAGTAAATGTCTAAGGCTTGATTTAAACTCAGGTTTTCCTGACTCCTGGTCCAGCATTCTATGCACTGTGCCACCTACCTGCCTCCTGGCATATAGTAGGCTTTGATAAATAATGTTGTTTATAACCACAAAGCTAAGCATGAATTAAATTTGAGGGGCTCAAGAAGAAAGGATTCCCAAGGGTTTGAAATCATCTGCTCTGGTTTATAATTTATATATGTGGGTGTGTAGTATACATATATGTGTATGTGAGATATATATACATACATGTTATATATGCATATATACATTTCTACACACATATGTGTGTATATGTGTTTATATATATACATAGTCAGTGAAGTAGCAATAAATTGAGCCACAGGAGAGAAAACTAGAATAGCGACTCGGGAGATTTGGTCAGTCCCAACCCTAGCTACAGCAACTAATGAATTTAATAGCTTTCAGCAAGTCATTTAAACTCACTTGAACTGTATTCTTCTGAAAAAAATTTGGAGATTTGGTTGAATAATATCTAAAGATCCTTTCATACATAAAATTCCATGACTTTCTTTAACATAAAAGTAAAGTCTCTATTTTTTTTAACATTAGGCCTATGGTTTTAAATAATAGATTTCTATAGTACATCCTTTCTGTAGAACTCACTTCCTATCTTTTATCACATTTATCTTCAAACAATCCCAGTGAAGTTAGATAGTCAGAGACCCTTTTATCCCCATGGTAAAGATTGGGAGACTAAAGCCCCAAAGAGATTAAAATGAATAGCCTAAAGTAAGCCTGGTTCTATCAGAGTTTATCATAAAAATCAAAGTTTCCTAACTCTAGTCTGCTGAACTTTCTCTAGACTGCTCTGCTTAGAACAAGGAACTACAGCTTCTGACTCAATGGAGATTAAAAATTTTCACCTGGTTCACTTGAAAGAGGAGGGAGAGAAGAATCATTGACCTCTAAGGTGATGAATTGATCATATTCTAAAACCTAGCTTATAATATAAATCAATTCAATTCAATGAGTGTTTATTAAATATCTATGATGTTCAAGGCACTGTGCAGGCCCTCAAAATAAAAGGCAAATGCCAAATCATTCCAGTCCTAAAGAAGCTTTTATTCTACTGAGGGGGCACAGCAAATACATGGATAATGAAAAACACAAAATCCCAAAGCTGTCCTGTCTGACTGTAAATCTTTAATCCCCTTGCCAAGTGGAGAGATATTGCAATCTTAGTAGCATACATTTCCAATATAAGCTCATTTGCAGAAGTTAATAGAGAAGTATGCTGGAAGATTAAAAGTAATATCATCAAAGGAATGAAGGAAAGAAGTAAAGAAAGAAATTTTCATTAAGCTCCTACTATGGGCCAGACATTGTGCTAAGCACTTTCCAAATATTATCTCATTTGATCCTTGCCACAAGCCTGGGAGGTAGGTGCTATTGTTATCCCTATTTTACAGGTGAAGAAACTAATGGGGACAAAATAAATGACTGGCCCAGGGTCATGCAGCTAAGAACTGTCTGAGGTCAGATTTGAATTCAGGTCTTCTTAAATCCAGAACTAGCACTCTATCGAGCCACTTAGCTGTCTCTGGAAATAACGTGTGAATGTGTGTGTGTGTGTGTGTACATGTGTGTGTTTCTTATTTTCTTATGGTGGACAACCCTCAGTTTCCCTATTTGAAAAATGAAGGGTTGGACTAGCTGATATCTAAAGTCTCCCAACTCTAAATCTCTGATCCTATCATCATCCCTCATCCACAACTGCCACAATAGCCTCAACAATAACCTTGCATGACCCAAAATTTGTGATTCAGAGTAACTCCTTTCATACAAAAACAAGTGATCTTTTAATTTGCTCTTCACTCAGTACCTTAACTCAGTATACATCTCCTTGACAACTGTAACATTGATAATAAGGATATTTAAAGTATCCTCAGTTTCCCTGAGGTGAGGCGCGACCAGGGGCATACTGAGTCAGCTGGTACCTGTTCTTGGGAGTTGATTGTTAAATTTTCAGGGTGAGCATTCACACCTTGGAAACTGGCAATCCCCACATATCAGGAAGACCAGCCAGGTGGTATGGTAGATAGAGTACTGGACCTGGAATCAGAAAAACTCACTATTGTGAATTCAAATCTGGCCTCAGATACTTTGACTAGCTTTAAATTGAACACCCATTGGCAGCTAATCCCTGGGTCTCTCAGAATTTAATTGGGCTTCTTCTTGGATGAAAGCTAAAGAGACCCCTCACCAAAGCCCAGTGAGAGCTAGGGTTCCATTTGTATAGTCTTTGAGAACCCAAGGCTGCCTTCATGCTATGGTGAGATATTGGAGGGTTCCAAAGCAGTAATACTGAGAACATTAATTATCCCAGTATGGTCTTGTTTCCCTTTTTAATGTGTCTCCAATATATAAAATTTCCCTTAAAGTAAAATGACTTCGTCATTCCCATTTTAGAGTTGAGAGAATAGGCTAAGAATTATTCAAGTCACATGGTTAGCTGACAGCAGAGTTGGGACCAGAATCTGCTTTTTTTTTTTTTGGAGGGGGGAGGGCAGGGCAATTGGGGTTAAGTGACTTGCCCAAGGTCACACGACTAGTAAGTGTTAAGTGTCTGAGGCCGAATCTCAACTCAGATCCTCCTGACTCCAGGGCTGGTGCTCTACTCACTGTACCACTTAACCACTGCTCAGAATCTGCATTTTGAGAGTAAGTAAAACCCCCACTAAGGTTGTCTGTGCAACATTTCCAGGGGAAAAAAAAGTAGCTTCAACCCAACCCTAATGGGCAGCAATGCGACTCAGTAGATAAAACATCAAGACTGGATTCAGGAAGGCCTGAGTTCAAATCTGGCCTCAGACACTTAATAGTTGTGTGACCCTAACAAAGTAGGATTTTGTATTTCCTTTACTAATTAACTTTCTTTTCATAATTTTCTTAAATTGCTTTCATTTTTTTCTAATTTTTCCTCATTCTCTATTATTTGATTTTTAAATTCCTTTTTAAGTCCTTCCAAGGTTTCTTTTTGCACTTGTGACCCCTTGACATTACTCTTTGTGGAAGGAGTGGCTTTTTTTTTCCTGTCTTTTTCTGAATATGAACTCCCATCTTCTTTTACACAGATGTAGCTATCAGTGGTTGGTTTCTTTTTCCTTTGCTCACTCATTTTTAATTTGTCTTATTTTATTTTTTAGCAGCTTACTATTATTATTATCATCAAATTTTAATACTAAATTGTGGGTAGCGCTGTTCTCGATCTCAGGTCATTCTGTTTGTTGTTTTCTGAATTCTGTCTGGGGTCTACCCTCAAGGACTCCTCCTTTCTCTCCTAAGCCCCGGCCATGCTGTCCCAAAATGTTCTTGCTGCCTATGGTACTTCACTCACTAAGTGTGTGTCCACTCCTCCTCACCCACAGCCACAGCCAGGGATCACATCTGGTCTGCTTTGCTAGGCCTGACTTCCAGAAATAGCAGAGGGTCATTCAGTCTTCCCTCACTCAGTGTATACTGTTCTTTAGATGAAAGTTTGTGAGGTGAAATTTCTTGAGGCCTAGTCTGCTTCCCCGAAGGGCCCACTGTTTGTTGATTCAGTGAGGTCAGCCTAGAGGTGTTTATGCTTCATTCAGGTCAAATCTCAACCCCTGGAGCCTTCTCTGACGTTCTCTCAAGATGTCCTAGGAGGACAACTGCTTTATTCCCTTTATTTTTACTGCTTTACATTCATTTCATGGCAATTTTCTGGTTGTGGAAGAAATCTGGAGAGCCTAGAAATTTCTGACCTGCTCTGCCATCTTCCCAGAGTACCTCCACCTTATAATTTTTTGCCCTATGGACCAAATACCCCAAGAATATTAATGACTTAGTATTTCCCCCAAGTATTGCACAATGAAACATAAAAGATCTCCTTATCCCAGTTGTTCTAATAACAAAGAGAAATTGGGACGTTCTGCTCCTAATGTTAACTTCCCCATGGCACAATTTCTTGCAGCAAAAACGGTCCTTTTGTCAGCTTGAGAAAGTGATGTTTAAAATATTGACTTCTAGAGCAATAAGCATTTTGATGCACCGTTGGTGGACTGGTGAGTTGGTACTACCATTTTGGAAAGCAAAAGAACCACCACTTCAAATTACATGAAAAAGTTACTAATAGTATATGCCCCATTATGACCCAGCTATACCACTGCTAGGCCAACCCCCAAAAGAGATCAAAGGAAGAGGAAAAGGTACTATGTACATATAAAATATTTATAGCAGAGGTTTAGGTGGGTTTTTTTTTGCTTTTTTTTTGGAGCGGGGGAAGCTAGGGCAATTGGGGTTAAGTGACTTGCCCAAGGTCACACAGCTAATAAGTGTCAAGTGTCTGAGGCTGGATTTGAACTCAGGTCCTCCTGACTCCAGGGCCAGTGCTCTATTCACTGCACCACCTAACTGCCCCATTTTGGTTTTCTTTGTTTTGTTTTGATGGCAAAAGACTGGAATCTAAAGGAAGGCCCATCATTTGAGGAATGTCTGAATAAGTACATGAATGAGATGGAGCTCTTATTGTGCCATAAGAAAGGAGGAAATATGTGATTTCAAAAAAAAAAAAAAAAAAGGAAAATGATTTTTAGGAAGTGATGAAACGGAAAGCGAGCAGAACCAAAACAATTTATACCATAGTATCAATGTCATAAAGTTGGAGTAATTTGGAGGATTTTTATAATCTGATGAAGAATGAAATGAGCCGAATCAGAACAATTCATACGAAATCAATGCTGCAAAGACAACTCTGAAAGCTTCTTAGACTGTGAGCTCCTCCAGGGCAGACACTGTCCTTTGCCTCTTCTTGTGTCCCTGCCACTTATCACGGTGCCATAGTAGGTGCTTAGTAAATATTTATTGTATTGAATTGATTTGAAAGCTGTAAGAACTATGATCACTGCAGTGACCAGCCATGATTCTGAAAGGTCTTGAGTTTAGGGTACAGAATAAAGCATTTGTATTTTTGCATACAAGGGAGGGTTGTGCTTGATTGAATATTTGTTGTAAGGAATTTTTTTTCTTTTTTCCCCCCTACACCCATTGAAGGGAGGAGTGGGAAAGTGAGAAAATGGATTACTCTTATTTTTTTTTAATGGAGAATGGGTAGTGGGGAATTCTGTTTTATATGCACTTTCAGCTGAGACCACTGTGTGGCTAGTTTTGCTTCATTGTTTTAACTGGTTATAAGAGACTGTGCATGTGATATAAAAACAATATATCAGCAAAACTTTTATTTTTAAGACTGCTTTCACTTCTCCACTGAGAATTCTTACAGACTTGAGTTCACATTCAATCTAACCAGGGTCTTTACAGCAGTGGCCAATGAGATATTTAGTCATTTAGTGGGCTAAACTCCAATAAAAGGACATTTAGTGTTGTTCCAGAAAGAACATTTAAGGAGGACTAGCAAGCCCCTGAATTTTCAAGAAAATTCATTCCTCAATATAAGTATACAATACCAAATAACTCATATAAATTGAGAACAGAATCCTTAACCACAATCAGAAAGACACAAAATATACAAGTATTCCTGGAAAGAGGGTAGAAGATAGATTATCAGTAGCTCTGTTTTAAAGTAGCTAAGGGGCATAATCTATAGAATGTTGGACTGGAAGTCAGGGAAACTTGGAGTTCATAATCCTGACTCAGTCTCTTATCAGGTGTGGACATTAACTTCTGTTAGCCTCAGTTTTCTCATCTATAAAATGGGGATAATAATAGCACCTACCACATAAGGTTGCTGTAAGAATTAAATGTGATAATACATGTAAATCATTTTATAAACATTAAAGCACTATATAAATGCCTGCTATGATGATTTTAAGAGTGTTCCTTGCCAGTATCATAAAAATTATATTTATCAGCTGATATTAGTTATTTTCTAGAATTTTAGAATGTGTAACATAATGAATTTCCCTTTCTCCACTCATCTTCAGCCAAGAATGTGGATCCTAACAATACTTATTGACTAGCTTAAAAAGGTACCTTTGTTTATTTGGTATTGGAGTTAAGGGAAAGGAGTGGGGGGATGCACTTTCACTAACATTCAGATTTGAAAGGTGAGATCCATTGGAAAAGACCCTGGCATTGGAAAAGATTAAAGGCAAAAGGAAAAGGGGACAGGCAAGGATGAGATGGATAGTGTCCTAGAAGCAATAACATGAGATCGGACAGACTTCAAGAGATCATGGAGGGTGGAAAGACCTGGTGTGTTATGTTCCATGGGGTCACAAAGAGTTGGAAACAACTGAAATGACTGAACAATAACAAGAAGAAAGACACCTCAGTGTCTTTGCCAAGGAAACCCCAGATGGGGTCATGACAAAGAAACCTGTTCAACAGTGGAGTGGCTTGCCATTTCCTTCTCCAGCTCATTTTACAGTTGAGGAAACTGAGGCAGACAGGGTTAAGTGACTTGCCCAGGGTCACACAACTAGTGAGTGTCCGAGGCCAGATTTGTACTCAGGAAAATGAGTATTCCTGACTCCAGGACTGGCATTCTATGCACTGTGCCACCTAGATGCCCCTACAAAAGACATTTGAATATTTTAAGGCAGTTGTTGAACCACCAGGGAAAACACTTTTTACCCTGCATGACACTCATTTTTCTGAAGTTGCAACGTGGTTTGTTTGTTTTTTTTTAATATAGGCCTCTGCCTCTAATTGTGGTAAACTCTTTGCTCTGTTTGCCTTCCCACACTCAGAAGTAAAATTTCAAAGTCAAAAAGTATCTGATGTTGCTAATGAAGCATTATCATTAATTTCATGACAGATCCTGAAAACCATTTTTCATCAGCCTGCAGAGAGGAAAAATGCATGTTCAAACTCATTTAGCCAGTTGGAAGTGTAATCAACCCCCAGCAAATAAGATCGAAGCATCTGAATAGGACAAAAATTAAACTAACATTGAATTATCATTAGGTCACACTTCTAG
Organism: Petaurus breviceps papuanus; assembly: GCF_028583685.1. Classification (NCBI taxonomy): domain Eukaryota; kingdom Metazoa; phylum Chordata; class Mammalia; order Diprotodontia; family Petauridae; genus Petaurus; species Petaurus breviceps. The sequence continues at coordinate 1,152,858 of NW_027187340.1, forward strand.
ACATACTTTGGCTGCTATAGATAACAGAGTGAGACGCACCTCGTGAATGTAATGAGACACAGGGTGGTGAAAACTCTTCAATGAAAGAAATTTAAGGGAACTTCCTCTTATCATGAAAAATAAAGTTTACAGTTTTTTGTCTGACTCACTAAACTGACCCCAGTTCTGGAATTTGCAGATTTTCAGAGTTCTACAGCTTAAGAGATCATAAGGATCACCTGGTCTAACACCCACTCTCATTCCTCAGATGGAGAAACTCAAAAGACTGGAGACCCTAGAAATGAACTCTCTGGTTGTTGTCTATCCCTCAAAAAGCCTCACTCATTCATTTAGCTTCAACTTATTCCTATTATTAATATTATAGTTAAAGTCTTAGCTCCATGCAGTCTTCTCAATCTTAGAAAAAAAAATCAGATCCATAAAATCAATGACTTTACCCTCCTCCTGCCACTATCTGCTAAATATAGGATCACTGGTTTAAAGATGGAGTGATTCTAAACATCATCTAGGTCAATCCCTTCCTGTCAGAGATGAGGAGATTGAGTCTCAGAGAGGTTAAAGGATTTACTCAGGGTCACACAGGTGGTTAAGAAGCAAAACCACAATTCTAACCCAGATCCTCTGATTCCCAATTCTTCACTCTGGGGTCCATTAAATCCATTTATCCAATTGCATTCATTCTTTGCCATCGCAAAAAAACTAAATGTTTTTGTACATAGGTCCTTTCCTTTTTTTGTTTGTTTTGTTTTCATCTCCCTGGTTTATAGACCTAGTAGCATTATTGTTGGTTCAAAGGATATATACAGTTTTATAGCCCGTTGGGCATAGTTCCAAATTAGAACTTAAAAAAAATATTTTTGATAACTATTACAGTATAATTGTTTTGTTTTGTGGTCCTATATTTATTATTTTTTGATAACTATTACAGTATAATTGTTTTGTTTTGTAGTCCTATATTTATTAGTAGTAGTAGTAATAATAAATATAATTTACATAGGAGTTGAAGATTTACAATGATTTTACACATATTGTCTCATTTTTTCTCCCCAACAACTCTAAGGGATAGAAGCTATTATTATCTCCATTTTGTAGATGAAGAAATTGAGGAAGACAGAGGTTAAGAGACTTGCGTAGGGTCACAAAACTAGCCATTTTTGGAGGAAGGATTTGAATTCAGGTGTTCCTGACTCTAGGTCCACTGCCCTCTTTCCTGTGTTACCTAGCTACCTCATTTTATTTCATGCATTTCTAAATTATTCTAAGAAGGGCTTTACAGACTTTGCCTGAATGCAAAGGGATCCATGACACAAAACGAGGTTAAGAATCTTTGATCTATTCCAACTTCCCCATGTTAAAAATTAAGCAACTTGGGGCAACTAGGTGGTGCAGCTAACAGACCAGTGCCCTTGGAGTCAGGAGGACCTGAGTTCAAATCTGGCCTCAGACACTTAACACTTACTAGCTGTGTGACCTTGGGCAAGTCACTTAACCCCAATTGCCCTACCTTCCCCCCTCCAAAAAAAAAATTTAAGTAACTGAGGCCAAGATCAATAAAGTTATTTGTCTCCAGATCACATTGAGAGCTGGGATTAGAAAATATGTCTTAGGACTTCAGATCCAGCATTTTTGCTACTATACCACATTGTTTCTACAGAAAAGTTCACATTTTTATTTATCTATAAATGTCTTAGTGTTCACACCGTGAATACATTTTATTAAAAGACTGTATATAAACAGAATTACTAGAGATCAAATCCAGAATACCGACATAAACTAACCATATTCACTCCTGATTCTCAAATTTTGAATTTCATTCTTCTTGACTGACAGATTAATCATTCATTCTTCGCTGGCTCTTTTTTTAATCCAAGATTTCTTGTTTGGTGGTTACCCTGCCCCTGAAAATTCTCTTGCACACAGATAGATAGTGGTTGCTGACATCCTGCCCCTCTAATAAATGCAATCCTTTCCCCAAGTATAAAATGTTCTTGTTCCAGTGACCCCCTCACTGCCCAGACCCATTGTTCTAATTCAAGAGAATACATTTTGAAATACAGCTGCTGACATCATCCACTCCAAACCAGTGAAAGTTTTCTCTGCCTCTTCTCTCTCCCTTTATTTTTGGCCAAAAAGAACAATGTAGCTACATGGCCTAAGGAAAAAGTGAACAAACTACTGATCATAAATGATAAAGAGTGACATAATCAATATATTTTGCAACTGAGTGGCAATAACATTTTAGCCATTCCCACTGTCTGAGAGAAATCGATATCATAGAGACTCATGGAAGTGAAAGGCTGTTGGTTATGATGTCATGGAACTTGGGTTCAAACCTCAGCTCTGTAACATTGCAGTCATGTGACCTTGATCAGTTTGCTTCACTCTCTGGGCCTCAGTCTCCTGATCTGTAAAAATAAGTTTGGGGCAACTAGGTGGCACAATGCATAGAGCACCAGGCCTGGAGTCAGGAAGACCTGAGTTTAAATCCAGCCTCAGATACTTCACTGTATGACCCTGTGTAGCAGCAAGTATCCCAAGCATCCCCAGGGTGGCTGCCAACACAGGTTCTTAGATCTGCTTTGTTAAAGGAAAGCAACTCAAAATGGTTTAACAGGCTTACTTTAATCAGTCAAATATATATCGTTTATCTAGTTCAGGGGAAAAAGGTCAGCACCCCGAACTTCAGAGTATACAGACAGAATTATCAAGACAGAGAAACAGATCAAGTAGACAGGTTTCCAAACTGTCCAACCATTACTTCCATACCAAATCAACATCTGGGTTTTTCAAAGTTAGGGGGCTCTCAACAACAGCTTCCCAGAGTCTCATCTGATCAAATCACAGAACACTTCTCAAAGTGAGCCCCAAAGCAAAGCCTCGCATCAGGGCTTATATAGCCTTCTCCTGGCTCAGAGAATGTAACAACCTTCTGGACCCACTGGCCAATCAAAAAGTATCTACTGAAAAACAAGCCTCCCACCCCAGGCTCCAGGTGCGCTTTAGCCTAGGGGCAGGGAAGATCTTTAAATTTGCATTTCCATTACACCCTGGGCAAGTCATATAACCCTATTTGCCTCAGTTTCCTCATATGTAAAATGAACTGGAGAAGGAAATGGCAAACCATTTATCTTTGCCCAAAAAACTCCAAATGGATCACAAAGAGCAGGGCATGACTGAAACAACTGAATGCAAAATAAGGAAGAAATAGGCATTTATATAGCACCTATTATGTTCTAGGCACTGTGCTGAGCATTTTACAAATATTATCTCATCTCATTTTTGCAACAATCCTGTGAGGTAGGTGATACCCATTTTATAGTTAAGGAAACTGAGGCAGACACAGGTTAAGTGACTTGCACATAGCTAGGATGTGTCTGAGACAAGATTTGAATTCACATCTTCCTGACTCCAAGTCCAGGGCTCTATCTACTGGTGAGAGAGACTAAATGATCTTTAAAGTCCTTTCTAAAAGCCCTGTGATTTGATTCTCTTCCCCATACAGTATATATATATATATATATATATATATATATATATATATATATATATATATATTCTCACATTTCTTTGTCTGAACAGGCCTTGATTGAATTCAAAAGTTCACATAAATGTATGTTAAATACTTTGTTATTAACCCCAAAAGCCAAGCCAAATACTGGAACCAGTTGAGCAGGCCTGCAGCCCATGGGCCACTTAACGCCCTTGGGCTGCTTCCTGTATGCCAAAGGATTTCAGGTGACCCAAGAAAAATGTGGAGGAAAACATTCTTTGAATTTAAAGGAAATCATTTGGCATGTAGCAAGAGGCAGTAAGTGTCCTGCTGGTGCAGGTTATACAGGCCTGCAATGGAGCCATTTTTCAGACAAGTCAGCTACATGAGATGGTGTGGGGCTAGGACAGAATACATTTGATATTGTGAAAACATTTGCCTTAATCTTGACATTTAATGCATGGGAAACCTGACTCTAATGGCATTTTGTACTTCTTATTGTCAATTCAATTCAATTCTATAAATACTCCTTAAGCAAGTGTGTACAAGGTACCATATTATGCAATGGGTATGCAAAAACCAAAGGAAATATTCCTTCCATTCATGAACTAGAGAGGGACGCCACATGGACATGGATAAGTATGGCCAAATTAATTCCAGAACTTGAAGGATGTAGTACTTGACTTAGTCTTAAGGAAGCTGAGGAGTCTAGGAGGTAGAAATGAGGAGAGAGTACATTCTAAACAGAAGGAACAGACACAGAGACAAGAGATAGAACATGGGGTTTAGGGAATAGAGAATTGGCTGGAATGTTGAGTGCAAGAAGAGAAATAACATGAAATGAATCTGGGAAGGGAGATGGACAGTAGACTAGAGAGGGCTTTAAATGCCAAGTTTAACATTTGTATTTTATCCCAAAGGCAAGAGGAAGGGAGACCCTGAAGATTTCCAAGTCAGAAAGCAACATAAAACATTTATTAAGCACTTATTATTTATCAGAAACTGCCCTCAGTACTAATGAAACCAACACAAAATTGAATAGTTCTGACCCTTAAGGATGTTACATTGCAACAGGGGAGACAGACAGACACACACACGCATACACACACACAGGGAACATATAGAATTTCTGTATACAAAAATACACAAGGTTACCTGTTGTGGGGTAAGACAGTAAGAGTTGCAGGGTGTGTAGGTGGAACCTGGGAAAGGACTCATGTAGAAGCTGGTGCTTGAACTGAGTCTTGAAGGAAATCAGGGTGGAGGATCCAAGATAGAAGGAAATCTCAAAGGTGGAGGTAGAAGACATTCCAGAGATTGGATATAGTAAATGCAAAGGCATAGAGAAAAAGGAATGGAGCTTTTTATGTGAGAATCAGCAAGGACAGTTTGACCTGACCATAGGTTTGTGGAGGAGGTCATGACAATGATGGGGAATGAACCCTTGATTTCACTTGTCTGTGTAATCCCTCATCTAAGATTACCCAGAGTACTGAGAGGTTAAGTGACCTGCCAATAACAGGGTGTATTGCCAAGGCAATATTCATAGCACTGACAGCGACTATGAATATGCTGGCATAGTTCTGAATCGCAAAATATAACAGACTCTCCATATAGAAGATAGAAGCAAAACATTTATTCAGATACCAGAAAGCCAAATCCCAGTACCAGAAAACTGAATCCATCATAGCAACAAATAAGTTAATACATGTTATCACTACAGGGAGCAACATCATCCCAAAGCCTTCCCCCTGCTTGGGCCTTCCCACAAACAAACACACACAATCTTAGCTGTTTGCTTGCCTACATCCTCTCTCTTCCTCTTCTCTAACTGCTCTGACTAACTTCCTGCTCCACCTGTTCAACAAACTCTTCCCAATAGGCTCCATGTGATTACAATCAGCCTATTAAGGGGCGGGGAAGATCTTCAAATTAACATTACCATTACACCTGGCAGAGGCAATCCTTGAACCCAGGAATTCCTGCTTTGAGGATGGATAATACTATAACACACTACCTCTTTTATAGAAGTAATAATGTGAAATATGCCAAGAAAGTACAGGTTTTGAAAAGCTTTGAATGTCAAAGAAATATATCTTTGATTCTAGAAGAACTAAAAGTCCCCAAAATTTATTGAGAAAAGAAGCCAAACAGTAAGATCTGAATATTGGGGAAATTACTTTGGCAACTATGTGGAGGATGGATCAGAAAGGAGAGAGGCTAGAGATGGGAGAACAATCAGATGGCTGTTGCAATAGTCCAATAGGGTGGTGGTTGCAAGAGATGTTGCAGAATGCAACAAGATTTGTCAACAAACTAGATGGGTAGGGTGAGTGATACTGAGAAGTCTAGGATGACACCAACATTACAAACCAGGTAACCTGGGAAATGGTAGAAATAGGGAGATTTGGAATAAGTTCTGCTTTGGAAATGTTGGTTTTGAGATATCTATAGAATATCTAGTAGGAGCCCAGGAGAGAAACTAGGACTGGGCATATAGGTCTAGGATTCATCTATATAGACATGACATAGAGAAACCCATTAGAGTTAATGAAGTCACCAAGTGAGGATATCAAAAGAAAAGAGAAGAGGACCCAGGTAACAACCTTGAGGATCATCTATAGGTAGGAGGCATAAGATGGATGAATATCCAACAAAGAACAATAAGAAATAAGCTGACATGGTTAGACTTGTGTTCTAGGAATTTTCATTTGACAGTTTCATAGAGGACAGATTACAGAAGATTATTTAAGCAGGGAGAGGGGTTACTCATCTTTTAAAGTACATACTGTAATAACTCATTTATCTGACAATGTCATAGAATGGAGTATTTTTGGATGAGTAAAATGACCAGATAACTGGTTTGCTTTTTGGTTTAATTTTATGTACTGAAACTCTTATTGTAATAATTTCAAAGGAAATCTCTGCCTTCTTAAACAGAGCATAATAAGCATATATAATTTTTCTTGGTTCAGGATCATCATTATGAATGTCAGTTATTATGTCATCTTGTAATAAAGTGACAAAATCCTCAGGAACCACTGAGCTGAATGTAAGACTGTCTATATCTATTTTGCATGTGTATACTAATACATGTGCATGTTTTCTCCCTGCTTCTTTAGGGCAGGGATTTTTCCCTTCTGTCTTTGTACCTTCTGCCCCTAATATAGTTCCTAGTGCATAGTAGGTGCTTAATAAATACTTGCTTGTTTGCTTAATTGTACTGGGTAGTGATTTTTCTATCTCCTCTCTCAGGGTCATGTGCTTCTCAGTGGATCAGCTTCTAGTCTGTCTACACTCCCCTCTTCTTGTAATTCAGTGTCCCTCTGACTTAGGAGTAAACTAAATACTGCAGGGAAAATCATGTAATTGTGCATATTAAATCTTAATTTTACATATAATATTAAATCGTTAGGCTGAGTTAATTTTTATGATGATTATTTTCTTTACTGCTTAGAGTTTTGCTTTCTTTTTTGCTTATTTCCCCATTCTCAGATGTTTTCTAAATGTCTCTAATAGCTAGAAATTGGGTCACCAGTTAGGTGGGTTGTTACGTAACAACAATAACAATACAAAAAAGAATGACACATCCATAAAAATTTTCATACTTTTCAATGAACTTTCACATAAATTAATTCATTAAATCCTCATAAAAACTCTGAGATAGGACTTAATGTGTCAAGGATTATGGTCTCCATTTTATAGATAAGAAAACAAAGCAGACAGTTAAGTGATTTTTCCAAAATCACAGTGAGTTAGTGACAAAGCTAGGATTAAGTCTTCTGGATTTATCATTAATTTAAGTCTCTGCTCAAAGGTATATATATTTTTTAAAAAATTAACTCTGAGATATAGTTGTTGGGAATTTAGTTTGAGAGTTCTGAGCCAAGTAGTTCCTGATTTTAAATGTGACAAGATGCTATAAATAGATATACAAGCTCCAAAAATGTTATATGATTATGAGAAAATATAAATTATCTAATTATAGTCTGAACCTAGAAAGATAAGAGAGAGGGGTAAAAGGACAAGTTTCAGAACTATATGGACTAAGCTTGAAGCTGGAAATGGATTTTTCAGTTGTTTTTGAGGAGTATGTCTAGCTGAGCAGAGGAACATATTGGAAGTGGAGAATCAGAGAAGTCACTCGGTGAATTCATTTGGCTGAGATGTCATTCTCAATGAAATGTTTGTCAAGTAAAGCATAGATCAACTCAACTTAACAGAGGAAGCACCTGCTCAACACAGAAGTAATATTCATCAAAGAAATGTAATGGACAATCCCTGAAAAAAGGACACTAAAATTCCAAAATTGTGAGTAATCCTAAGCACCTAAGTTTTCCTCACTTATGTGCCTCTTGTCCAGCTAGCTTTCTACAAATCTATATTGACTCTCCTCCACAATTTTTAAAATTATAAATAGTATTCTATTTTCCAATTATATGTAACAACAGTTTTCAACATTAATTTTTAATAAAATTTTGAGTTCTAGATTTTTCTACCTCCTTCCCTCCCCTCTCCAAGACAGCAAGTAATTTGATATAGGTTATACATGTGCAATCATGTTAAACATATTTCCACAGTAGTCATATTGTAAAAGAAGAAACAGAACAAAAGAGGGAAACCATGAAAAAAAAAAAACAAATGAAAATAGTATGCTTTGATCTGCATTCAGACTATAGTTCCTTCTCTGGATCCCCCACAAATTCTTAATACTGGTGAGTAGAGCCTAGGTTTATTTGTAGATTGTGATGTATGTGTTACTCATGAATTTGCTTTAACATGAGTATCTGTGATATTGTTATGGATACGTTGAATTTATAAAATGTCATTGTTTTCTGTATGATTTGCAAAAAGACACAGTTCAGTAGGGATTCAAGAGCTAAGGTGGTAAATAGGGTATATTTACCCTCACCAGGGCTACCCCTAAGACCATGAGAGAGTTTGAGTGTAATTATGTAGTGGTGGTTTTCACTGAAGACAAATCAATTTGAGGGAAAGTTAGAGTGAGTGAGACAACCCAGAGAGTAAGTGTCCACATAGCTAGGTGAGCTGTGTGAGGCCCCACCAGAAGAAGTATCCACCCTACACACCCCTTACTCCAGGTTCTGTGCCTACAAGTATCTGTCAATTATGATGTGTCACTCAAGGTTCCACCACCACCTACCAATCCCTTCCATTCCTTCCAGATTCAGTATTTTTGTCTCAGTTGTTCATTTGATACCAATGGTCATAATTAAACAGCAGTTTAATTAGATTAGTAAAGCACGGTAAAATCAAGGTAACATTAGCAACTTGTTTCATAAAACACATTCCAAGCATTTCCCAGTTCCAAACTTCCAAGGCAGAATACCCCCTTGGGTGAGAGTTTGTTTGTTTTTTCTTCTTCAATCTCCAAACTGTGGCAACAGGAGCAAGAGAAAACCAACCAAAAAGTTCATTGTATAATAAAAGACCTCCCATCTCCCCCCAAAAGTGGCAACCAGGCATTAGCAATTAATTCGCAACAGATTTCCACACTAGGATTAGATAATGCATGAGAAGATTTTGGTGGTTCTCATGCCCTAGCTGCATAGACAAGGACTACAGATATTGGAGACTCTGCTCCAGAATATAATTCATATAGCTGGGAATCACACAAATCCAACCCTGAAAAGAACTCATGTGCACCAGAGGTTAATGGAACACTACCTTAATGTGAGAAAACTAATTCTAATAATAGCAGAGGGAACAATGCAAGCTGTTGATCTAAGCTACCATTTCTCTCTGTCTGCTCCCTTCACCTTCAAAATTCTATAAACCTAGTACTCCATCTGATATCATGTCCATTATACAACCAATCCAAGCTAGGCTGACAACAGAGCCCATTAGAGACCATTCTCAAATTGGGAATCCTTGTGGAAACACTACACCCAACAAATACATTCCTTATTCTTTTAAGAAAATTATGGAGTAAGTGGAAGTGACTGCTTAAAAAACACCTATTAAAATGTTGTATGAATAATGGAAGGGAAGGAACAATGTTTGTATCCTCTAACATTGAATGTAAACATTCACTAACTCTTTTTCTGGGACTACATCTAACCCCTGAAGCAATGTAATCTTATGATTCTGCCTGAAGATTTTCAATTATCAGATCGTGGATCAGGAAGGCTCAGTGTGATATTTCCACCACTGATGCTTCCTACTTCTCTGAACATGGTGGCAAGAGATCCCACATGGAAGAACTCTTAGGTCTTCCATGGATTCTTCCTGGAGCTGACAAACTTCTCAGCCTCCTTCTCAATGAAGTTCTTTCCCTATGGTATCCCTCAAAATTAGATTTCCTAATGAAGATCTTAAAAATCAAGACACTTTTTCTTTTCAAAGAAGGGTGATTTGTCACAGTTCTATCTGCCAGCTGGGCACCCTTACTTTGGTGAAAGCATCTATGTCAATAGACTAGAATCACCTTTAGGTTAGGTACTGTTTCATTATGTCTTTGTTTTTGTTTTGGGGTTTTGTTTTTTTTTTTTTTTGGTCTTTTTGGAGGTAAGAGGGTAGGGCAATTAGGGTTAAATGACTTGCTCAAGATCACACAGCTAGTAAATGTTAAGTATCTGAGGCCAAATTTGAACTCAGGTCCTCCTGATTCCAGGGCTGGTGCCCTATTCACTATGGGCCTAGCTGCCCCTTATTATGTCTTTGTATTCCCAACACCTAGCATAGCACCTGGTATATATTAGGTTTTATACACACACATTAATATATATGTAGGTGTGTGTATATATATGGGTGTATATACACATATATGTATCATATATGTACACACATATGACACATGTGTTAAATATATGGCATATTTAGATTTAGGCTTGTTGATTTATTGGTTGGTCAATTGATGCCAAAACAATTTAGTTATATCTGTTCTTGTACAGTGAAGTGGGTGTACAATTTTTGCTTTTGTGGGCGTGTTACTCCTTTTTGTTATTGAATTGTTTCAGTCACATCCACCTCTTTATGACCCCATTTGGGGTTTTCTTGGTGGAATGGTTTGCCATCCTCCTCCAGCTTATTTTTCAGATGAGGAACTGAGGCAAACAGGGTTAAGTGACTTGCCCAGGGTCAGACAGCTAGTAAGTGTCTTGGGGCAGATTCGAATTCAGGTCCTTCTGACTCCAGGGTTAGAGTTCTGTCCACTTCATCACCTACCTACACCTGTTACTCCTTTATTTTCATGCATTTAGGAGACTTTCCCATATTAGAAATCCTATGGGTACAAGGAGCAACACTGATATTTCATTCCAAAAGTGGCATTCCAGAGATTCCTGAATAGTAGGAAATTCATTGATGGAAAAATCATTATGCCAAAGATCTGAAGATGAGGGTAGAGTTGAAGCTAGAATTCTAAGTTTAGACAACTAAGAGGTAGCTAGGTATGATAATGGCTAGAGTGTTGGATTTGGAGTCAGGAAGAACTGAATTTGACTTGCCTCAAACACTTACTAGCTATGTGACCCTGGGTAAGTCATTTAACCTTTCATCCTCAGTTTTCTGAGCATAAAATGAGGATAATAATAGCACTTATCTTCCAGGGTCATTATAAGGATTAAATGAGATAACACATGTAAAACACTCTGCAAACCTTAAAGCATAATATCAATGCTATATATTATGACTTTAGGCAAATCACTTTTTTTGTGCCTTCTTTTGTATAGAACAGATATAGTATTTCCTCATGGGACTGTCCTAAGAATATATAATGTAATCCATTCTTTCAACAAATACTTATTAAATAGTTCCTTTATACAAGGTTCTATATTAAATACCATGGAAATGAAAAGAAAAATAAGATATAGTACCTGCCCTCAAAAAGCTTACAAACTATTTAGAAAGACAGACTACATACCATTCATAAAAAGTGAATGTAAATATAAGAACAACCATATACTACCTCAAGAGATGTTAAAAAAAATTATGGGACTATGGACCAAATATTTAGACTAGACATTTAGAATACTGCGGGTTGAAGTATTCAAGGAAGATTTGATGGAGAGGATGGGATTCAAGCTGAATCTGAAAGGAAAGCTGGGATTTGAATTGTAGATAGTAGTAGGGAGGACATTCCAAAAGGAAGAAATGGAGTGAGTAAAGGGAAAGGGGGATAGGATGCCATGAATATGCATCATAGAGCACTCAGTCTAGAGAAGGTCAGTGTAAGAAGTAAGACTGGGAGGGTAGGTTGGGGACAAACCATGGAAGGCCAGACCAAGAAGTTTGAACTTTATCTTAAAGGCAATGGCAGCGCTTCCAGACCATTGTTCCAGTCTCTACAGCAGTCATAAAGGGAAGCAGTCATCGCCACCATCCTCACCTATGGGGCAGGCAAACCAGCATAGCTGAAGCAACAAGACACCATGAGGAAGAGACAGAAGGCTGCATGTGGGAGGTGAGTCAAAACATAGGAACCATCTCAACCATCACTTCCCCTCACACTGTAATGGAGATAGCCCAGACCCTGAACCCAACAATTGTATTTTATATTTGTATCCCAAGAGTTTAGCACAGAATGCTTTACACATACTATGTTTAATAAATGGTTTTAAATTCATTCATTCATAATCAGGAAGCACTGATGCTCTCTGAGCAGGAGGACAACATGATCAAAGCTGTATTTTAGGAAAATTCATCTGGAAGAAGAATGCAAAGTAGATTGGAGAGTCACGGGAAGAAGCGATACCCATTGGCTGTGGGAATGAAAAGGAAGGGATAGTTTTGTAATATTCTGAAGAATCAGCAGAACTTAGTGAAAGATTAGATGTAGGCATGTAATGCGAATGTAAATTTTAAAGATCTTCCCTGCCCCTAGGCTAAAGTGCACCAGAAGCCTGGGGAGGGAGGCTTGTTTTTCAGTAGATACTTTTTGATTGGCCAGTGGGTCAATAAGGTTGTTACATTCTCTGAGCCAGGAGAAGGCTATATAAGCCCTGATGTGTAGCTTTGTTTTTGGGACTCACTTTGAGAAGTGTTCTGTGATTTGATCTGAATTCTGGGAAGCCGTTGTTGAGAGTCCCCCGGCTTTGAAAAACCCAGGATGTGGAAACCCAGATGTTGACTGGGTATGGATGTAATGGTTGGACAGTTTGGAAATCTGTCTACTTGATGTTTCTGTCTTGATAATTATGCCTGTATACTTTGAGGTTCAGGGTGCTGACCTTTTCTCTTGAACAAGGTAAACGATATATGTCTGACTGATTAAAGTAAGCTTGTTAACCCATTTTGAGTTGCTTTCCTTTAACAAAGCAGATCCAAGAACCTGTGGTAGCTGCAAACCCTGAGGACGCTTGGGGTGCTTGCTGCTACAAGGCACAAGATAGAGGAAGTACAGAAAGACTACTCCATCACTTCTGAATGACTTGAAAATAAAAATATTCCTGGCAAAAACGTGTAACTCAAGTCATGGGCTTATTCATAGCAGGAGTGCGTGAGTTTGGATTATCATTTTCTCATACTGTAAACTATTCTGTGATGTAAGCTAGAAAAAATGTAAAATTACATTAGCTCTTTCAGGAGAGTGGGCTATCACAGGAAAATATTGGGGGACATTTGACTAAATAATACCATTAATTAGTACTTCTGTCAATGCTACAATGATAACTGATGTTCATAATGATGACCCTGGGAAATGCAAGATTCTGAAGTGGCTTCTAAACCATCAACAAAAAAATTATCTCTGATATAGTCTTGTGAATTATTTCTCCTTGGATTTTTATTCTTTGAAATGTAATCCATGAAACCACTTATTATCACTATTAGTCAAAATACTTAATTCATCAAACACTCCATTTCTCAACCATGACAGATTATAGAGCTTAAAGTAATAAACCAATGTTTTATGTACTGTATGATCTGGAGGACTGAAAAAGTAAAGAGAGCTTCAAAAATTATCTGGATCACTTAGAAGGAATGTCTAAAGTACCAAGATTCCAACTTCTTTGACTGGTCAGGTACATAGATAGTACTGGAAGTTTTGTGAACAGAAGTTTCCATAATCATTTGATCTCTTACAGCCTATCTCATAAATAAATGCTTTTTTTTTGGTTTGTTTTTTTCCAGAGGGAGGGCAGGGCAATTGGGGTTAAGTGACTTGCCCAAGGTGTAGCAGCAAGCACCCCAGTGTCCCCAGGGTGGCTGCCAACACAGGTTCTTAAATCTGCTTTGCTACAGGAAAGCAATTCAAAATTGGTTAACAAGCTTACTTTAATCAGTCAAATATATATCATTTACCTAGTTCAGGGGAAAAAGGTCAGCACCCCGAACTTCAGAGTATACAGACAGAATTATCAAGACAGAGAAACAGATCAAGTAGACAGGTTTCCAAACTGTCCAACCATTACATCCATACCAAATCAACATCTGGGTTTTTCAAAGCCGGGGGCTGTCAAAAATGGCTTCCCAGAGTCTCATCTGGTCAAATCACAGAACACTTCTCAAAGTGAGCCCCAAAGCAAAGGCTCACATCAGGGATTATATAGACTTCTCCTGTGTCAGAGAATGGAACCACCCTCTTGACCCACTGCCCAATCACACAGCATCAAGGTATGAGCATTCCTGAAAACCAAGCCTCCTGCCACAGGTTCCATGTGACCACATTCAGCCTATTAGGAGGCAGAGTATATTTTCAAATCAAGGAAGGTTCTCAGAGTCTCTTAAGCCTATCAAAGGGCCTAGGGGCAGGGAAGATCTTAAAATTTGCATTTCCATTACACAAGGTCACACAGTTAGTTACATGTCAAGTGTCTGAGGCCGGATTTGAACTGAGGTCCTCCTGACTCCAGGGTCGGTGCACTATTCACTGCACCACCTAGCCACCCCAATAAATGCTTTTCAATTCCACCTACATGTATTCCCCAATATAGTCTCCAATCTAGTCAGATGATCTACTCCCTGTTGTTCTTGCTGCTCTCTGTCTTGAGATGACTTCTCTTGCTTTCTACAGGGTCAGTGTGGTGTGATGGACATAAAATCAGAAAGAGTTGGGTTCAGATCCTGACTGTGATATATTTTAACTAGCTGTGAGACCATAGTTGACATATTTGTAAAATGAGAATACTAATATTTATAGAACCTTCATCATAAGATTTTTATGACATTCAAATGGGATAATGCACATAAAGTACTGTGTGTGTATATATATATCTGCTTTTATTATTATTATTCTAAATCCTACCGATATTTTAGGGTTTAGGTCAGGGTTTAGGTCAGGGTTTAGGGTCTACCTCACAGGGTTGTTTTGAGGAAAGACCTTGCAAGCTTCAAAATCACTATAGAAACCTGAGTGATTATAATTAATTTTAGCCTCCTCTTCCCTTCTTTTCCAAGTACACACAGCAGCCAGAACATCCTAGGGCAGTACGCATAAATAATTGATGGATTCCAATTCCATTATAATTATTAAGATTTGCTCTTTTGCCTAACATGAGACTTTGAACTCAAAAATAGCCTCTTAGAGGCACTTGGGTCAGGCTTTTGTTTCTATTTCTTGAAACAAGATTGAAAGAAAAACAAGAACTTTTAAAGTGGGTGGAGGGAGGACATGAAAGGAACAAAAAAGAAAATGTTGAAAAGTCGATAAATAGAAAAAAGAGCAAGAGATGCCAAGATAAACAATACCCTCAGAGATGTCATCATGGTCCCTGAGGTGATTTCTTTCCATCTGGAGGTCTTGCACATAGTAGGAACTTTTGCAAATGTTTGCTAAATTGGATTGAACCCACAAATTCCTCAGGAATAGAAGGAGCAGTGAGAAAGAGTGCCTTCTGGAGAAGCTGTCCCTGGTGGTACCGCCATTTTAAAAGCTCCTGGTGCAAAGAAGTCTTTCCTCAGTGTTGGGAGGCTGCCAAAAGCAGCAGCAGCAGCAGGATCCTAGCTGTTCTGCCACACTGAGCACCCCTTAAGCCCCTCCCTTGAGCACACATAAGCCTGGGGCTTCTCTGTTCTTCCCCAAAGGACTGAGGCATTGTCCTGCTGTACCCCTTGCTGAGATATTTGGTTTTAACCTGTTCTAACTCAGCAACTTCCCTAGTTCCCAGATCCTTCATGGTGTTCCATGAAATGCTGTCAAGAGTGGTCATTGTCTCAATCCCTGTTGTCCCGACATGAAGAGAAATCACAAAGAAAGGAAAACTGCAGGGAACAGGAACATTCCAGCTACAGACAGAGAGACAGGTACCACCTTGAAGCCTAGCCCACTGGCCATGTTTTCAACTGAATTAGTAGCAATCTATCTGCTGCCTCATCACTGATGCATTACCCATTTTTGTAAAGCCAAGGTTGCTGAGAAGAGAGGCTCCCTGTTACCTCCAGATCAAATATAAAATCTCCTATTTGGTTTTCAAAGCCCTTTATAACTTGATTCCTTCCTACCTTTCCAATCTTCTTCCACCTTACTCCCATCATGTACTCTGTGATTCAGTGAGTGGCCTCCTTCTTCCCACATGGTCTCAACTCCAGGCATCATCACTGGCTGTCTCCCAATGAACATTCTCCCTCCTCATCTCCACCTCTTGGCTTCCCTGACTTCCTTCAAGTTTCGGCTAAAATCTTAACACCTGCAAAAACGCTTTCTCAGCCCTCTTTAATCCCATTGAGAATATCCCCTAATTTATCTTATAAATACTGTTGAAAGCCTGTGATCTTGGGCAAGTCACTTAACCCAAATTGACCTCCAAAAAGCAAAAAAAAAAAAAATTAGTTCGGGGCAGCCAGGTGGTGAAGTGAGTAAGAGCACAGGCCCCAGCATCAGGAGACCTGGGATCAGTTCTGGTCTCAGATACTCCAAACCCACACAAAAATAACAGGCCATGTAACCTTGAGCAAGTTACTTAACCCCAATTGCTTTAAAAAAAAATACTGTTGAAAGGAAAATTCTTCATTTAGGTTTGCACCCTGATTAATAAGGCAGATTTCAGGACAAAGCGAATTTAAAAGATTTTATTATGAGTAGGCAAGGTAGCCACACGTAGATGGACTAATCACTGAAGCTCAACAATGTCTTCAAGGCGGAGACAGCTTTTTGGGGTGACTTTAAGATGATTCAGACAGGGCCACCTCAGTAAAAGAGGCTGGGCCCTTGTATCTCAGTTCCTCACCAACGTACCAAGAATGTGACCATTTGTAGGTAGTGGTACAACAAAGAGCCAGTGATACGGAAAGCCACAGACTTGGTCTCTCCTTCCGACCAGAGCATCCCTCGATGCTGGCTGACAAGCAGGGATAAAACAATGGGTAACTGAATGAAAATAACTTTCAACAGCACTATTGGGTTGGTACTCAGTACTGACAATGAAGTTCTGTCTTTGGTTACACAGAGAGCTATAAGACATAGAGCAGAGAATGATCACTTTCAACCAAAATCAGAAGGATCATATATTTACAGATGGAAAGGATTTTAGAGGTCATTGAGTCCCACTCCCTCATTTTATAGAGGAGGAAACTGAAGACCAAAGAAATGGGTCCAGGGTCAAATAGCTAGTAAGTACCTGATGCAGGATTTGAACTCACATCTTCCAGATTCCAAGTCTGGTGCTCTAGTCCTATGCCATACATTGCTTCAAGAAGGAGCCCCTGGAGCAGCTAGGTGGCACAGTGAATAGAGCACAGTCCCTGGAGTCAGGAGGACCTGAGTTCAAATCCAGCCTCAGACACTTAACACTTACTAGTTGTGTGACCTTGGCCAAGTCATTTAACCCCAATTGCCATACATTTCCCCCTCCAAAAAAAAAAAAAGTGATACCTGGGCTGAACTTTGAAGGAAGAAAAGAATTTCAACCCACTAAGAAATAGATTGTAGCTGTCCTTTGATCCTCACTCTTTCATTCTCCCCTCCTCCCCCCCCCCCCATTTCACCGTGCCTCAGCCCCACCCTGGAGCACACACACAGACTAATACATACCAAGGCAAACTTCCCTCCCTGTGCCAGGCTCTGGATCCCAAACAGCTGGAGGAAAAAGGAGAAACTGGCAGAAGCAGATAGCAGCAGGAGACACCATGGAGGCTCCAGGCCCGGGAAGAAGCATGGCAGAAAGCAGAATCGTAACTTGGACTGCAGTGCTGGCTGATTTCTACCCCACCCCATACTTTCCAAATCCCTGGCCTTAGGCAAAAAAAGGGGAAATTTTACAGGTGAGGTTATTTGGCTCTTACTTGTTTCAAGTGATTTATCTTGCCATGCTTGCTAATTGCTACCTATGAGGTTTTTCAAATGAGTTCACATACAAGAATACACACACAGCTCAGGATGATTATGCAAGAATGTTCATCTCTGTGGGCCGGTCTACCATTACAGTCACACCTCAGCGATACTTAAAGGAGCTTCCTTTGCAGCTCAGCCTAAGGCAGAGGCTCTTAATCTGGGGTCCAAGAACATTAAAAAAAAAAACCTTTTAAAAATAATTTCAATATTAATGGTTATTTTTTCATCTCAAGTATTTTATTTTATGGCTTTAAAAACTTTCTGGGCAGGAATCAATAGGCTTCATCAAGCTGTCAATGGGGGCAATAACTCACAAAAACAAGTTTCACAAATTCCTTGGGTTATGTTGAAATGATTATAAATATAACAAATAATATAATTATAATTATATATTAACAAGTATAACAATACTATAATTGTATTTATTAATAACTAATATAATTATATTTAAATTGATTAATATAATTATAGCTAACACATACGTCACTTTAAGGTTTGCAAGGTGCTTTACATAGATTATCTCATTTGTGAGGTGGGGGCTAATATTATGAGAAACTGAGACTGTGAGGGGTTAAGTGACTTGTCCTGGGTCACAAAGCTAGTAAAAGTATCAGATGCAGGATTTGAGCTAAAGTCTTTCTGCCTCCAAGTCCAGGGTTCTATCCACTTTTAGTAGACTGAGGTCACCTAGTAGACTGAGGTCACCTAAGAATCTTGGGACACTACCTCAGGAACAGACTAAGCAGTCACAAGTGCAGTGGTACATTCTGATGCTTGCAGCAGGATACAAAAGGCTGGGACAAAATTAGTAATTAGGTCCTACTCCAGCCTTTGGGGGGCCATTAAAGTTTTTGATCAAGGGAGTAATATGCCCAAACCTATGCCCCAGGAAGGATAATTTTGGCAGTTGTGTGAAGAATGATTTGGAGAGGGGGGAAATGGAGACTGGAATGCTAGTAAAAGTGTCCAGACTAGAGATAATGAGAGTAGTTGTGTCAAAGTAAAGGAAGGCATAAAGAGGAAAGATTTTTATAGCCAACACATGAACAGGACTTAGAAACTAATCTGTGGTGGGTTAAGATAGAGGCAGGAACCAAGGATGCATCACACAAAATAGATACTTTCTATTTAAAATCATTTTACTTACATCATTTTATTTAAATTATTTTTATTTTACAAAATGCTACCAAATAGTTAAGACTCAGCAATACCCTTGGAACACCCTGGCCTCAGCTCCTCGGCAGTTCTGGAGACCTGTTTTCACTCCGTTTCCATCACAAATTGGCATGGTCACACTTTAGCCTTGTTCACTTCATGGAACTATACCATCTCTGAGATCCTAAGTCCTACAATTCCACCCTCCTACCATGAACTAATTCTCACATCACTATATCTTTCTCACCAAACCCATTTTTCACTTCCCTATTTTCCTGGTCTGTTACCTCTGTGGTCACTTTAGTTTCCATGTGGCTTGACCCTGAGACAAGCCAGTACATAGAGAGTATTTAATAGATGCTTGTGCAATTGAAAATGATTCACTAGCCCCAAAAGACCTCAGGTATTTGATTACCTCCATTCCATCCCTGAATCCTCAACCATGGGCCACTCACACCATCTGATTCCCTGGCCCCAGCTGCTATGCAGTTAAGTACTACTTGAGAAAGCCATGAAATTATGATGGTCTTACCCATAACAAAATTATGATGAACTGAGAGTGGAGGAGTAGATGGAGGGTAATCCTGGATTCAAATCCTACCTCTGACTTCTACTGGCTTTGCGACCCTGGGTAAGTCACTTAATACCTCAGTGTCCTCGTTTCTCCCCCCAGGCAACTCCAAACTATAAAGCTGCTGTTGGATGCCTGTTTACTTTGGGGAGAGAATTTCCTTGCCTTTAAGGAGGGCTCCCAGGCTACCCCTCTCTTAATTTCCCACCCTGCTGCTCTCTTTTGGACTTCTCCATCATGCCCCAGCTCAGAATACCTTCCCTATCTTTCCCCCACCCCTTTCATTTTCCTTTATGTGTTACATTCCTCCATTAAATTGTAAGCCCTTTTAGGTCAGGGACTGTCTTTCTTTTTCATATTTATATCCCCAGAGCTTAGCATAGTCCTTGGCACACAGTAGTGCTTAATAAATATTTATTAACTGGAGCTACCTACACTGTTAGAATCACAATGAAGAAGAAGAGGAGGAAAAGAAGGAGGAGGAGTAAGAGGAGGAGAAAGAAGGAAGAAGAGGAAAAAGAAGGAAGAAAGAGGAGGAAGAAACAATCACTCAGTTAAACCTATACTGTGACCTGACAACACTTTTATTCGACCATAATTGATTTCCCGTATCACTTCCCTCAGCAATTATTTTAAATCTTTTCCTCCCTCTCTCTGTAAGTCCCAGATCACACAGTCTGGCCCCACACACTCACACAGAAGCTGACATGATCTCTTATTCACTGGGAAGTTCAGGCGCTCACAGTATGAGTTCCTTCGATGTCCCTCTGCCATGCCTCCAGACTTCTTGGTAGGTTCACCCCATACTCTCCTCCTTCCCTCTTGCCTTAGGTATTCTTGCCAAAGCTAACCTCTGCCTCTGCTTTTCCTACCCTCTCTTCCTGCCTCCTCTAGAACTCTGCTGCATCAATCATTCTCTCTCAGCCATTTTTAATCTCTTCCTCTCTGTGGGCCCTCTACCATCTGCCTATGAGCCTGCTGCTGGCCAATTCATGTGTTAGCAGATCATCTTTCTCTCAGCTGTTCTGGAGATTTACTAAGTAAGCATCAGGTTGTCAACTGTCAGAAGGAGTGGACCACCAAACTACCTGCCCAGCTGCTAAGGAACCGACAAAGGCTACAGCAGGATCAGCATAGAATTCCTGGACCTGAGAGTCATGAAAAGGAAGAGCAGATTTGGAACTGGAAAGAACTTCAGACATCATCCGGTCAAGTGATTCTTATTTAATAGCTCTCAAACCCCTTGAGGGTTGAAGATGGTCTAAGCAGGGTTGGAGAACCTGCAGCCTCAAGGCTACATGGGGCCCTCTAGGTCCTCAAGTGTGACCCTTCAAATGAAACCGACTTCACAGAACAAATGGCATTTGGATTCAGTAAAAAGTCCCCACCCCTGATCCAAGAGGTTCACAAAAAAAATTTATTTAAAGGTACCTTAAGTAATAATTAATTGCTAAAAATAATGAACAATATATTAAATTATCCTGGGGTTTCAAGGCACATTTTTCTAAAGGAGTTTGTAGAACAAAAAATTGGGGAACCACTTATCTAGTTCAGCTCAGTAATTTTACATATTAACTATGACCAGGTAAAGCGACAAACGATTCTTGCTCTCAACAAACTTGCAGTTCTGAGGGAAATAAAGCAGAAATATGATTTGTGTCTAAAGTCTTCCTAAGGTATAACAAGGTCCCTTCAAGAAAAAATATTCTATTTACAATAATAACAGCTAAGGGGCAGCTAGTGGCACAGTGCTTAGAGCACTGACCCTGGAGTCAGGAGGACCTGAGTTCAAATCCAACCTCAGACACTTAAAACACTAGCTATGTGACCTTGAACAAGTAACTTAACTCCAACTGCCTTGCCTTCCCCCCTCCAAAAAAATTAATGGCTAACATTTATATAGCAATTTAAGGTTTGCAAAGTGATTTATACATATTAAATCATTTGATCCTCACCATAACCATGGGACGTAGGCGCTCTTATTAGCCTTCTTTACAGATGAGGAAGCTGAGGCAAATAGAGGTGAAGTGACTTATCCAGGGTCACACAGCTAGTATGTATGAGGCAAGATTAGAAATCAGATCTCCCTGACTCCCAAGTCCAGCATTCTTTCCACCATGCCACTTCATTGCCTAATTACAATGCAAACATAAGGAAGAGAATAACTGTTCATTTCCTCCACCACAGAAAATGCTTACGTCTCAGATCTCACAGATACACATTAACAAAGGTGGAAAGATGCAGAACATCTCAAATATCTCATTATACTCCCTTGGAAGAAAAATGTCACCCCAATGGACCTTTCGAAGCACTCACCCACAGAATCCAGATTGCCTTGCTAGCCAGGGTATGGCTTTGACTTCAGTCTCCTATGGTATAATCTTGGTCATCTCTGCCCTCTGCTCCAAGAGGCAATCATTATTCTGGTTATCTGATTCCCAGTCTCAAAGTTAGGAGCTCTCAACCCACATGGTATCTACCAAGGTGAGCAACCATCCAATGCTGGGTATTTCTGGTCCTTGACTTTGCTCAGAGAAAGAAACACAAAGAACAAAAAGGAAGCAGTCAGAGTTACCCAGATGAACACATATTCTTTTGCCACAGGCATGGAACCACCATGGAGCTGCCATGGAGCTCGGAGCATCATGGGAGGTACTCCAATCTAATGAATCAAAAATTTCCCCTAATCACCCTCAATGCATATAGATGGAGAACCTGAGGTCAAGTGTAAAGTGATTTGCCCAAGGTCACAGAGTCAGGATTCAAAATCAGGCTTTATAATTCTGAATCTAGTGACTAGAGAAAGGCAACAAGGCTTAGTGTCTGGTGTTAGACATGGAGACAGATGGACACAGGTTTCAACCCTGCCTCATGAGCTCATTAGCTTTTGACCATGAATAAGTCACTAACCTTTGAGTTTACCTTTCAGTGTTGTCAAGAGAATTAAATGGTTTAATGTAAAATATAAAATAGTTTAAAAACCTTAGAGTACTAAATAATTCTTTTTACTAGCATTTCTATTACACTTGGGCCTTAGTTTTAGCTAAGAACGTCAGTTCCACAGTTCTCTGGCACTTACCCAACAACCATATTATGCCATGAGAAAGCCCAGTTGAGACCACAGCCAGGCCAGTTCCCCTCAGAAGGTCACAACTGTGCCTCATAATGTTTTAGTCTGTATTTCCACCAGGCCTAGCTCCTCTTGGAGTGAAGTATCATGGGTTTCTGCTTCAGAAAGCCGCCTCTGCAGAATCAGGTGCTTCTTTGGGATCTCTTGCTTCCTCCCCATTAAGAAGTGGGTCATTAGTCTAGAATAAATCAAGACTAAGCTGTGCCTTCCAGATCATCCTGGAGGAGGGAATGAAGGTGAGGAGGGGTTGGGGAACAGGTATTGCTAAAGCTACGATGGAGAGCCCTTCTAGGAACCCATGGTGATCAACTAGGTCTTTCCAGGCTGCTACAGCTAGATCCAGCATTGTTCCTTCCAGTTTACCTATTAACGATTAGTCTTTGGAAATATAAAATTAGGTTTGAAAAAATTCATATTTCAGAAGCTCTGTCTATTTATTCTCTTATTCGTCCTTCCAATAACTATTGCTTGGGGAAGCTCTGATTATCCAGAATTAGTCATTTGTGGGCATTTTGTTAAGTGATTGGCCTCTTGAGCCTAGGACTGCATTCTGCTCCGTTGCCACCATTTAAAAACACGCTTTCTCTTGTGAGCCCCTCCATCTACTATGTCCCCAAATGCAAACAAGTCACTTTCCCATTGTCTCCTTCTTATTAAGTCAGGTTTGAACCCTCTGTTTGGACAGAAGCCCATTTTACTAAATTTAACTTGTATTTGTTAGTGATTTGGATTTGTGTCAGAGAGGCTAAACAGGGCTTAGCAAAATTAATTTCAAATCTTGAACTAAGATGCAATAAAAATCCTAGGGTTTTAACCCTGAAAGCTAGAGCCAAAAGGCATTGTTCCATAAAAACAGGGAAAGGACTCTGTTTTCACTGAATACCCCTGGTGTTAAGCCTGAACATAAAGTTGTTAAATTCTTCTAATAGGGTTTTTTTAAGCGACACCAGTCTCTAGCATGAAACACAATCTACTTGAAACAAAAGAGCTAGGCAGAACACTCATATTGCCAAGGCTAAATGCTTTTAGCTAGTTAGGGCATTAGCCAGATGTTGAGAGCCAGAGGCATCCAACAACAGTGATCATTATGGCCTTCAATCACCCCATTATAATTTACAACAAACTAAGCAGAAAGCCATTATTTCCACCTTTAACATAAAGTTTTCCTCAGGCTTGGAGCTGAGTTCTGCAATGGCCTGACACACCATCTGTTCCAACTTCAGGTCTCCTTCTCCTAGAACTTCCTGCAGTGCAAACAAGTCAGGGACCAGGTCCAGAAATATCGGGATGTCATTTGGTACTATCTGGGGAAGATGAAAAATCCCAGAGGGCTCTCATAAGAACCTAAAAAAAGGGGGACGGATGCTGTAATTAAGTGAAATAATAACAAACCATAATATAAGGCATAAAATGAACAAACATTATGAATTAATCATACTTAGACAATTACAATCCATATGGCTTGTTAAACTCAATCTGCTACCTGTAGTGACATCGACTGCAGGCTGTAGATTCAATGCTGAAGCTTTTTTCCCCCAGGATGTAATTACTTAATTTTGTGAATGAGAAAATGATATGCAAAAAGCAGTGTTTCCGTGCCTTGGTATCCGCTTAAATTCCCCCCAGGTTAGTTAAAAGGCATGCCTGCCAGTCAAGACTTTGGAATTTCTTTAGTCTGGTATTGGTGCTACCTTAAAGCATTAAAGGTGCTGCATTAAAGCCCCACATCCTGCACACACTCTAATACAACGGGGAACCTGCGTCCTCCTGGTCCTCAAGTGCGGCCCTTTGATTGATTCCAAACTTTAGGATTTGTTCTATGAAGTTTGGATTCAGTCGAAGGGCCGTACTTGAGGACCTAGAAAGTCACATATGACCTTGAGGCCAGATTCCCTACCCCTGCTCTAATGCATCCTAAGTTATCTAGTTGGGAGTTAAGAAGTCTTGTGTACAAACTTTCCATTTGAACTCAGAATACCCCTTACACCAAGAAGGTGAAAATTCCCACCTTTTAATCCCTCAGCAGCTCAATCCTAACAAGTCACAAAAGGTCCTGTTTACCAACCTATGGCCCCTTACAGAAGCTCCCAAAGAAAAGGAGCAAATAAAGGCCACAGTTAGCATGTTCTTACTCAGGAAGAAGGAAGTCCTATGCTCCCAAGGGCAACTGATCTAATTATGGAAGACAAAGAACTAGTTAGTCTTTTGTACCTAATCTACCAACTCTGGAAGAAGGGTTGGGATAGACTTATCCAAGCAATACAGTTATCTCTTCCACAATTTGGTGTTAGGGGTGTGGCACCCTCCTGATCTGAAAAATCCTTGTAAAATTTTTCGACTCTCCCTTCATTCCAGAGAAGTCTAAATTTTTTCTTTTTCTTTTGTGGGGTGTTTACAGCACCTTATTGTAAAATTTGGGTATAATTATGGTATTAAAAGATTAAATATGTTGATATCATACAATACTATACATGTGTTTTATGCATTTCTGAGTTTCTAAAGTTTTTCTGTGTCAAATGCTGGCCTTCACATGTTATCTGCAGTTTCTGCAAAACTCCTCCCCAAATTCCCATTTAATTCCTATGCTGACCCATGATATAGCGAAACAACAATGGGGAAAGTTGTGATGTGGAAGGCATAACTGTAATTGTTTGAAGGCTAAGCAAGGGTGCTGCAAAGTAGAAGAGTTTTCTATGAAATGAGAACACTATTCCAAAGGTGAGCCACTAATAGGTAAAGCCTAGAAATTTAAAGAGGGGCCCCAGCATACCTGTTGGAGCAACCTTTTCAACTCTATCAAGTCAAGTCAACAAGAATTTATTAAGTGAGGGGCAGTCAGATGGCTCAGTGAGTAACAGCACCGGCCCCAGAGTGGGGATAACCTGGGGATCGAATCCGGGCTCAGACACTTAGCACCACACCCAGAAATAACTAGCCGTATAACCTTGAGCAAGTTACTTAACCCCAATTGCTTAAAAAAAAAAAAAGAATTTAATAAGTGCCTACTACATATCAGACACTGTGCTAAACCCTGCAGTTACAAAGAAAGGCAAATGACAATCCCTGCTCTCAGAGTTCATAGTCTCCTAGGGAAGATGGCATGCAAACAATTATATGAAAACAAGATATACACAGGATAAATTAGAAATCAACAGAAGGAAGGCACTAAGATTAAGTAGGAATGGGAATCAAGTAGAAATAGAAAATTTGTAGAAGATTACACTTTGGCTGAGACCTAAAGGAATCCAGGGAAATCAGGAGGTAGAGGTAGCTCTGAAGAAGAGAAATCCAAGCAAAGGAGAAGGCCGGTGAGGCTGGTGAATGTGCCTAGATTTGGGAGATGGTTCTATTCACTTTCATGAATTGTCTTCCAGCTAAAATGAACTCTTTGTGATTTTCTGTCTCTAAGCTATTTTTTGGTCTTTCCAGCCTATGTGCCTTTGTGAGTTAGTTAATCAAGTATCCATGATCATGCATCAGGCATTGCATTAAGTAAGCTCTGGGAAGAAAACAAATGGCAAAATAGTCCCTGCCCTCAAGTGGTTTATCTTCTAAGGGAGGAAACAACATATAAATAACTTCAGTACAAGATATGTACAGTAATCCTTCAGGCCTAGAATGGTTTTCCTTCTTATTTCCAAATGTTGAAATCTTTATTTCAAATCCCAGCTCAGATTCCACTCCATCTCTGAAACTTTCCCTGATCTTTCTGAAATATATTACCTTTCCCTTTCCTCAGTTTGGACCTCTCCTTTGTCCTGCTTATAACTTGGGTTATTATTATTTGTCTGTTTTTCTTATTCTGGACACTGGGAGGACCACATCTAGAGGACTGGGACTCTGTTTCATTCCCTCTTCATATCCCCAGACCAAGCCCAGAGTACTTCATATAAAAGGTACCTAATACATATCTGTCTAATGGAATTAACTCTTTGTGTACATGTTCAGAACCTAAAGGTCATATATTCAACCAGCTGCCCTTTTCCCAAACAAGTTTTTGCAGTTAGTTGGAGGTGACAACAACTGCATTTTCAAGTAATTGCAGCTGGTAGGTGACTATTTGCAGAAACCCAAAGTCATGGGATTCCTCCTTGCAAGGGGTAAGGTGACTAATTGCATCCGCCTGTGGTCAAACCAGCCCACAAATGGCCAATTTCCCTGCCTGGGTCCCCAGGTCCTGCACCTATGGCCACCTGTGGGAATAAAATCTGCACTGGAGGCAAAAAAGAGACTAGAATCAGAGCAAGGTGAAATGTGAGCCTTACGGATTCCAAGAAGGGAAGCTGAGAAATCAGCTATCTACCATAGGAATTTAAAAGATGTACAAAGTTCTCCTATTTTGTTTGGGGTGAGAGGGTACCATGTTTGTTTAAGTATGTGCATTCCAAATAATAATAATGATAACAAGAACAACTTTCTCTGTCCTCTGTTTAGTGATCTAGCTGCAGCTATTATGATTGGGCTAGAAACCCCAAGTCTGAATGATCCTACAAAATAAAAATCAGACTGTACGTTGAGGCATGAGAAATTATATTGCAGTGTATAAGGAGCTTTAACTGACTTAAGTGTCCAAAGTGAGCTGGTAAGTTTGTGTAATGGGAATGGGAAGTTGAAGATCTTCCCTTCCTCTTAATAAGCCTAAAGAAATTTGAAGACCTTCCCTGCTTTGAAGATAAAGTCTGTCCCCTAATAGGCTGAATGTGGTCACATGGAGCCTGTGATGGGAGGAGTTTGCCGAAGGGTGGAGCAGAGCCACAGGAAGTTGGGATTCAGAACAGCTAGATGGTTGGGAGAAGAGAACTTCCCAGGGAGATAGTTAGGCTTGTGAGTAAATATTGATTTGTGGAAAGGCTTAATCCTGAGCTTAATCCTGAGCATTTATAATTATCAAGTGCTTCTTTGGGTGTGGAAATCCCTGATGATGAAGAAACCTAAAACTCTCTCTCCCTTTTGGCTTTCTTCTATGTTTCTGTGTGCTGTTGTGGCTTATTAACGTCTTTGCTACTGTGATGGAATTGGCTTACTGGTTTGGGGATTCAGTTTTCTGGTGTCTGAATAAATGTTTTGCTTATGTCTTCTATATGGAGAGTATGTTTTGCTTTTGTCTTCTATATGGAAAGTCTGTTATATTTTGCGATTGAGCACTATGCAGGTATGTTTATAGTGATGGTTGGCGCTGTAAATATTGCATTGGCACTATAGCTTGGAAGGCACTATTGATAAGTATGCCTTAAAGACATAATTGGCTTTTCCTTTAAAGGTAGAAATAAATGTAGATTAGAACATACCTGTCTCCACCCCCCCCAAAAAAAAACCTCCCCCCAAGACACAGCTGCATTGCATTATTTATAAATCTTTCAGGTACATATATATATGTAGGCTATGTAACTCTTGGTCTTAATTATTGCTGACAGCTGGCTTCCAGAGAAATCTGCACTGCCTTGGAGGTCAGAGGTAAACAACCATGTCTTTTCCACTTAGACTGTGTGTGACCTGAATAACTTAACAAGTTGAACTGTGTTGTCATAGCAAAACACTGTCAACAGGAAGTCTGGTCTGGTCAGTCTGGACGCAGCTGGATCTGACTGATTGGTTATCCATGATACAAGCTGGAAGCCTGACTATAATAATGGTTCCCTATCTCTTGACATAAATTCCATTTTCTAATAACAAAATAGTGTTCTATCCAAAGCTTTAAAGGGAAGCGAGAGTCCTGAAGCTTTTTAACCTGGAGATGCCATCCAAGAACATTAATACCTACTGTTAAATTCAGGAGCTGCTATAGCCAAGAACCCTGGGAATAGTGGTGCCCCCCCCCCCGACCCAAGACCACCCATCCTGCTTCCAGCATGGACCCTACAGCCATCACTGAAGTGAGAAATTCCTGTGGAGAAGGGCCACCTTCCTAGCCACCACCAACACCAACTGATGACCAACTTCCAAAAATGATCAGGGAAGTCTAAGCGTTCCAGGAATGAAATCATGTATACAAAGTGCTTTGCAAACTTCAAAATGCTATATAAATACTTGTTATCATTACTATGGTATTGCCTCCCAGGAGAGAGGCCCTGCTTCTAGTTCAGCTCCCACGGTCGTGACTCAGGGAAGAAACTACTAGGGAGATGGAGCCAGTTATCCCAAGAGCAACCCTCCAGGCATGTCAGATATATTTTCACTTGTTTTGTTAAATATTTTCCAATTTCATTTTAATCTGACTAAGTGGCACTTGGCAGTGTTGTGGCCAGCACTGGTGGGCTCAGTGTTGGACCATGGCTCCAAAACACGGATTCAGATTCTAGCCCAGCCCCCATAGCCACCATCCTAGAACCCAATCTATTTAGCTGCTGAAGTCAGCACCTCTTCAACAACAATTACTGAAAATGTGAAATAAAAGTCTTTGGCCGTGGTCAAATAATTCAAAACCGGAAATAGATGTGAGCTTAGTTGTTCCTAAAGGAAATGCCATTGAAGAAGGTGCGTTAACAACTGCTTTGCTGCAATACCCTGATAATCGTGGTATCTTTCTGAGTTGCAGCTGAAACCATTGGAGTTGTCTCCCTCATTAGAATGTGTGTTCTTCAAGAGCTGCAACTGGGTCCACTTTTATATTTGTATCCCTAGTGCTTAGGCCTTCACTTTGCATGTAACAAGCACTTAATAAATGCTTTTTCATTCATCTAAATTATATTGCATGTTTCACATTATTAATTAATTTGTTAAAAGAGTTAATGGTAATTTAACTCTTTGAATAATCTGTAATACGGGGCAGCTAGATGGCACAGTGAATAGAGTACTGGCCCTCGAGTCAGGAATAATCTGTAGTATGTAAGTACTCCTCCATTCTTTTCCATGAGCTATCCCTTTGTTATTATATGACTTTTCTTCTCCTGAGCATTTATAATTATCATGTGCATCTTTGTGTGTGGAAATCCCTTATTATGAAGAGACCTAAAACTCCCTCTCCCTTTTGGCTTCCTGCACCTACACAATTATCTTACCTTTTCTCTGTATTGTCTTCTTGGCACAAAAGTGGAAAATGTGAATGTTAATACATTGAACCTATGGGAAATGGGAGTTAGATTCCCATGACCACCAAAAACTGTAATCTTTTGCTAGAGATTGCAGAAAATATGCTTTTTCTGCATACAATTTTTTGTAACAAAATATCAATTCTTACAGTAAGGATTAAATGAGGTCCTTCGGCACAGAACTGAAAACCTTAAGAAAAAGGTGATGTTTTCATTATTACCCAACAAAGGCAAGGGAGTCATCAAAAGCAAGGGATTTTGTAAACAAGGGCAGACCTGGGAAGAGTGCAAGTAGCTAACATGCATTTCTCCTAACACAGTAACGATGAAATTAAAAAGCCATAAAATTCAATACAAAAATATAAAATTGGTAACATATGAAACATTTTTTTCTCACTAGTCATTCCCTAGACTTCTGTGACCTTTTGTGTTAACATTCCAATAAAAAAATGCCACCACTGATTTCACACAATGTTCACTTTTCGTAACACATGAAATCTAAAATACCATAAATACTTTCCTCCTTTTTGCAGATACAAGGAATGGTCAGTTTGTTAACACCAAATTTTGGCCAACAGTAACTGCAGATATTCCTGCATGAAGTTTATCCAATACCTTTATTTTCTCACTAATACACATCACTGACTTTGCACGCTTGGGTTTAGAAGACTTGTATTAGTTTTGAGGGCATAATAATATTTTGATGAAAATATGAGAAGAAAACAGTCTTTCACAAACAGTCTTCTATAAAGGACCAGATTTTTATGGTCATATGATTGACTGAAAAGTGTTTAGAATTCAAGATTCTAGCATGATTATCATTGATTGTCTTCCCCCACCACATACCCTGAAAAAAACTGATTTGGTAAAGCAAAACAAAGTTCCAAAGGAGGGTTTCTTAACAATTTCTGTGTTGTGAAGCCTCTGACAATCTGGTGAAGCCTATAACCCCTTTCTCAGAGTAATAGTTTTAAATGCACACATTAAAATACAGAGTATTACAACAGAAACCAATTATACTGAAATGTGGTTAGCAAAATATTTTAAAAACAAGTTCAAGGACCTCAGGTTAAGAACCCTTGTGTTAAAGGTTCTCCAATGAGAAGTTTCTTATGTGTATGTTAAGATCATATGAAATTTCTTAATAAATATGACTACATTTATAATCACTGGTCATGATGAAAAGTGAGGCATAAAACAAGCAGGTGGATTCTTGCCAACAGCCTTCACCACTGCTATGGAAAATGTTTTGTCAAAGGTCTATCAGAGACGGGGAACCTGCAGCCTTGCGGATACATATGGCCCTCTGGGTCCTCAAGTGTGACCCTTTGACTGAATCCAAACTTCACAGAACAAATCCCTTTAATAAAAAGATTTGTTCTGTAAAACTTGGACTCAGTCAAAAGGCTTCACCTGAGGACCTAGAAGGCCACAGGTTTCCCAACCCTGGATAGAACAATAATTATCTTTAGATTGTGAAGTACTCCAGATTCTCTTGTTTGAAAATTATATTATGTCAGTTGCATCTAACCCCATAACACAACAGAGTCTGTTAAATGAGATCCATGATAAACAGAAAGAAATCAGCCTGGCAATCCAGAGAAGCAAAACTACATGGGAAAAAAATCTAAATTTCCAGATTATAGCATTGGTCTGGTCCTCAGAGAGGTAATAACAAATAGACACCTTGAGTGCAGCACTGATTCCCCTGTAATGTTAAAAAACTTGAAGAAAGAGCGCCAGGGCATTGGTTTAAATTTCTAGAAGGTTTATGGGAGAACATATACATGAAAGAAGTAGGAAGAGTATCACAGAAGGTGAATGGATCTCAGAAACTATCTAGTTCAATTATTTTCACTACAAAAATCCTCACTATGGGGGCAGCTAGTGAATAGAGCACCGGCCCTGGAGTCAGGAGGACCTAAGTTCAAATCCGGCCTCATGCATTTAATACTTACTAGCCATGTGACCTTGGGCAAGTCACTTAACCCCAATTGCCCTGCCCTCCCCCCTCCAAAAAAGCAAAAAAAACAAATCCTCACTAAAATATCCCACAAGTGGCCATCCAACCTTTGCTGGAATACATCTAGTGAGGGAGAACCCACTACTTTCCATTCTACTTTTAGCTAGTTCAAATGGAAAAATATTTCCTCATTTCAGTCCTCATTTTTTCTGGGGACAACTTCTATTCATTTCTCCTAATTTATTACCCTTCCTCTTCCCAGGGTCAAGCAGTATAAGTTCAATTTATTTTGTGAAAGATATTTCAAGCATTTTATACGTTTATTATGTCTCTGCATAATCTCTTTTCTAAGCTAAATATCCCTAAATTCCTTTAATCAGTCCCCATAGAGTATGGTCTCAAGATACTTTTTCATCCTATTCTCCCTCCTAGGGGTAGTCTCTAACTTTGTCACCAGTTTAAAATGTAGCACCTAGAACTGAGCATAATACTTCAGATGAGTTTGCCTGGGGCAGAGTACAGTGGGACTATTGCCACCATGACTCCCTTAATGTGACCTAAGATTGTGCTGATTTTTTTTGTCTGTGATTTTACAATATTGGCTCATATTGACCTTATATTTACAAAAACTCTTGAATTTTTTTAACGATTGCCTAGCCATAACTTACCCCATAAAATACTAATGAAGTTGGGAGTTTTTTTAATCCAAGTATGTGATTTTACATTTATCTTCTTTATATTTCATTTAAGTGGATTTGGTCTGTTGTTCTAGCCTATCAGAGTCTTCTCAGATCCCCTATCTCTCTGTGTGTTAGCTCTCCCTCTTAGTTTTCTTCCATCTGCAAATTTGATGAGTATGCTATCTGTCCCTTCTCCTGAGTCATTGATTAAAATGCCAAGCAGTACGAGACTAAGGACAAATTGCTAGGACATTCCAAGATAGACCAGATGATATTAATTCATCAAAGACTATTCTTGGATTTTGTTCATTCAACTAGTTCTGAATTTGAGCTGTACAATCATCTGCCTCACTTCTTTCTATCTCATCCATAAACCTAAGAGACTCTTCAAAGGGATTGCTGAAATCTAGATGAAATTGGCGCCTGAATCCCACTTCAGACACTTAATAGTGGCATGACCACGTACGGGTCACTTGACTGCTCTGAGCCTAAATTTCTTTTCTAAAAGGGAGATAATACCTGCAGTACCTACCTCACAGAGTTACGGTAGAGATTAAATGAGGTCCTTGGACGCAGAACTGAAAACCTTAAGAGAAAAGTGATGTTTTCTTCATCATTACCCATCAAAGGCAAGCAAGTCATCAAAAGCAAGGGATTCCGTAAACAAGGGCAGACCTGGGAAGAGGGCAAGTAGCTAAAAACAGTATCTGAGAATAAAGGTTTGTATCTCTGGGCTGTGGCTTTTTGGCAAACTTTTGGCCAAGAATAGAATGTGCCTAACAGAGGGATGATTAAGAACATAGTTGCCTGTAGCATTTATAAATCACATCCAAAAGGGTTTCCATTGAAAAGAAAGGGAGAGGGTGAAAAACTATGTTGTTATAGTTATTTAGTCGTGTTTGACTCTTCATGACCCCATTTGGGGTTTTCATCGCAAAAAATACTGGAGTAGTTTGACATTTCCTTCTCCAGCTCATTTTTACAGATGAGGAACTGGGGCAAATAGGGTTAAGTGACTTGCCTAGGGCCATACAGCTAATAAATATCTGAGGTCAGATTTGAACTCGGGAAGAAGAGTCTCCCAGATTCCAAGCCCAGTGCTACAGTGAATGCACCACCTGGCTGCCTGGCCATATCTATGCCTAGCTATACCACCTCCCAGTAGAATGTCTAGCTAGTTAGGGAGTAGTTACCATATAGAAAAAAGAACACTTGAGAAATCCAGAAGATCACAGGAGACAAAATCCAGCAAAGAAGGCAGCCATAAAACCCAAGGTCTCAGAGGCCTAGATAAAAAAAATCCACAGAGCATGCATTTCTCTGAATGAGAGAGTAGAAAAGAGGAAAAACCTAGGTTCTGATTGAATAATTAATTATTAATACAAGAGAGAAATAATCATTTCTCATAGTATTGGTTGCTTAAATTGATATTTAGAGGCTAATTATGGTATGAATGGTATTGAGAAGAGACTTTAACCGTTGATACTGAGAAGTAGACACCAGAATTCTAGCTCACGCTCATACCCTAAGGCAGGCCTGCACAACGTGTGGCCCCTGGGCCACTTGCTGGCAAGTCAAAGGATTGGCCTGTGAAAAATGTAGAGGAAAACATCCTTTGTATGTAGAGGAAATCCTTTGGAATGCTGCAAGTGGTATTGTAAGTGACCAGGTTGTGCAGGCCTGCCCTAAGGGACACCCCTAGAATCCTGCTGAGGAAAATATAGCCAGCCATGAGCCCTCTACCCAACTTATCAGTGTGAAAGGGCGCTAAGATATGGACTCCAGTCTTTATAAAGGTTACGTAGAAATCTGCTGGAACCTTCTCTCTGCCCCAAACAGACCAGCTGATAACTACTTGACTTGCCTTAATGTTAATTTTCTCCTTCAAAAGATGGAGGAATCAAAAATGAGTAGAAATTTTATACTAGATCTGATTTTCACTATCAGATAAACAATGGTTGCTGGAGTGGAAATGATGGGAACCCTGGGGGATAGAAACTACTTCCTATGAAGGTTTGTGATAGAGAAGGGGAGGAAATTTTGTCATGGCCTGTCATGCACACCAGAATTTTCGAGGGTCACCATATGGAAAAAAGATTAGGCTTGTCTTATTTGACCCCAGAGAACAGAGTCAGGAGCAAAGGAGAGTTCAGGACTTTAGGCTTGGCATTAGGAAAATCTTAACAATTAGTGCTATGCAAAAGTGAAAGGGGCTGCCTCTGGAGGCAGCAGTGAAAATTGGATGACCACTTGTCAGGTACTATACAGAGTTCCTTTTCAGGTGTGGGTGGAATTGGATTACCGATGTCCCTTTCAACTCCAAACTCCTGTGATTCTGTAATTCTAGCATTTCTAATGTGACGGCCTTGCTTTAATCGCCTTCATTTCTTCCTACCACTTTTTTTCTCCTTATGGTACAGAGCATCCTGAATGATTTTAACTTGAATAGCCACCCCAGAAAGTGTCTCAACCAAAGTGCAGTTGAATTCATCATAACACCCCCATACTCACGTCTGGCATAAACCTTTGTAGCTATTTCCAAATGACTGATGGGGAGAGGAGAAGGAGAAGCCAACTGCTGAGATCTAGGGCACATAAAACTGAAAATGAAATCCTCAAAATAACTAACTGAAAATACCACCGAATTTTTAAAGATCCCTAGTAGAGAATCTATTCAATAAGTTGCTTACAAGGTAATTGAAGCAGTCTTTGCAAGAGGCCCTAATTTAAGTGCAAGTCTACATGTTGGTTAGCTTGCTGAAACTAAGAAAAGTCTCAGAGCCGGGTCACTAGGGATCCTCTTTCAGTGAAGAAATAAGAGCTGGCAGCAGAAGGAAAGAAAATCAGGCAGGAGGCCTAAAAGAAATCCAATGCCTTCCACCTCACCTTCCAATCCTTTAAAAAAAGTTTTATCAATGCTCTTTTCAAAAACATCCTGTCCGTTCCAAAAGACTCATGATGAAAAAAACTATCCACCTCCAGAGAGGGAACTAATGAACTCCAAATGCAGATTGGAATATAATTTTTTCACTTTATTTTTCTTGTGGTTTTTTGCAACTTGGCTAATATGGAAATATGTTTTGAATGATTTCTTATATATAATTGATATAATATTACTAGCATTCTTAACAGGTAGGGGAAGGGCAGGAGGGAGGGAGAGAATTTTGAATGCAAATTTTAAAAAATGATATTAAAAATAAAATTTAAATAAAAAGAAAGATGGGAAAATTAGAAAGCAACAGGTTTTAAGGAAATTTGGTTCAATTCTATAAATGTTTATTAAGCACATATTGTATGCAAGCCCCTGTCCTAGGAGTTGGTACTACATATAGAAAAAGTACCAAAGCAAAAACAACTCTCCTGTCACTGCACAATGTTTTGTCCACAATAGAATCTTCCCTTTGCAACAAAGTACATTGAAGCAACTAACAAATCAACATTTCAGCTATAACCAACACTGAATGCCTTCCTTCTGTACCTCTAGTCTAGTACCTTTCTGCTAAGAGGTGGGATCACCTTCCCATTCCTGTATTTTGTGTAGGCATGAAGATGAAGAATCCAGGTTGGAAAATTTGATTCCTACTACTTCAGATTAAAAGGTAGGTTTCTCCGAAATCCAAATGTGGTGAGTACAACAGAAGGAAGTAGGGATGATGAGAAACAGAATAAGGCCAAATCTACTTCTGAAAGTCTAACAAGGCTTTGTAACTACTAGATGAGTTTTGCACAGAATGCTCAGTACTGGTTCCACAACACACATTTGATCATTTTATTTTTTTCATTTATCCAGAACTTGTATCTGTTTCCAAAAGGATAGGAGGTGAGGCTGTCATCAACTGGAATTATAGAACCTTTCCCATAATCCTCTTCTTCTCCCCCACCCCCTCCCCAGAATTTACTTAACAGCAAGAGTAATTTGGGGTTTTCAAGAATGCGCTGGTGACTGGCAACTGCCCATCCCTCCGCTGTCAGCATTTCAGGCATCCATTTGCATTTTTCTAATTTGGCACTCTCGCTTCAACAGTCACATAAGATGTTCTCGAAGGGTAGCTTGGCAACCTACACCCAGAGTCACAAGTGAAGATTCCTGTTCCTAAGTTGACTAATCCACTTGTCTAAATTATGTTTGTCATGTGACCATGGGAGTCACTAACTATATCCACTACAGTGTGGCAGTAACAGGGATTTTCAACCAATCCTCAATTATATTCAGCATATGTTAAAACAAATCCACTGATGTTTCCTATTGGTTGGTTTCCCCTCTGCCCAGAATGAGCAGATGGAAAAGACAAATACAATATAAGCCTCTCATTTTAGAATTAGGGCTGAAATGGAAAAAAAAATAAGAAAGCCAAAACTGATCATGCCCTTCTGCCACTTTTCACTTAACAGTAAATTATAAGAATCATAGCTAGCATTTATATAGAACATTGTGGTTTACAAATTTTTTTTTTCAAAATAATATCTCATGGGGTGGCCAGGTAGCACAGCAAGTAAGAGCACTGGCCCCAGAGTCGGGACGACCTGGGGATCGAATCCGGGCTCAGACACTTAGCACCCACCCAGAAACACCTGGCCATGTAACCTTGAGCAAGTTATTTAACCCCAATTGCTTAGGGGTGGCCAGGTGGCACAGGGAGTAAGAGCACTGGCCCCAGAGTCAGGATGACCTTGGGATGGAATCCAGGCTCTGATACTTAACACCCACACAAAATAACTGGCCATGTAACCTTGAGCAAGTTACTTAACCCCAATTGCTTAAAAAAAATAAAAATTAAAAAAATAATAATAATATTTCATTTGACACTCACAGTAACTGTGAGGTAGGTGCTATTATTATTCTCATTTTACAGATGAAGAAAGTGAGACAAAGAGAGATTAAGGAACTTGCTCACTAGTGTCTGCGGCAGGATTTGAACTCAAGTCCTCATGATTCCAAGTCAAACACTTTATCCATTTCACCACCTAGATGCCTTACTATTTTCAGGAGGAAAAAAGAATGGGAAGAATGGGTCTGAGTATATTACTTATAGAAGGCAGATAGGTGAGTCAATAGATAGAGCACTGGGCCTGGAGTCAGGAAGACCTGAGTTCTAATCTGGCCCTAGTCACTTACTAACTATGTGACCCTGGGCAAGTCACATAACCTCTATTTGCCTTAATCCACTGGAGAAGGAAATGGCAAACCACTCCAGCATCCTTGCCAAGAAAATCCACTGGCCACTAGGGTTCATGAGGCCATGAAGGGTCAGACATAGCTGAACAACAGCCACAACAGAATACTAAGGCATGATTTCAAAAACTAGCAGAAGGGGTCCTCTACTTCTTTTTTTTTCATCATTATTTTATGTTTATTTTTCCTCCCATCTTTCCCCTACCCGCCACCCCCAAAAAACAATCCCACTGTATACCCCTCCCCCAATATGCTCTCTCTTATATCCTCCTCCATCCCCCCTTTGACTTTCCAGTAGAGCAAGATGGATCTCTATGCCCCAGTGCCTGTATATCTTATTTCCCAGTTTCATGTAAAATAATAATAATAATAATTTTTTTAAAAAAACATTTTATTTTAAAACTTTGAATTCCAGATTCCTTACATTGTTCCTTCATCACCCATCTTTACTGGGAAGATAAGCAATTCAATACAGGTTGTACCTGTGTAGTTACGCAAAACATTTCCATAGTAGATATATTGTGAAAGACTGACTATATTTCCCTCCATTCTAATCCACCCCCCACTTGCTCTATTTTCTACTTTGACCCTGTCCCTTTTCAAAAGTGTTTGCTTCTAACTACCCTCTCCCAATCTGCTCTCCCTTCTATGATCCCCCCTCTTCTCCCCTTGTCCCCCCCCCCCCCTT